>NC_081563.1:2063053-2088596 GCF_022355385.1 Mustela nigripes
CCCCTGCCCCCCCACCCCTGTATGTCATCGTCCTCCACTCTGGGGTTCTCGGGCCCAGCCAGGCTTGGAACGGCGCCGACGGCTCAGACCCCCAGGCGGTCACAGGGCCCGTGTGGGAGCTGCCGGTCACAGAGCCCCCTGCCGGCGAGCACAGGTCCTTAGGGACACTCCGGCTCTCCGTCCTCGCCCGTGGCCAGGAGACACGCATTAGTCAAGGCCCTTTGCTTTGCGAGTAGTAGACCGGGGTGCTCGGGCGTGCACTCAGGGCGGCTCTCCCGGACTGCTTGTCCTCGTGGCCCCAGAGGCCCGCCCTTTCCTCCATGACTGTCCCTCGTGGAGACCAGGCAGCAGTCTTGCCTTTACCAAGAGCTTCCCTCTGCCAGGGGTTGAAATTCCCTCCGGATTACATCTCAGGCAAATGTTTGCATTTCTTCTTATGGCCCATTTACTCAATCCATTATAATTATTCATTTGAATCATACTGGGCCTTATGGCATTCAATTCCTTTATTTTATAGGGAAACTCAACACAGAGTAAGGAAATAATTCGGCCAAGGAGACCTGTCCGTCCGAGCAAAGCCTGGGACCAGAGCCAGCTCCTGCTGCCTGGCTACAGACTCGCGTCACAAGAAAGTGTCCATTTAATACCGTCGTCACTGAAGAGATGCTTCTTTCCTCCACACCCATAAAGTCTGGGGGCTGAACAGGCTGACACTCTCGGGGCCTTGGACAAACGTTCTCTCTTCTGAAGGCAGCTCCTCCGTGCTCTGATGTGTCTTCCTGCCACATGTTCACAACCTGAAATGTCTGGGGCAAGGGCACGCTTGCCCCGTCCGTTGTTCTTCGGGTCTGGAGCACCTTTTCTGAAGAAGTGCGTTTGTTCTACTCTCATGGAAGCTGATGGGCTGGTGAATGGAGCGGGCCTGGGAACCCCAGAGCTGTGGCCATCCTGCCCTGCCCCGGAGGGTTTCTGTGCCCTTGAGGGGACGTCATGTGGCTCCAGGCTTTGGGGTCGCCACCCGCTGGTCTCAAGTAAGGGAATGAGAACTACATCTCCTGACTCTGTGCTAAAGGCCACCAATCTTGTAGGTGCAGAGAAGGGGGTGAGGCACCCAGGGACTCTGAAGACATCGTTTCATTGATCTCCCCAACAGTCCCAGGATTTCGCCTCTTTAGCAGACGAGGCAATGAGCGCTCCGTGAGCCTAAGTGACCCAGGCTGGTGGAAGTACCTGCTTCGGCGTCGGTCAGTCAGGGGCTGCATCTCCCTGATCAGTGCCCTGCGGACATGACACTTCATTTGTGACCTAATACTCGATTCTGTCCTGTTCAATAGTGTCACTTAAAGAACCGAATGTGATAATGTGTGTAAGTCACCCAGTGCAGTGTTTGTCGCAAGAACTCAGTGTAATAGCTATTAGTGTTATAAGAGCCACTGACCAAGGGGACGTCCCTCGCAAGTGATATCCGTTTGATGTCAGATAAGAAGAGGTGACGTTCATGGAGCAATTACTCTGTATCAGGTGCCGTGGTAGTTGTTACGTAAGAGTGACAATGTCTCATCTTTAAACCTCTTATGAAGTAGACACTACCATTGTCCCCATTCTGAAAATGAGGAAGCTGCGGTTTTAGTAAACGGTTTGCCTGCGGTCACCGTAGAGCTAAGAGTCAGTGCCCAGCCCTCCCGAGCCCTGCTATGTGACCTCTGACTTGACGTGTGCTTGTGACAGTTTCCACCCACTCGTTCTGGTCCTGCCTTTCGAGAGGACGTGGAGGATAACGAACCCTTCTTTTTCTGACAGGTTGTAGTCAATGATAGGCTTCCCCGAGTCTTCTCTTTCCAACAATACAGTGTTGGTTTGCTTCACTCTTCCTCAAAAGGTGCCCTGGTTTTCCCAAGTTCGTCATTGTTCGTTCCATGTGATGTTACGGACATCCTCAAACCCCCACCATGACCTGGTTCAGTCCTGTGTCAGCTTTCTCTACGTGATGCAGTCTTAGCGATGCCCCTAAAATCTAGGGGGCATACAACACAAATTCTCATTCATGTTAAATAAAAATATTTCCCAATATTTTCTTCCAATTTTTCAAGACCTTTCATTCGGCCATTGAGAGCTCGTTGTATAATGTGAGGTTGGTATTTAATTTTATTATTACTTTTTACCTGTAGATAATGACTATGCAAACACTTTCCCACGGCTTGTAATACCTACTTTATTATATTCCAAGAAATTACACATGAGCGAGTTTGGGACTGCATTTGTGAGAGTGTTTTGTCTATCTCAACGCCAAAATCACAGTTAGTTCGCATTGTTTTGTAGTAATTCTTAGTATCTGAAGGGAAGCCTCTTGTCCTTATTTCTGTGTGTGTGTGTGTGTGTGTGTGTGTGTGTGTGTGTGTTAAAGTGATGTTTTAATTCAGAGTCTGCAGTATGAAAAAGTAAAGAATTTACAGTATGGAACCCAACTTGTACACCTGAAATAATCACATATGGTCATTGTGTATCCATTTAATCTGATATTAGAATCTCTTGGTTAATTTTAGAGTATTTACATCAATATTTCATAATATTAGCCTGTAGTTTTCCTGTCTTTTATTTACCAGGTGTAGGTTATATCACCGTATTGTTGTTTGGAACTTCCAGAGCTATTCCTGGACTTTTATATCTGTCTCACTTTTAGAATCAATTTGTCAAGTTCTGCAAGAAATACATTGGAAGAACCTTCTTAATTTCATCTTAAAAAAATCTGATATATCCTTACCATTTTTTTTTTTTCAATTCTGCTTTGCTGTTTCTCTGGTCTGGAGCATCCTTTCAGAAGACGTGAAATTTTGGTTTTATACTCTTACTTTCTCCATCTCAGTCTGTGCTGACTACTGCCTCCCGTTGGAGGTTATGTAGTTCCTTCTTACCAGAGCCCAGAATGGAAGGGGTATTTACACTTGCTGGCCCCGGATTCTATTCAAAGTAGTCACCAAATGAATGATATACTTGGCTCAAGATCTCTTAGCTCAGCTGTATCTTTTCCTTTCACATCTCAAGTATGAATTGTCATCTTGGCTCCTTCCACAGTTTGGCGACCGTGGCCATTGCTGCTATAAACATTGGGGTACAGATGGCCCTTCTTTTTACTACATCTGTATCTTTGGGGTAAATACCCAGTAGTGCAATTGCTGGGTCATTGGGTAGTTTTATTTTTAATTTTTTGAGGAACCTCTACACTGTTTTCCAAAGAGGCCGCACCAACTTGCATTCCCACCTGCAGTGGAAGAGGGTTCCCCCTTCTCCACATCCTCTCCAACACATGTTGTTTACTCTCTTGTTAATTTTGGCCATTCTGACTGGTGTAAGGTGGTATCTCAACGTGGCTTTGGTTTGAATCTCCCTGATGGCTAGTGATGATGAACATTTTTTCATGTGTCTGATAGCCATTTGTATGTCTTCATTGGAGAAGTGTCTGTTCGTGTTTTCTGCCCATTTTTTGACTTGATTATTTGTTTTTTTGGGTGTTGAGTTTGAGAAGTTTTTATAGATCTTGGATATCAGCCCTTTGTCTGTAGTGTCATTTGCAAATATCATTCAAAGGAATAAAGAAGATATGGTCCATATATACAATGGAATGTTACGCCTCCATCAGAAAGGACGAATACCCAACTTTTGCATCAGCATGGATGGGATTGGAAGAGATTCTGCTGAGTGAAAGAAATTAAACAGAGAGAGTCAGTTATCGTAGGGTTTCACTGACTTGTGGAGCGTAAGGAATAGCACGGAGGACATTAGGAGAAGCGATGGAAAATTGGAGGGGGAAACTGGAGACGGAGATGAGCCACGAGAGACTGTGGACGTTGGGAACTGGAGACGGATATGAGCCACGAGAGACTGTGGACGCTGGGAACCGGAGAGCAAGAGACTGTGGATGCTGGGAACCGGAGAGGGGGATGAGCCACGAGAGGCTGTGGACGCTGGGAAGGAAGATTGAGGGTTTTGGAGGGGAGGGGAGTGGGGGGATGGGTGAGCCCGGTGGTGGGTATTAAGGAGGGCACGGACTGCACGGAGCACTGGGCATTATATGCAAACAATGAATCATGGAACACTATATCAAAAACTAATGATGTACTGTATGGTGACTAACATAACATAATAAAAAAAATTTAAAAAATGAATTGCCATCGAAATTACCGCCACAGGCAGTGTTTGCAGACTTTTCTCTTCTTGTGTCAAGAGTGGAGCAGCCCCACCACAGGCCCAGACATCTCCCTGTTCTGGTCCTTCACCTCATATCAGGCAGTGTTGGTTCTTCTCTGGTACAAGCCGTTTCATGTGTCTGGACTGAGAACCCAGCAGACTGATGGCTTTAACCCTCTCTTTTGGCTCTGCGTTTTGTTTCTTTTTTAAACTATGGGCATATTTCTATTATGTTGAGTATGGGTCAGTCTTTACAATTAATTTCTTTTAATTACCTGGAGGGGAGTCATTTTAAAGATTGAACTCAGCACTCTCTTGAAAACAAGAACAACTTTATTTTTGTTGATTGTTTTAGGAGTATGTCATGCTGTTGACTTTTGCTGAATTTACGGTTGAGAACAGTCCTAGATCATTCACAAATTAAATGCTCTCAACATCAAATATCTTCGAATCCTGCAAATTGTCTAATTATTTTGAAACTAAATGTCCTTGTTCCAGTTTCATATTGTGTTTGGAAATCCAGTGAATTTTCAGCAGACACAGCAGGCTCTCGGATGTACAGACTCTCTGTCTTCACAGGACTTACTCCCAACTTTGACAAGGACAGGGCTGAGGTCAGGTCCACCAGAGACACCTTTTGACCTTGGTTGGCACATTGGCTCTCTTTGTGTTTTTTTATTAAACCATGAGTTTGTTTCACAGCAGACATTTGCTAAATGAGTGTGAGCTTTGGAGGCAGACAAGTATTTGCTATAAGGAGGATTTGAACTTGGGGCACCTGGGTGGCTCAGTGGGTTAAAGCCTCTGCCTTGGACTCAGGTCATGATCCTGGGGTCCTGGGATGGAGCCCCACATCAGGCTCTCTGCTCGGCAGGGAGCCTGCTTCCTCCTCTCTCTCTGCCTGCCTCTCTGTCTACTTGTGATCTCTGTCTGTCCAATAAATAAATAAAATCTTTTTTTAAAAAAAAGGAGGAATTGAACTTGATTGTGCCACTTCCTGGGTATTTGACCTTAAAGAATTTGCATAATTTTCTTGAGCTTCAGATTTTCTCATCTAGCAAATGAACATAGGAAGCAGAGGCATGTGAGGTCTAAATGAGGTAATAGGTAAGCGCTGGCACACGGTGCCACGTGAGCAAACCTCTCTTCCTGCCCTTCCCCAATCACTCCCTGCACCCCACCAAATTTCTTCATTGTGACACTGTGCCGACTTGTGTGAAATCAAGGTTTCTGCGTGCATGGTGGGGCCTGGTGTGCTAGCTTTTTATTTCCAGTGGTGGGTCGGGTCCTGCCTAGGTCCTCCATGTCCCCCGAAGGAAGCAGCATTGGCAGAAGAGCAGAGAGTTGATATAGGGAATGCTGTTCTCTAACAAGGCCAGGGCACAGCAGGGTGCTGGGAAATGGGTCCGGTAGGGCAGCTGGAGTCCAAGACTGAAGGGCCCCCTAGGCCACAGAGGACAGCAGACATTTTGAAAGGGGCAGTGCCAAAGTGAGATTACCCCATGTGGGGTTTGATGAGGCACAAGCCCGTGAGAGCAAAAGAAGCCAGGGTCTGTGGGGGTGGGGAGATGGAGAGAAGGGTTGAGAGGGACTGAGGGCATACTTTCCTGGGCCACAGTCCACAGGAACTGGTGACCCGGGCACCAGTTCAGGAGTGAACTTGAAGCTTCTCTCTTGGGAAGCTTGGTGATGGATCAGACCATAGTTCTCCAGTGTGGTCCTGGGCCGGCATAGACCTGGATGCCTGCTGGGAGCACAAATCTCTGGTTCACTCCAGGACTCCCCAGTTAGTCCTCTGGGGGTGGGACTTGGCGATCTGTTCCAACAAGCCCTCGGCATGTCTGACGGCTGTTAGTCTGAGAACCACGGAGGGAGGCCATGAGCGTGGAAGGGTAGATTTGGGCGAACACATAACGTGTTTGATTTGTGTACTTTGGGGTTTGAGATAACTGCGAAGCAGGCCAGGCATGTGGTATCCCAAAACGGAGATTAAAGGAAATATTTATTATTTCTAAACCTGTGATTAAAGGAAATATTTATTATTTGTAAAACAATTTTAGGTATAAATTTGCTAGACCCGAGTGTTTACATTTCTGAGATTGGCTCATGTTGTCAGATTTCTAATAATTTTATTTTCTCAACTCAAATAATGTAGGGCAATCAGTTAAATAAACACTTTCGATACATTGCAAAGTTTTTTTTTTTTTTTACCTTGCACTTGAGTTAGAAAAGATATTAAAAATATAAAGCCTTTATTTTCTAAGCATAATTAAAGGGTTTGATTCAAATAATATTTGAATTTTCATCCTGGGGGAAAAAAAAACATGTGAAATTGAACTTTAAAAACTACCTCTTGAGCAAACAGGGGATATTTCTTCCTGACATTTCAGAAGGGTATTTACACCGTGATGCCATTACACATTATAATTACATAATTGCACATTCTAATTATATGATCGCACATGTTATGCTAATTATATAATTAGACTTAATGATAGCAATTGTGCAAGCACATAGTATCAGAATCAAAATGAATGAATTAAAAAATTAGAATATACATGAAAATTTGTAAGATCGCCTTCAAAAAATTTAGAGTAGCTGGTGACCATTTTGGAGGACTTAACGGGTATGAACAGAAACTACCTCCTTTGTTCATTGGTTATGTCAACCTCTAAAATTTTGCTGAAATCTGATAAAAGTTAATGTAAGTTGCAAAATCTAGAAGGAGAATGAAACAGCAAGAGACGCAGTTGAGAGAGTGAATAGGACTTTAAACAGAGCAGAGCCACCAGCTTCTCCCGTACTCACATTCCCCTTCTGCTCTGACAGCCGTCAAGATTTTAATCGGATCTGAATTCCTGGGCTTTTGTCGTGTAACTGCCAACTTTCAGATTCGGTGAATGGGACATTCACAGTAATTGCTGTTCTCTTGAACTTCCTCAGGATCGCAGATCTTTAGATAGTATCTCAAAACGCTGGAATGTTTATTTTCAATAGTTTCAACTGATCTTGATCCTGGGAAAATAAGAGTTCGCTAATAGTTACTCCTTTAATGTGGTGATTTGATCATTTTTGCTTATTTTTAAGCCAAGAGTCTTAACTGAGAAAAAGCCACATAAGCTTTTCCCCCTTCCTGCTGGGGCTGTGATTCCTCCGTTAGCAAATGACTTGTGACGGATGAAGGAGCGGCTCGTCTACCTTTAGGGGTTTTTTCCAGCCGCTGGCGGCAGAGCCCAGAGTTGGAAACGTCATTTAAAAAAAATGTAATTTTAATTGCATGTTCTCCTGAAGATTCACCAAAATGGCTGGTTTAATTTCCCGAGGGAACCCATTTCTGCCCTTCGTAGAATATGGAGACTGTCTTGGGGCTGACGGAGAGCATGGATTTATTTTCTTTCCTTTGGGTGTGCAGTGGGGACTGTGCGCTGGCCGTGGCTGCCTGGAAAATGAACAGACCAAATCCGGCCTCTGTTTTATTGTCTCCTCATTAAGTTCCCCAGAATATCTCACACCTTCTGCCTCAGCCCCTCGTTTGTTCTAAGTAGATGACACGGTCCTGCAGCTTGCAGGCTGGAAACGGGACCCGCACCCTCGTTATGCTGCGGCAGCTCTTTGCTCCGGCGGGCTCCGGAGCGTCTGCAAGCACGAGACCGCCGGCCTCGGCCGCGGCAGCTCTAGCGGGGGCCGGAGCCCGTGCACAGAGCCTTATTTTCTTGTGTGCCACACGGATGAAGCGGAAGGGCACACCCTCGAGCATCGCCCCCCAAGTGAGTGCATCACAGGGTCACATGCTGGCTTGTGATAAATGGCGTGCTTACTGGAAATAGAACATCATGCCGCACTTCACCCGCCTCCCCCCAAGTGTGGACAACGCTGCTCTCTGTTGGGAGATTCCGTGTCTGGGGGCGATCGTCTTTATCATCTTGATGATCAGGGTGCGCCAGTCCCGGGGCCATCACACGTCTCAGGGGTTTCCTGGTCTCAGAGATTTAATACATCCGTGAAGTCATATTCATTTTCTTCCCGTAATTCAGAGTGATTAAACCCACCTTGTAAAAATTGTGGAAATAGAATGTTGTGAAATGTCAGTGGGCTAGAAGGGGTCTTTCAAATGTTTGGAGTTCTTGCCGCATGCAAATTAGAAAACTGTGGAGGAGTAGAAGCCTTAGAGAACGTCTATTTTACAGAGGCTCCGTGAGTCCTGAGGGGCTGTACCCCGGAACCGATTCCCTGGCCGCCGGACGTCCCACAGCTGCGGAGAGGGAGAGCCAGAGCCCACCTTCCCCGAGTTCTCGTGCTGTCCCCACTGCCCACAGCCAGCTTTTCTAAAAGCATGTTCATTCAGCCATTCCCATCCGTTTGTCCATCCGTCCATGTACAAAGTGTTTATTAATATGGATTACGATGCTGAGCTGTGGGGAAGAACAAAGACGAGTAAAGTGAGCTCATGGACCTTCTCACTGATCAGAAATGCGCAGCCTGCACTTGACATCCACAAATCAGGGCAAAGCCAGGTGAGGCTGGGGACAAGGTGAGAGAAATGGGAGCTAGGCTGGAGACAGGAGGTTGTTAACAGTATGCGACTTTGACATCGCAGAGGGGTAGGACTTCAGGGTCTGCGGCAAGGGACGTTACAGGACATATGGGTAGAGTCCTCGTAGTGGAAAACGGAGGTCGGGTCCTGAAATCAATGACGACTCTGTCTGGCCCAAGCTAGGGAACCATCAGGGTAAGTTTTGTCAAATTATGCTAGTCTTGCTTTTGGATGGATTGGTTTTAATTTAGTCTGAGGTTTAGGAGTTGCTGAAGGTGACTGAGCAGGAGAGGAAAGCTATCAGAGGTAGGATTTAGAACCGTCTGTCCGGCTATGGAGAATGGATTGGAATGAAAGATCAGGAAGAGAAGGTCTCACCCTACCTGGTCTGTTCTAGTTCTTTCCCATAGTTCATGAACCTGCACGTCGGCGGACCGTTTCTCCTTTCCTCTTCCTGTTTCCTTCCCTCCTGCTTTCGTCTCTCTCCCCTTCCTCTCTCTCATCTGTTATTCAGCAACTGGAATCCCAGCCCCAGCTGTGTGTCCTGCTGTGACATGGACAGACGGAAGGACAGTGTGAGACACACCTTCCGCTCTCAGAGGAGGGAGGCTGTGCTGTACCATGAGACATCTGTGGCATCTGTGAGAGTGAGTGCGGAGTGGAGCCCGGAGGGGACCCCATCGTGACCCCTGGGAAGGTGATGGGTGATTCAGGAGCACGCGTGCCAAGCTTAGAGTCGGCCTTTGACGGTAAAGCGGAAACGGAAACCACCGGCCGTGTGCTCTCCATTTCCCCACTGGAGGGACTTGCGGACTCTCTCTTCTACAGAGAAGCGGCATCCCTTGCGGTGCTTTGCAGGGTCACACGGTGGCTAGTGCCTCCTCCTCGCCCGCACTTCCCAGGGCCGCCGTGCAGGCTGCTCAGAGGCCCGGCCCGCCTGGCTACGTGGTGCTGAGGCCGCTCCGGAGTCCGAGAGCGAGGGAGGGCGCAGCAAAGCACTGAGTTACACACGACAGTCACCTTGTTTTCCAAGTTTCATTCAGTCTTTCCTCCTTCGGCCAGCTGGCTTTGGTCGTTGGTATTGATTCTTCTTTCATTGCAAGACTCGGGTCTCCGTCAGCAGCCGGGTCCTGGAGTTGCTTCATGTGAGCACCTGTGGAAGGCAAAGACCCTGTATCTGTGACTTCTGGCAATTGCAAGAAAAGTTCATAATTTTTTATTTTGTAAGTGGCTTGGGAAAAAAGTTTCCTTGAATTTGATACTTTTGACTTTTTGGCAAAGTTGTTTAGTCAGGTCCAGAGTTCTGGAAAGGGCTTTTTTGGGGGTAATTGCTTATGATATAAGGTTTCTCTGGTAGCAGGCTTTGTGGAAGCATGCTTGCTTGGGAGTTCATGCCAAGGTGAGTCCGAGAGATAAGACAGACCCACGTACAGCCTTTGCAGCTGGCCAAGCCCCTCGCTGAGCTTGAGTGCTCCTGTGGCCACTCTGCGTGGGGCCGTGAGCTGGAAAGTGCTACCACCTACCACTGATCGCCCGTCATCTGTCTGTCATCTCTCTCTCTTACCTACCTGTCTATCATCTGTCTATTATCTCTCTGTCATGTACCTACCTACCAAACTGTCTATCATCATCTACCTACTACCTATCATCTATTGTCTGTCTGTCTATCTGTTGATCATCTATCTATCTAACTATCATCTACCTACCTACTACCTGTCTGTGTATCATCTGTCTATCATCTACCTGTCTGTTCTCTATCTATCTACCTACCTGTCATCTGTCTATCGATCACCTGTCTGTCTGGCTGGCTATCACCCATCTGCATGGAGGTATGGTTGACATATAAGACTGCGTCTATCAGTTTCAGATGTACGATGCAATGATTTTGTATTTGTATATATCGTGAAGTGATCACTGCAGTAAGTCCGTGTAAGAGCCATCAGTATACAGAATTAGAGCATCTGTCTTGTGATGAGAATGAAAGTCACTCCTTCTAGGAGAGCATCTGTTGCTGTAATGGGAGGGAATCTATAATTAGCACAAGGACCCTCAGGAGATTCTCTGTAACAAAGTGTCTCTTGGCCGCTGGAGTTCAAACCCACATTCCTGCATCCCCTCCTTCTTCAGTCTGAGGTCTGACCAGCCGCCTGCGGTATTTAGTACACAGTGCATCTACATAAGTGCATACAGTGTGCATACATATGTGTCCGTACACACATGTAATACATGCCCTCATAAGTACTTTCTGTGCCTAACATTGTAAATTTTTGGCCTGTAGTACGACTCACTGTAAGATGTGGTTATTAAGGTACAGTACACGGGGGCGTCTGGGTGCCTCAGCTGGGTAAGCGTCTGACTCTTGATTTCAACTCAGGTCATGATCTCGGGGTCTGAGATGGAGCCCTGCACCGGGCTCCATGCTCATGGGGAGTCTGCTTGGGATTCTCTCCTGTGCTCTCTCTCTCTCAAATAAATAAATAAAATATTTTTAAAGAAAGAGATACATTACTCAAAGTGAATTTTGAATGTAGGTATATCCAGCTGTGGAAATTCTGCCTGAGAACAAGCCAGGCATGCCGTGTAACCGTCCAGCCACCTGGACTGTCGGGACAGTCATGAGCCTGTGGGCCCCAAGCCTGTTTCCTGGGTTCCTCCTTGCTCTTTGTTGGAAAGATATTAAGTGGTTTTATGGAGGAGGAGAGGGCTTTGGGGAGGATGATTGGAGGACGGCATGCTGGGAGCTGGTCGAAATACGTGTGAGGGGTTCCGTTTCCCCAAACCCTTGAGGGTTCTGGTTATTAGTTCATCGTCGAGGCCAGGAATGGGTCGTGTTGCCTGTAGATGATCGGAGGTAAGAGAACAGGCTCTGAGGCTGTGCTCTCTCTCTCATGGCTCCTCAATTCTTCCGAAGCAGCAAGAAGTCAGCTGTAATCAACATATGAACAAATGGGCATGGCTATATTCCAGTACAATTTTATTTATAAAACAAGGTATGGGCTGGACTTAATCTGTGGCTACAAATCGCAACCCCCTGGTTTAGACTAGATAATGGTACTATAAGCTTTTTTGGAACCTCCATGCACATACATAGGGATGATTAACTATTTAGAGTGATGGGATAAAAAGCCTGAAGTTTTGCTAGAGGATTTCCAGACGCCAATATCCAGAGGTCTTTGTTTTAAGCACTGCTGGTTTTCTTAGCAGAAAGCTTGGCTGGCTTGTCTGGGCGAGGAAGCTGTCTGTGCCCCACATACAGGCTGGGGTGCAGTGGGTGCCCTTCCCCATGGGCTTTTTTCTGCCTCTTTTGCCTTTTGATCGTGTCTTGGATTCTTAAGCCTCTCCAGAATAAAAAATTGTCTTGTATTACAAAATATTTCTTACCCCCCACCCCCAGAAGTACTGAAGTACTGGAGGTAGAGCTGAGGAGTCTGCTGAAAAGCCCAGCAGGTGGTTCCAATGGGCAGAGCTCTGGATCCCAGCTCCCGGATGGTGGCTATTTTTCAGGGGGTTTTTGGATTTACACATTGGCACCTGGCAGCAAAGATTTGTTCTAATATTTGAAATACATTTAATAAATAAAGCCATTTATCTACATTGGAGTATCTTATTAAAAAACAAGAGGGAAATATTCACCGCCAGAAACAGACAGCACGTGTGTTGAGAAAGGTCAAAGCTTGCAAACGGTATGAGTGACAAGAAGAAAGAGAGAAAGTCAGGGCATTACCACGGGGCGTTTAACTTCATGCTCGAGCTGGCCAGAGCTGCCATCCCAAGGTCAAGGAAAACCACACAGAAACAATAATTGGTGGAATGACTTCTGACTTGCATGATAGATAAACACTACAAAACATGCAAGCAAACTCTCCTATTTCAAGTGTAATAAACCACTTCCTTCCAACGCAGATTTTTGCCGACGTAAGAGGGCGGGGAAACTGATCTAACATAATGCTTCATGGACTCGCGTAATCTGGACGGTCCTTTCTCTTCCTGCAGCCCCTGATCCATTCAGGCTGTACTCAGTGAATTCTGCTAACACCACCCTCCGTCCGGCCCCCTAGATCTACCAGTCCCTTCCCCTGCTTCCCCCCTGTGAGACACTACTGAGATATGTTCAAGCTTAATGAGCCGAGCTTTGTGCAATCAGTAGGTCTACCTGGCTCACTTCGTGCAGAGGAGGCACAGTCAGGAAGCCGTGGCCACCACGGTGCCTGGCACCCAAGACAGAAGCACAGGGTCCAAACTCAGCACCCAGCCAGCAGTGCTACAGGGAAGATGTTTTCTGCCCCTTCCATCTTCTGAGTGTCGTTTGCATGCTTCTTCTCGGTAGAAACTGAGCTGCATCCAGATCTCAGCTGCAAGGCGTCTGGGATATGGAGTTTTACATTGTCCAGCCCCTACGGGCCGAGCGCACAGAGTACAGAAGGGAGTGGGAGTAGAAGTCAGTGTCCGCAGACAATTTCCCTCCGCCCCTCCCTTCTTCTTTCTTCCTTTTCTTTCTTTCATTATCTGTATCTATCATCTACGTTTGTATTGATTTATCATCTATCAATTATCTATTGACTATCATCTATCAATCTGTTATCTAACCATCAGTTGATCTGTCATCTGTCAATTTATCTATTGACCTATTATCTACTACTCAATCTATCACCTATCAGTCATCTATTTATATATTGCTCAATTGATTATCTATCAATTTACTTATTGATATGTCATGTATCTATCATCTACAATAAGTCTATCATCTATCTATTAATCTGCTGACCCATCATCTATCAATCTATCTGTTGATCTATCTATGCAGGTGCACACAGCAGTGATTCAGAGGCAGAAGACCTGAGTCTTACTAGTTGTGCCCTAGAAAAAATTCACTTAACCTTTAGACACTGGACTTTTCCTCTATATGTGAATATTATAATACTTTTTTCTGGAATTTTTATGAAGATTAAAGGACCTCAATTCAAAGTGTGTGAAATGTTGACTCTTCCTGAAATGTATCAGAGGCTTTAAAAATAGCAATAACGTGCCCGTGTATCACAGCACAATACATGCTCTATCACCCAATTATGAACAAATGGAAGGGATCACTGACATCACACACACTGTGGGAAACACGATAAGAAACAGCCTTCTGCTTCTCTCTTCTTTCTCATGCATGTCGGAGCGGCATTTCCTTCTGGTTAATTACTCCACATCACAGCATTTGACATTTTCTCATAGTTGGCGTTCACAATGCGCGTGACTTTGCTGGCTTTTAACACCATCATCCCGCAGATGAGCTTGTGTATCTTGAGCAGTACAATAAAACTTTTAAGCTGATGTAGTATTTGTTTTTCCAAAAGCTCAGGTACATCATAAGGATGCTATTGCGCAGTGATTATTATTGATTGAAAGAACGCTCTGCCCAAGGAAAGAGAAGAGCAAGACAAGATTTCTGCTCATAAGATATGTCCCTTCTTTACCACGTGTTATTTGGGAAAAATAATTTTCTGTGGTTGAGTCTTGACTCTATTTAAAAATTTTAAACTATGGGTGAAGTGCCTTGGAGGGTCAGTGTAATTTAAACAATTATTCTAATTCTCTGCGTGATGGTCCAGGGACGTGGGTGGTTTTCTAGAGAGGATTGTCAGTTGGGGGACTTGAACCAGGTCTGGCTGTGGAGACTTCACTCAGGGAAGCCGTGACCTGAAGACTCCTGTGATTTCCCATGGCAGATGGTCTTTAACAGGTGACTCTGAGTGATGGAAGTGGTCATGAAGCTGTTGGTCCGGCCACCAGGTCCCCACTGCTGATATCTGTCCCCTTTTCAGGGAGAGGCTTGACAACCATCCCTTGTAACACCACCAAGGCCTGCAGAGTCCAGTAGGTTGAGTATACGGTGTGTGTTGTAGGGTGACAGCCACCAGAATGTGTATAAAAACCTCAACTCAAGAAAGAGGCTGCCCAGACCTGCCTCTGGCAGCTGTTGTCCTCTATTATTGGTCAGTTTTGATCAAGGGCTTATGTCCCCCTGGGCAGTCTCTGTGAGTTGGAGGGGAGTTCAGTCCACACTTGAGGGAATTTAATTCTCTTGTTTTTTGAAAGAGTGCAAACCACTCTCTTACTCTTGTCCGTTTTCTCCTTTATTATCTTTAAAGACTCTATACCGGGTACACACCAACTAAGGGACAGGTCACATTGGAGTTGTAGACCATCCGCTGCAACTGGCCCACCTGACCCGAGGTCCAGACTTGCCTTGATCTCTGTCCTCCGTCCAACTCATCTCGGAGCTGCCTCCTCACTGTGCGCTTGTCACCCTTCTGCTCTTCTTACTGTTCTTTTTCAGGTACGTATGTCTGGTGGCTTGAACTATCTGCCCCCAAATTCATACGGTGGAGTTCTAATGCCCAGAATTCTGAGGTCAAAGTGTTACGTTATTTGAAGATGATCTTCCAGAGGTAACCGAGTTGAAGTGAGATCATTAGGATGGACCGTGATGCAGTATGATTGCCGTCCTCATGCACCGAAGACTGTTGGAGACAGACGCGCACGGTGAAGTTGCCACGGGAAGGAAAAGTGGCCACCGAGGAACCAAGGACAGAGGCTGGGACAGGCTCTCTCTCACATCCCTCAGCAGGACCAACCGTGGCGACACCCTGGTCTTTGACTTCCAGCCTCCAGAGTGTGAAAAGCTGAAGTTCTGCTGTGTAAGCAGCCCGGGTACGGTACAGTAGGAGGAAACTAATACAAGAACCGTCACCTTTCTTTAGAGAAAAGAAACTGAAAGTGATGATTTCACGTATCATCCCACAATGACAGTAAGAAGGAGTAGAAATCGTGGGCTCTGCCGCTCTTCAGGAGCTCGGTGTGATCTTCAGTTCTAACGGTACCTTGCAAAGTAAGAGTTCAGCTTGCAGGCTTCCCGCCGGAGAAACTGCGGTTGGGGAGAAGTAAATAGTTTGTCTGAAGGTGAGGAAAATGTGACTGGTTGCACTCAAGCTCTCGGACATGAGTTCTGGTTCTCCGAGGCTCATCAGAGCTCTGCCGTGTGAACACTCATCCCTGATCCCACGGGAATCCAAGAACACCAGATCAACATTTTGTGATTTTTTTTTTTTTTTATTAGTAAACACTTTTTAAGGCTTTTGAGAAGCTAAAGCAAATACTCAGTAAAGAGAGTCATAAAAGAGCTTTGAGATGCAGTTGACATGGATGTCTTAATTGTAAGTCCTGGGTTCGGCTGTCTCAGGGCCATAAATCCAAGTGTTTCCTCTTCTGAACGTTCTGACTTTGGTGGTTCCTCGGCTGTGCCTGGCGTTTGAGTGCTAGTGGGACTTGGGAGCAAGGACCAAGTGTGTGGGGACAGCTGGTCGCCAGGCCCCATCCTGAGCTGCTTCCGTGGGTCCACAAAGTTGATGGCCTTGGAGACTCACGGGGGCCGCACCATCTTGCGGGCAGGAGACGAGGGCGGCGGCTGGCCGAGCGGAGCCGGCAGAGATGGATTTGGGCCCGGGCTGCACTGTCACCTCCTTGTGTCTTTGCTGTGTCTCGGGCCTGACCCCCTGAACTCAGGACTGACCTCGTGAAAGCAGGGACCTCCTCGAGGCTTCTGCCTGACAATCTCACCTTTTCGAAACTAGGGGAGTGTTGGACAAAGAAGCGTTTGTGGACGTTGCCTGTGGGAATGGCTCAGAAAGTGTCTCAGCCTCCTCGTGATGTTACAGTCAGTCCTCTGGACATTCAACCCATCCCCACTAAACGGAGCCCACTCTCCTGTTCGGGGAGTCAGGGCTTCGGGGACCATGCTCCACGATCTCCTGGCTTGTTCACAGAGAGACGACCGTGTGAGGCGAGCCTGCGCTGTGGGCTGTGTCTGTGCTCACCCGGGAGCCGCCTGCTTCCCTGGGCTCCAGCTGCTCCTGCCCTCCAAGTCCTGGGCACGCCTCACGACCCTGGCAACCTCAGGACTTGGTCAGCAGCAAGGAAATCCTGTGGCCTCGCCCACTGGGCCCACCTCCCGGCTGAGCAGGCCCTGCAGGTGTGTGCATGGGTGGTTTTCTCCATTCAACCCCATTAGGGTGTTTTGAAAAAAAGCTTGTGCACAAGGGGCTATTGTTAATCAGTCTGATCCTTCTTGCGACGCCTCTCTTGCTGGGGCCTGTCGGTCGGGCTGCGGGGTCACGGGTCCTGAAGGTCCCTCGAGCATGATTTGGAGTAAGGCTACCTGGGCTTTCCTGTGCTGGGACCTGGGGCCCCAAGGACAGGTGCGGCTCAGGGAAGCATTTCCTTGCAGAAAGGAGAGTGGGTGCACGGTCCCTCTTGGGCTCTACTGAAGAGTGAGGCCCGCCTCGTGTGCCTTGTTTTAAAGAAGGGAAGGCCCCTCTCAGGAACAGAGACCGATTTCCTACCCGTGCTGTCTGTACATGTACAAATGTGCGCACCTGAATTCATACGAGCTCATGGTGATACACAGTATTAAGGGTATGTATCTGTGTATTATAAAATAAATATTAATCTGTGAAAATACATCTTTCATCACCAGCTGGAGGGGCTATTTCACCTGAAGATCTGTTTTTGGCTTTAACCTTCTTGGGCTGTTTAGATTTCCCGTCTTTTAAAATTTTCAGTGTATGGATTTTTTTTTTTTTTTTTTCTGAGTAACTAACCCCATCGATATGAAATTAGAAAAAAATCAAGTATCTGGGTGTGACTTGCATTTTCCTCCGGGAGCAAACACACGCACGCGCTCGTGAGAAATGCCTCCGTTCTTCTGCCCCAACCCGACTTCTCATCGGTGCCAGGAGTCCCGCTAAAGGAAGTTCCTTCTCTTTCTGAAATCTTGTGCTGTTCACGATCTGAAGCGACTGTTCTCGTGGCAGAATCTCCTACTGGCCGCTCGAAGCAAGCCTGCCGGGAGTCCAGTATACTGTGGTTTTATTTATTTGTTTTGGTTTTCGTTAAACGCTACTGTGTTAGAAAATGTTTGACATCTGATTTGCACTATTTCAGCGGCTTTTAACCAGCCAGAAGAAAAACAAGTCCTGTGTAAGCTTTCTAAGTCCAAGGAAAACCTTGAAAGCACCCGCTTTGGGCACTTGAATGGGGGAAGCAGAAGGAGCTGTTTAGTCTGGTGTGTGTGTGGGAGGTAAGGGAGGGTTAGTGGAACACTCAAGTGGACTCCAAAAAGCAAGGCATTAAGTACTGGAAAGGTCTAGCCAGCAGTGTTCGAAAGTACGGCTCTCAGCCCGCCTGTGGGAGAGACCACCCAGGAGAAGCAGACGGTCGGGCTGGGAGCAGTGTGGGGGGGCTGGGGGGGCAGGCACTGCAGATGCTGCGGGGGGGCGGGGGGCCCTGCACGGTCCGCGCGGGGAGACCCACAGCCTCGGACTGCTGGTCGCCTGCTGCGTGTGCCCTCCTGTCTCCCCCGGACAGCCTTCCGCCTGGATGCGGGAGGAAGCTCCGTCCTTCAGCTCACGCGCTGTGACCGTTCCCACCCAGGCCGGGAGCCTCCGGGTTCTGAGAAGCGGGGTGAGGTAACGGGGAACTTCCCCTTGACTTTTCCAGAAGAGACAGCCGTACTCATTACTACCATGTTCTCATTCATCCATGTTGCTTTTCATATTCATGGTTATCTAGGTTTATTTTATCATCGTTAATTATATTCATTATGTAATACAATATGGATAGTATGTTATTTATATATTTGACAGAGAGAAAGAGCACAAGTGGGGGGTAGCAGCAGCCAGAGGGAGAGAGACTGGGCCAGAGGGCAGGGAGCTCAACGCGGGGCTCGATCCCAGGACCCTGAGACCATGACCTGACCAGAAGGCAGACGCTTCAATGACTGAGCCACTCAGTCTCCCTATAGATATTAGTAATACGTATTACACAGCTTGATATAATCCGTGTTATGTATATCATATTAATGCCCATACTATAATTATTATCCAAGTCTTATTATTTGCTAATTATTGGTCATCAGTCTTATTACTTATCATATGAATTTTAAGTAAGTTCTTATTTAGGAAACCTGATAATGATTAATGAAAGAGACGAAGTTGCCCTTGAGTTGCCCTTGAGATGATTTTGTGAACTTGGCCTCCGTTCCCGCTCCCTCCGTCCACGGCGCCTTTGTGCTCCCAGAATGGTGCGAAGATGCTGCAAGCAGCCACCTGCTATGTCAGGTATCGACGTGTCCCACGGGGAGGCAGATCCTCTTTGGAATTAGAAGACTGTACAAAAGTAAAAAGATTTACAGATTCCACTTTTATCGACTGTCTGTACTTTGTGCAGCAGGACTAGGAGCCCTGAGACCCCCAGCCAGACCCCCCTCCCCCGGGAGGCAGTGGCACCCTCTGCAGGCCTGCTCCCCTCCCGAGGCTGGTCCAGTGGTGGTGGTGCTAGGGAGGAACTGGAGTCACCTGCTCCAGCGCTTTATGAAAATCTGGGAGATGCGTGCCCGTCACGTATCCATCCCGTGTTACTGGATCGCTGCTAAGGAATTCCAGGAAGAATGGTAAAAATGCCTCTTGGGCTTGCCCTCGACAACCCTCATTTTTAGTGCCTGTTATTATCCTTAAATAAGAGTTATTTCTGATGAGAAATTAGTTCAGATTTTCAAATTATTGCATCGAATTTCTACAGGCTTCTCGCCACCAACATGAGGTCACAGCCTCCAGGATTTGTCGGTATCTCTGATCCCTCCTGGGACCTCCCTGGGGCTTCGATGGCATTAGGCACCTCTCAGGAGGCCTCTTTGACTCTAAATGGAATCTCTGATTTCCTTATTACACGGGATACTAAATGTTACTCAGAATTTGTCTGGAAACAATCACAAGATTAACAAACTCTGGGTGGACCCAACATCTTCATCTACATCCGGCAAATGAAATGAGCATTTAAGTATTTGCAGCCTCTTCCTATAGAAGTGGCAAAAATGAGGTCATTACTTGAATATCTGAGAAGAGAAAATGACCCGAGAGCCCTCTTGCTGATGTGAAGATTCGTTAGCTGGAGGCTTGGTAATTTTGGGAAAACAAATTTTCTCTCTGAGGCATGAAATGGAAAGAGAAATTAAGTGTGGACGCTCACCTCCATTTGGTGCTTCCTGGGTCCCGGGAGCTGTCCCGGCCGCCCCACGGCACCTGTGTCCCACTGGCTGGTGGTGCTGGAAAGTTCCAGAAGGGAGGCCTGGCCTTGGGGCATGACTTCCTCAATCAGGAGGTGCTGCTTCATTTTTCAATGTAGTCTCATTTTTAATAAAAACAATCCTAATTCAGTTTTATATCCTAGGCTTCCTGCCCTCCGTGGGTGGAATCTAGGGGAACGACTTCTATTCTCACAGATTCCTGTCTTCACCAGTGAGTTAGGTACCCAGCACCCAGGGCCCCGTCCCGTTGCACAAAGATTGCTGCAGAAGAGAGCACAGGACATGACGCGTTGATGTTACATGAAAAAAAGGATGGGTCAGAATTTTTTTAAAGATTATTTATTTATTCATTTATTTATTTGACAGAGAGAGAGCACAAGCAGGGGGAGCGAGAGAGAGAGAAGCAGGCATCCCACTGAACAGGGAGCCCTACATAGGGCTTGATCCCAGGACGCCAGGATCATGACCTGAGCCGAAGGCAGCTGCCTAGCTGACTGGGCCACCCAGGAGCCCCGGGGTGTTTCGGAATTTTTAAAGGAAAATGTGGCAGTTCAACTCCCCAAATGGTAACAGTCTACCACACCTGTGACAGTGACCACTCCCGCCCCCAAGAATAACTGAGAAGAACACCGTAGGGTGGGAAGTGGGTTTCTGGGAAAAGCTCTGCCGCAGCTTGGCCCAAACCACGTCCGTCCACTAATACCCTCGTTATCCACAATATGAAAAATGTTCTAAAGTTTTATGTCATTTTGCTAAATTAGAATATCGCCTCCCAAATCCATGTGCATAGATGATAATCTTTACACGTACAGTGAAAACGTGCCCACCAACCCTTGCCCACCACCACGTGTCGTCGTCTGCTTTTTGATCCTCATCCTTCTCCCGTCGTGAGGTGACGCACACTGGGGTTCTGGGTTGCGTTCCCCTGACGACACGTCCTTGGCTTTTGCTTCTATTTTCTGCACATGCAGTTTCAAGTATTATCAAGAGTTGCGTAAAGGGAACCGTTCCCATTGTATAACACTTCGCAACAACTGGGGCTACCGGAAGAATCAAGAAGTAGGAGCTGATCAAGTCTTTAGGAGACTCTTCTACAGAGGGCCTGTCTCGGGATGATAGAGACACAGGATGTTTGCACCAACGCGGTAACACTGGGGCCAGACGGTGAAGGGTCAGGAGAGGCCCGCAGAGTCTGGGTCTGGTGGGACAGATGAGAGGGTCGGGGAATGCTTTTCAGCTGGGACGCAGCATGACCAGATTTATCCCGTGAATTTGACTTTAGTGATGTGGGGACCGTGTGGGGGGTAGGATCGAACGGCAAGGCCCATCAGCCGGTCATTCCATGTGGGCAGTGATGCTGCTGACCAGGCCCTGGCATGGACAGGAGAAAGGACCAAGGTCCGGAGGGATGTCACTGGCAGCATAAATGGAGCTGGAGGTCCACAGGATGATGTGTGAGGGGTCGGACTCAGGCAGCGGGTGGCCGTAAGGGCCCGGACTGAAACAGGCCTGGACAGGAGCTACAGCAGGTGTCCACCTTCCTGCTTGGAGCCGCCAAGTCTCTGAGCTCCACGTCCTTCTGCCCAAACCGAAGAAATCTGGAATAGAAAATTGAGGGCCTGTGATCGGATCAGTTTTCCATAAGAATAAAAGGCAAACAAATCAATAGCTCCTGAACAAGTTGGATATGCAAATATTTGAAAGGGTGGTTATTAAAACCCGTAATTCAGTCTCCGTGGTCTGTCATGATCTTTATTAAAGAAGTTTCTCAATTCCTCAGCCCGTGTGTATATAATGTGAGATTGGAAGTAATGATATTCATTGCAAGCTCTGGGAATAGTCCCCTTCCTCCGAAGGACATAAACAATGAATATTTATATTTTAAAGAAAAGGATGAGTTATGGTATATTACTTTTCAATAATTTTATATGAATTCAATAAACAGATTATGAATATCATAAATCTCAGTTTATTAAACTAATGGTATCTGCTGGGTAACGGGACAGGTTATTCCATCAAACAAAGAAAATACCAATGTTTGATATAGGACACCTTTTTCATTGATCATGGATTTTCATTTGATTGGTATCTGTGAACCTAACGTGATGATCTTCCCTTGGAAGCACTGAGACAGAGGGAGAAAGCCGCGGGCTGGCGTTGGTCTGCTCACGGACCGAGCAGGGATCGCTGGGTCCGGTGGTATTCTTGTTTCCTACTGTTCCTTCACCCATTGGCATTCACGGGTTCTAATTTCTTCACATGCCCACCAACATTTGCCGTCTTTTGCTTTTTGATACTTGTCGGTCTCCCTGCTGTAAGGTGACCTCTCACGGTGGTTCTGAGTGGCCCTCCCCTGATGACACGTGACATCGAGCGTCCTGTTGGCCAACTGGAGAGAGTTGTAAGTTACAAGGGGCAAAATGGGCTATAAAATATCATGCCTGTGACAATCCCACTTCCGTAAGAATGTGTGTGTATGAACATAAAAGTTCGTGGGAAGATACCTACAGGGGCGCCGACAGATGTTGTACCTGGTACCGTGCTTTTTCATTTCCTTTTCACTTGCCTTTGTTTTTCCTACAATGACAGTGATTTGTTTTGAAATAAGAAACGCGAGGTATAAATGCACGCTGTCCTCCCCCTTTGAGCACTCTTGTCTGGGTCTGAATCTCAGGCACCGTGAGATGCTGTCAGCCCACTTGCAATGCGGCAGCCAGACCTTACGTCCCCCTTGCCGAGTTTGGCTCAGAGGTGCCTTAAAACGCCGTTTTCTTCACATTTCTTCATTCTGCAAAGAATCATTCTAGGTAGTGTGTGGCCTGGTACCTGGGTGGCCCAACCACGTCGACACCGTGGTGGCGACCCCGGGAGGTGGCAGTGCCTCCTCCATTGGCCAAACCCACTTTAAAAAAAATTCCTTTAAGAAAACGCTGCTTCGGTTGGCAGGCATATTTCCTCAGGAAAGAGAGAACACGGGGTAAGCGAGAGCTCTGACGCGCCTTGGGAAGAACGTCACCCGCGTAAATCTGATTTAGCTGAACAGACTTTGAGAGCATTAAACAACGAGGGTAAGGGAGAGCGCATTAAGGAGAGACGACGCGTGGGTTTGTAGAACTCAACAGCTCTGCTGCCTGTGACTGAATGCCAGACGCCATGACTGGAGTGCAGCCCACGGCCACGTTGTAGATGTGTGCAGATCAGGAGTTAGAGAAGCTGTTCCACGGGCCTGCCGGCTCATTTCCTTCCAACCGATGTCTGGACTCTTCCGTGCCTCCGTTTCCCACCTCCTTAGATGCAAACGACGGGTCTCCTCTCCCTGACCCCTGAGAGGAACGTGCAGAATTCTCCATTTAGAAGATGAACTAGCTCTTTGCAGACTCATCCTCTGGCTTCCTCTTCATCTGATTCCCTGATCTCTTTACTGGTTTCCAGGATACTCGAAGGATTCAGCCCGGTGGTCCTTTGCCGTTGGAGAGCTAGACGTCACGGGCCAGGTGCTGGCAGAAACCAAACAGGGGCCAGCGGAGAGATTCGTTTCTTTCACCAACTCTAGTAAGAACACGCACCTCATCTTGCACTTGGAGAATGTGTTGTAGGACGCAGAAAATGGTATACTACATGCATTAGCCTTCATCTGGAAACTCAAATATTTTTCCACCTCATTCTGTCCACGATGAGTGACCATGATAATGGTCACAGGGATAAGAGGTACTGATGGAGTGTTTTATAGTTTGCACAATACACTTATCATTTGCTCCCTGACCGAATGCTGGCAGCAACCCGTGTTTTACTATCTACCTGCCAGTTTTCGCACCTACTCATGAGGAAAACAGAACACATGCTCTTAGGGATGCTGTAGAAAGTTCACTTTCTTTCTTTCTTTTATTTTTATTTTTATTTTTATTTTTTTTTAAAGATTTTATTTATTTATTACAAGTAGGCAGAGAGGCATTCAGAGAGAGGAGGAAGCAGGCTCCCCGCCAAGCAGAGAGCCCGATGCGGGGCTCGATCCCAGGAGCCTGGGATCATGACCTGAGCCGAAAGCAGAGGCTTTAACCCACTGAGCCACCCAGGCGCCCCGAAGTTCATTTTCTACTCTCCAACTCCTGCAACTGATAACCTTGGTTCTCTAGGTTCTCAGAAATGGCTGGCTCTCCCTTCGCATTCTGGGAAACTATAGCAAGTTTCTTACTACAGTCAGATGGCCAAATATCTCAGAGCTTCGGCTTGAAGTCAAGCCTTCAAACTCTAGTTTCTGTGTGCTCTCGGCGATAGCAGGAGCGATCTGTGGGCAAGGCTGAAGCCCAATGAGCACGAAGGTCTTAGCAGGGGTGTCCGCAAACCACATCAGCAAATAGAGGCAGAGGCAGAGCTTTCAGCAGCGCATGTCTCACTGATGGCCACCGTCATGTTATTTCTGCTTTCGGAAACGTGTATCACTCTTACTTAATCTTTCCCAATAACTGGGTTTATTTATTCCGTAGGTGGAAATGAGAGAAACCAGCCCAAGTGACAGTCATGTTGGAGAACCTCTGGGGTAGAGAGACCGTCTGGAACCCCGTAGGGAAGGGGTAGGAGGTTAGACAGGCTCATTCTACGTATGTCACTTCCCAGTGCTGAGAAACTGCATCAAGAGGTTGCACATAAATGCCGAACGGCCAGGGAGATAAGAGAGGCCCCTGGGGTATTCTGCATATTAAACCCCTCGTCAACGACAACCGTTTACTGATGTGTGTGAAATGTGTTGGAGCTGGAAAGGGCTGTTACAGTAAGTGTCAAGTCTTATTATTATAAAATTCCAGGAGGGCTTTGCCAGAACATGTGCCTGTGACATTCCATTTTTATTTCAGTGAATACTGTATTTTTAATAAAAAATTTTAACTCCCCTCAATAAGGATAATATTATTACTACTTAGCAAAAACATTAGAGAACAGCTTCCTTTGAGCCAATTGTGTCAGTGCAGACACTTGAGGGATCTGCATCTCAAACGGGGGGAGCTCAGCTGGTCTTCCCTGCCATCACTCACTGAATAACACAAACGCTTTACTTGTGAACTGAGGTATAACTTGGAATTGGCCAGTATTTCATACAAAATGCAATGATCCCATCAGTTCACACTCTGGATATAATTTGCTGTTTGAAAAGGAAATATTCTTGTGTGGCTCACCTCCTGCCTCACCAAATAGTGCACCCATCTCATGCAATGCTTAACATTTTGAATTTTATTGTCTACGTTGATTATGACAAACTTCAAAAGAAGTTGCATGTAGAGAAAGGAGACCTCTCCTACACTATTGGTGGGAATGCAAGCTGGGGCAGCCACTCTGCAAAACAGCATGGACGTTCCTCAAAATGTTGAAAATAGTGCTACCCTATGAGCCAGCAATTGCACGACTTGGTATTTACACTAAAGATACAAACGTAGTGATCCAAAGGAGCATTTGCATCCGAATGTTTATAGCAGCAATGTCCACAATAGCCAAACTATGGAAAGAACCTAGATGCCCATCCACAGATGAATAGATAAAGAAGATGTGGTGTATATACACAATGGAATACTATGCAGCCATCAAAAGAAATGAAATCTTGCCATTTGCGACGACGTGGATGGAACTAGAGCGTATCATGCTTAGCGAAATAAGTCAAGCAGAGAAAGACAGCTATCATATGATCTCCCTGATATGAGGAAGTGGTG
>NC_081563.1:2088606-2089214 GCF_022355385.1 Mustela nigripes
ATGCAACATGGGGGCTTAAGTGGGTAGGAGAAGAATCAATGAAACAAGATGGGATTGGGAGGGAGACAAACCATAAGTGACTCTTAATCTCACAAAACAAACTGAGGGTTGCTGGGGGGAGGGGGTTGGGAGAAGGGGGTGGGATTATAGACATTGGGGAGGGTATGTGCTATGGTGAGTGCTGTGAAGTGTGTAAACCTGGTGATTCACAGACCTGTACCCCTGGGGCTAATAATACATTATATGTTTATAAAAAATAAAAAAAATAAAAAAATAAATAAAATGTAAAAGTTAAAAAAAAAAGTCACATGTAAAGTCTCTCAGGATAAACACTGAGTTCATCATGTTGAGATCCAGCGGCATGTCCCTAAAAGCCCAGAATAGATCCGCCTTTGGAATATTTCACAGATTGAAGGCAGGTGGGTATCGAGGAATAGGTCGGAGAGATGTGCATTTGTGTCCCCTTACAAGTGACTTCTCACAGAGTTATGGAGTTTCACCATTTTCTGGGACAGTCACAGCGATGCTGGCTTCTGAGTTGACCTGAGCATGTTGCTGAAGTCACGGTGGATGACTGAGGAAGGGAGCGGGCTGGCCGCGTTGTCTCC
>NC_081563.1:2089314-2092567 GCF_022355385.1 Mustela nigripes
GGCGGGGGGTCGGCGGGGGGGGTCGGCTGGTCGGTGGGGCCCGGGTGGGGGGGCGGGGGGGGGCGGGGGCCCGCGCCCCCCCCCCCCCCCCCCCCCCCCCCCCCCGTCGCCTCTAGGAAACCCAGGAGATATGCTAGTCGGGACCTTTCTGAGAGTTTGTTTTCAGCTCTGGGTCTCCTGGATTCACTTTCGCTGGTCATCTGCCACATCCCTATAGGTTTTCTAATGGCAAAGGGGCACCAGCATTTCCTCTGAATGCCTCGTGATACAAACACACAACCTGGGCAGTGACCAAGTGGACAACGTTGCTGGATGCTTCCGTTGTTTATACAGTTCCTGGTTGGACTCACAACCATGGGTCCACGGTCCCAGAGCTGAGCAAAGATAAACTCCTCTTAGGAAATCACAGAAATATTTTATTTTATTCCCTTTATCAATTTGTTTTCCGTTCTAGTCTGCCAAGCGGCTAAGGGTGCTTCCGAAGTCCATATGTAATTGTGTTATAAGAACACAAGGAGGAAATGAGCGTGGGGGGGTGGGGTGGGGAGAGAATTGCAGCTAAGTCACCGTAAGGGCAGCGTCTACGTGACGGGGCTTTTCCATCCCCAGGCTGTCATCATTGTTTTTAAGTCCATGTTAGTCACAGAGGAGGAAAGCCATGGCCACACAGTCACACTTCTTAATGGCAGGTGCTGGTGTCAGACACACCAAAGAGGACACTGACAAGCGCTCTGGACGGCCTGCTTCTCTCTTCCCACGAGTCAGCTCCTGTGAACTGCCTCTCTTGTCCTGTCCTCTTCTTGTTTTGGCTTTTAAGCAAGCCTCTCATCTAGTGCATCCCCTTTCCAGTGCAAGGACATCCACTCTACCCGTTCAGCGCTGAGGTAAGCTCACGCCTTCCACGGAGCCCTCCGCTCTGGGCAATACGGTGCTCCCAGTACAGGAGCTCGGCCAGAAAGGGGCTCTTAGACTCTTCGTGTTTTGGTCTTTGCAGGGCACCCATCTTTCTGGCCTTGGTGGCTAGGGTTTCATCCTCAAGTGAAGACAGCAGACCGTAAGGGTGAGTCTATGTCCAGCACATTATCTATATCGGAGCTCATCTAGGGTGGGTGAACAGTAGACTCGAAAATGTGTCATGGCACCAACACAATAGAAGCTTGTTTCTTGCTCGTAAATGCCGCGTGCTGTCATCTAGGAGCCGCAGTGGATGGAGGGTTTCCCATCTTCAATGTGGGGCTTCCCTGTTTGCTCTGGGTCATCTTCCTTCCACCTTCCCTAGAGGACAAACGAGCGTGTCAAGGGAGGGTTCTGGGCTGTTCTTAGAGGCTACGTTCAGAAGACAGGCACACGCACCACTTTCACATGCAGTCTGGGGCTCGGAGTGTGTCACGTGGCTTACCTAGCCGGTAGACAGATGGGGACAGAGCCTGCCCTGCGGCCAGAAGGAGGAGGAGGGCATGGTCCTGCCGAGGGCTGGACGTCTCCGCCACCGTGTTTCCCAGGTTTGTGATGAAGAGTCGCTGAGTCAGCAGTGGCAACACTTAGAAACACTCTGGTAGAAGTAGAAACACTTGGAAACACTCAGAAACACTCTGGTAAAGGTACGGACTCTGTAAAGGTTCGCTCTCACTCTGTTAGTAGGAGAGTAATGTGCCCAGTGTTTGAAGATAAGAATTTTCTTCTGGCAGATGAGGAAGCGGGCTCTGAGAGATCGAAACCCTGATTTCAGGCACGGGTAAGAGACGGACTTGGGGCTGGGCCCATGGTCTTTTTCACAAAGCAGAGGACGACTGTGGAGGTGACCTTTCAGTAGTGCTTGCTATGAAGTTACTCCTTTCAGAGCCTGGAGGACCACGAAGAAGAAAAAAATCAAACCACCACCTGCTGTGAAAAGTAAATCTCCTCGGAATATTTTTATTTACTGTCCAGTAAAAAGGGGGGAATATTTATTTATGTGAACACCGAAGGAGGCTTAGAAACCTATGGTCTGTCTCAGAGATTGAGGGGAAGAGCCATGTTTTGACATCTCAGCGCACGGGCCGAGCACTCTGACCCTTGGCCGCCGCTCTCGGCTCTGTAATGTGGGTTGTGCCGACCCTGAGCGTCTCAACAAAAACACACGGAACATTTCGCCCAAAGGCAGCGAACATTTCTCTGATCTTGGACAGGCAGCCCTGCTTTCCTCACACTTCAGGGTGACCTCCGTGTTCGCGCGCACACGCCCTGGGCCCGGCTCCTCGGGACCCTGCGCCGCTGCCCCGGTGCCGAGAGCGCGCAGGCCGCGGCGCGTGGGACCGGCTCCTCCCCGTCGGTCCCTCGGGTACACTCCTCGGAATAGTCTGGGTTTTTTTTTCTAACCTTTTTTTTTTTTAGGAACAACCGTCTCTATTGCATTTTAGATACGTATTATCATACCAAGTTCTCGGGGTGTTCGCTTGTTGGCGAGGAGACGCGTGTCACCTGAGCCAGCGGACCACGGGCGAGGCCTGCTGGGCCTGGTCTTCCGGGCATGTCGGGTTTGGACGCGCTCTGCTTGGCGGCGCCGCCGGCTTCCTGTCGGGCAGCCCCGTCCGTGAGGCTGTGACTCGGAGGGGCGGCGGTGCAGCCAGGTCTGCTGGGGCCCAGGGTCCCGGCTGCCCGCGAGCGGAGGGGAGCTCGCCGGCCCCGTTCGCGGGACACCAGGGCCCCCAACACGGGTCAGGAGCGCTGTGCGGCCTCTTCGTCTGTGGCGTTTCCCCCTGGCCCTTGCCGGGGGCTCGGCGACCTGCTGTGACCCTGTGACACTGGGGTCACGGATTGATGGCGTCCCTCGCGTCGCTCCGTGAGCGCCGAGCCGGGCCGCTCCAGGGAATTTATTTGAATTAGGGAAGACTGAGTACGGAGCCTCCCAGAAAGCATGGTGTCGTTCCTAGAGTTGATTTTAAAGAAAGAAAACGAACTCTTGCTGGGGTCAGGGTGGACGCTGCGGCTCTGGCCTCTGCCCGCGGGGCGGCAGCCAGCTGAGGGGAGGTCCCGGGGAGGGAGCGACCCCGCGGGCCGCGCATCTGCGGACCCGCCGGAGCGCGGCTCGTCACGGAGGCGGCGGGTCTTCCACGGAGGGCGCGGCGAGCTCGCACCGGGCGGTCGGCGGCCGCGGACAGCGCCTCGTCCCCGTGGGGCGGACCGACTCCGGACCTTCCCCGTGGACCGGGCTGTCTCCCGCGCAACACGCGAGGTCAGGGGAGGTCGGCGCGGAGCGCGGGGCCACGGGGCT
>NC_081563.1:2092577-2286687 GCF_022355385.1 Mustela nigripes
GCTGTCCCGCGTCCGGCTTCACCTCCGCGACGGGGCGGGCTGTCCCGCGTCCGGCTTCACCTCCGCGACGGGGCGGGCTGTCCCGCGTCCGGCTTCACCTCCGCGACGGGGCTGCTGTCCCGCGTCCGGCTTCACCTCCGGGCCGCCGCTCAGACCGAGCTCCACGGCCCCGACGGTGAGCAGGCTGCAGGGCGCGGCTGGACGCGGCCCCGGGTCGTGCCCGCTGCGGAGCGCCGGCTAGAGCGCGGCCGGGTCTGCGCGTCGTGACAGCTCCGGGGCCTTTCCCTGCGGTGTTTAGTCCCACGGTTCCTCATTGGAAGATATATTCACCAAGCATCGTTTACGTGATTCCCTGATTATACGCAGCAATAGAGCATATTTTTAAGTAGCAAATAGAATCATAATCTGATAAATTTGATCAGAAAAAGAAGTTTACGCTTAAAGATACTTATGTTAAAAAAAGAGGCAGAAATTAAAAAAAAAAAAAAAAAAAAAAGAATTCCTTCTACAGGCCCGAAAACTAAGCTGCTTGTGGAGAAATTATACCCACTTTACAGATGACGAAACTGAGGCTCAGTGCAGTTTGCTGACCTGGTCATGACCACACAGGAAAGGAGCCAGACCCAAACACGTGTGCGTGTGACGCCCACGTGTGTCCTGGGTCCCCCTCCCCAGCACACGTCCCTCCCGCTCCCGGACTGCCCCGCGATTCCCTGTTGCCGCTGCCCCCACCCCCACGGAGCTGGGCCCTCAGCTTCTCAGGCCTGGTCTTCGGAAACAAGTCAGGGGCTGATTCAGCGGACAGTCTCGTTGGGAACGCAGCTGCACTCAGAGCACTAAGCACAGGCAGTTTAGTTGCCCAGAGACGTGGATTTTTGGCCAGTGGGTATCATGAGAATTTTTGCCCTGTAGCATGTCATACAGTAGGAGATATGCATGGTGGGGCAATACATAATACATGGTTTTTACGAGGCGGTCTTCTGATTTCAGGTTCTTTCCAACGCAGTAACAATCACTGACTACATTGTCCCCACACCTAAGTCCGCCTGTGGGTGTACATGTGTCCGTTCACCATCCGTCTTCCTGTCTCCTGCTCCTTTCTAGCTCCCTCTCTACCCGGGTGTCTGTCTGTCTGCCTGCCTGTCTGCCCAATCATCTATCGATCCATCATCATCTCTCTACCTATTGTCTATCTGTCCTTCGTGTGTCTCTCATCTCTGATGCTTTAAGCCTCCCAAGGGCAGTATTGCCAAGAGAGATGGGATAGGCCTGTTGTCACTGCCGCTGCCTTGCCCCCTTCACTCAGGCTCCGGGCTTTTAACCAGCCCCGACATTACGAGAACTGATCTTGCCATTGATTGGACCATAAGTGCTTAAAGACCAGGGTTTCGCTCAACATTGAATTGCTTGGGTTCTAGGGCACCTGGGTGGCTCCGTGGGTGAAGCGTCTGCCTTCGGCTCAGGTCATGATCTCAGGGTCCTGGGATGGAGCCCTGCACTGGGCTGCCTGCTCGGTGGGGAGCTGCTTCTGCTTCTCCCTTTGTGCTCTTTCTCTCTCTCATATAAATAGATAAAGAAACAAAATCTTAAAAAAAAAAAAAAAAGCTTGGGTGCTTCTCCACATCCACATAGACAACAGTGAAGGAAATGGAAAGTGTATTTTTTTTTTAAAGATTTTATTTATTTATTTGACAGACAGAGATCACAAGTAGGCAGAAAGACAGGCAGAGAGAGAGGAGGAAGCAGGCTTCCCACCAAGCAGAGAGCCTGATGTGGGGCTCGATCCCAGGACACTGGGATCATGACCTGAGCCGAAGGCAGAGGCTTTAACCCACTGAGCCACCCAGATACCCTTGGAAAGTGTATTTTTAAACAGATCGCTGGGCTTTGAAATTGCTCGCTTGAGGAGCTGCTCCCAGTAAGTCTGGGTCCCTGACGATTAGGCAAGGAGACCCAAGTGCATCCCAACTCCAGCGGGGCCCAACCTCATGCGCTAAGGCCACACTCCTCCTATTGGTTTTCAAGGCCTCGAATTTCACGGCCCCAAGCTTCCAGTCAGGCTTGATTTCGCAGCGACCGAGTTCATTCGGCAGAGGCCCACAGCACCTCCGTTAAGAGCCTCCCCCAGCGAGACAGCGCAGGTGTCCAGAGCCTCACCTCCTCGACCAGACGTCCGCGCAGGCACCTGGTCTCTGGATTAAGCATGATTGGCGGCCGTCTGAGGTCCACACTCAGACACCCAGGGGCCCCCCAGCCCCAGGAGGAAGCCCTGGTGGAGAGTCAGAGCTGGAGACGGGCGATCGTGCTCTGTGAGAAGCCTCACCAGACGGCTGCACAGTCTCGGAAGATGATGGAAAACCAAGCCCCTGACGCCGGGCTGGGCTGTCAGCCTCTCAAGGCAGATGGCCTGTGAGTCGGGTCCTGGAGGACGGAGGAGTGTGTGAGACGGGGGACAGCAAGCTGCCGGCTGGGGTGGTAGGGTCCGAGCTCGTGAGGTCCTGCGGTTCTGGGGCCGGGGCGCGGGTGGTGGAGGGGTGTGAGACGGGCAGGTGTGGGGCGCCAGACCAGGGGCCCAGCTGGGGTCTCCCCCGGGACGAAGGAGTTGGGAGTTTTCTGTGTGATGGGCTATCTAGAAGTGTCAGGAAGCCACGTGATAAAATGTATTTTGAAAGACATCTCGGGCATTTGTCTGAGGATGAATTCAGAAACTAAACGTTGTGGGCGGTTGGGATGGGGAGGAAGAGGTGAGACGATGAAGCGGTGGTGAGCGCGGAACGGAGGGGACCAGGGGACGCCCCTGAAGGACAGAGACCGGGCTGATGCTCGGGTGTGGGACGGGGCCCAGGAGCGGCGCTGGCCTTCCTTGCGGGGCGCCGGTGGGAGGCAGTTGCTCTTGGGCTTTGAGTATGGGGTTTGGAGAAGGCAGTTTGGGAGGATGGAGAGGTCGTCTCGTGTGGACGTGCCGGCAGGCCCTTCCCATGACGCCGCCCTGAGCGCCTGGGTGTCCGTGATGGGAGCCCAGGGGAGGCTCGGCTGCCCGCTGAGAGACAGGGTCGTCCGTGTGAGACAGCAGACATGCCTCCATATGAAGTCGCAGCTGCCCTGCTCTGCCCCCCTGCTCACACCCCTGCCTCCCTTGGACCCTGGCCTCACCTCCCTTGCTCTGGCTTCCCCGCCCCACCTTGCCTGGTCAGTGTGCCTCTGCCTGCATCCGTGTGAGGCTTCTTCAGGTCTCCACACCCGGGATACCTTCCCAGACTCCAGCCCATCCCAAGGGCTCCCTAATCTTCTGTATTGACATTGCTAATGTGCACTATCGTGATGGTCCCTTCATTCTCTCTTGAAAGCCTCGGGATTTAGGCTCAAACCCCAGAGTCAAAGCCTGGGTTTCTTCTCTTCTGTGTTAGGATTTTTCACGGCTGGTTCCCGAGCCTCTTCTACCTGTAGGTTGCTTGTCAGCCAAGTGGGGACAGGCAGCCCCTTCTCTTCTCAGTTGTTATGGGAACCAAGGGGAGCAGCGGTCACATGCGCTGCCCAATGGCAAGTACATGGTGAGCCCGTATTTAGTATTAGCTCGTATTTGTATTTTCCCCAAGACTTAGACGTTCGTATTCTCGAGGATTAAAAAGAACATAGTCCAGATGATAACCGAAAGCTTCCTGGTGCCTTTTATGTTGGGATGTTTTCTTCGTAGAGATAAGCATTTCCCGAGTGCGCTCTGGTCTCAACTGGAATCTAAGGACATGTCATCACATCGAGCTTTTCCCCGAAAAGTTGACTGTCTTTGGGGATTGAGGGCATGGAGATGCCACACGGCAACAGTATAACAACCCGTGATTAAAATACCTTCAGCCGCTCTGGGAGGGTGGCTTGTCCTCGAGCCCGTGTGCTGAGTTATCTACCCTCCTGGGGGAGGAAGGGCGATGCCACTGTGCCGTGGGGTCGGTGACAGCGGGCGCGACACACGGTCGGCCGTGGTACCTGTCCAGCCCACTCTTAGTTCCGGCTGTAGGAGAGTGGCCGGGTGCAGAGGAACTACGGGGACCTCCACGATTTCACTCATGATGGTCAAACTGAGGAGCATTCTTTGAGTTCCTCACAACTGCAAGTCTCATCTTGCAGATAAATAAGGCTTCTTGTTGCTTTAGGAAGGCTCCGGGAGACACATGTGGTCTCTTGCTTGGGGCCCAGCATCCATCCGGCGAGGCCAGGCACAGAGGGGTGGTCAGTCAGAGCCAGCGATGGGGCACAGGGAGCCAGGACGCCAGGAGCCCACACAGAGCAGCTGCTGCTGTGTTCATGGGTTATTAAAACCCTAATAGCATGCAGCATGGTCCATTTTACTTGGAGGAGGCTGTACTTTCATCCAGCGACATTAATGCAATTATGCCTTTACAAAAGGGCTGTTCACTTAGGAGCTGTAGCAGCCCATGTTGCAAAGAAGGGGACTTATTCTGACACGCAGGCATGGTGTTATCTTGAACCGAATAAAAAAAAAAATCAATGCAATTTGTGCTTAGGCTAGCCGATCTCTCCCGTTGTCATGGCTACACCTTAAGGTATCGATTGATCCTGAGAGATCCTCGACTCTGAAGGGGCCTGGCAAAGGTGGGAATATTCTGTTCAGCAGAAAATAAACAGTCCCCAGGATGCAGCTGACTCTAAGAACAGAGTAAATTCTATGAACCCACGGTCCCCTGCCCACCGCTACTACACCCTTCCTGAGTGACGACTTGGAACAGGTGTCAGACCATCTTCAGGCCCAGGGGAGCCTGCGACAGGCTTCGTCGTGTGACAGCAGCGTGAGCTTGGGGAACACCCTAGAAAGGAATCAGAGACAAATACATAAATGGAATCGTGTTCACTGTGAGTCAGGAAGGAAATGGGCAACCATCACGTCTTACCTCAATGGGGGAAGCCAGCAGCTCAGAAGATGAACTGACAAAAGGGAAACGTTCTTAGAGTTTTTAAAAATACATGTGTAGAAAGAGCGGTAACTGTGGGATCTGTGAATTCTGATTTGTTTTTAATGTATGTGTCCTCAAACTGATGCTTCTTGCCGGGATGCTTTTCAGCTGGTTGAATGCAGTGTAATGTTTCGATCAATAAAGGCCCTGCTAGTCCGATTGCCCAGAGTTTAGGATGCCACCGACATTGGTTGTTTCCAGTCCGTTATTAGCACGGATTCAGATGTGGTTGCAGACCGGAGACCCAGGGAAATGAACGTGATTTCAGGGGAAACTGATCCTGACTGAGAGGAGCTGGAATGACAGGGAATCTTGTGGAAAGCTGGCAGGAAACCTCTCTCCAACCTTGGCTCTGCAGCAAGGGTCTGACCCCTCCCCAAGTCCCACGGCTTCTAGAGCATTCTGTGCCTTTTAGAAAGCAGTTTCTGCCCCATGATTTGCAAATTTTGCAAAGTAAAATTTCAAGGGAACAACAGACAAGACAGAAGACAGACCCCCCACCCCTCATTTGAAATAAAGAGTAGGGCTCATTCTGAGTCTTTAACAGATCTTACCTAACTATCATCAATATAAGCAAGTTCACACAAACTTGGGTTAGCCTTTTGGCTGGGTTCGGCTGCCTGCAGTGAGGAGTTTCAGTTTTCAATAAGAAATATTTGTGCAAAAGTCGCTTTAGACTCAACATCGGACGCCAGTAGAAAGTACAGGAGCTGGGGTCTTTCCGTCTTCTGCTTAGTGCCCTGCGCCCGGTTTTTACCATGTGAGGTTGAAGGGTTTTTGTGTCCATTTTACAGATGTGGTGCTAGGGACTGACTGTTTCTCCCCCAAATTTCTAACCCAATGGGAAGATATTAGGACGTGGGGCCTGTGGAGTTGGTTAGGTTTACGTGGGGTCGTGAGGGTGCAGCCCCGAGGTGGGTTAGTGCCCTTGTAAGATGCTACGGGACAGATGGCTTTCTCTGTGGCGCGCAAGGACACAGTGAGAAGGCGGCTGTCTCTTCACCAAGAGCCGAACCAGTCAGCACCTTGATCTTGGAGTTCCAGCCTCCAGTCTGTGCGAAAGAAGCCTCTGCACATCTAGCCCTTCTCGTAGGCTGCTGAGAGACCCAAGTCCCAGAGAGCTAGTATGACTCTGTCTTTCACTGGCCCCCAGATGGCTGCCTTGGCTCCCATTAAATTCCGAGTCCATACTCTCTCACAATGATTACAGAAACCCTTGCAGACCTAGGGGGCCACCCTAATTATTAACTGTGCAGCAAAGACTGTTTCACACCAACCATGTAGATACACACGTCATGACTAGAAGGTCACATTTGTATTTCTGTGGTCCTGGAGAACCCACAGAGTCCTACACCAGGCACATTGCCCTGCGGCTGAGTGTGCTGTGGTCACTGAGGAAAGCTGGCGGTTGGGGTTCAGCTGGTTGCAGAGATCCAGACAGGAGGGCATTCCTGGTGTCTCCCAGGCCACGTGTTCCACAGGAGAAAGTAGAGTCTGTAGTTCAAGCTCCTTTTTAGAGAAATGTGAGTGGGGTCTAGAACTTTAATGGAGCTGGTATGACCGGGAAGTTGCCAGTTGATGGGCAAAACAGAGACAGCCACTCTTTGTTTTTACTCTTGAATATAAATAAAAATCACTCTTGAAACCAGGTGGCTCACACAGTCTGGTTCCTAAAAGCAGACTGTTTTCTCCAGTGGCTCCAACAGTCTACGTCCTGGGAGTAAATATTTTATATTTGGTTTCAGTTTTTTTTTTTTTTTTTTTTTTTAAAGGCTGCCTCAGCATTGACGGGCAGCTTCTTTAAAATCCAGACAGCAAGCAAACAAAGCTAAGAAGCCCATCTCGGAATGCTGCCCGTGTCCTGGGCACGGCACAGGCAGGCGGCACCTGCTCCCGGGCACTGGTGGTTACAGGACACGTGAGCCAAGATGCTGCACGTTAGTCGGGAAGCCCTAGGAGGGGTCCAAGCGCCAGGGTAGGAGCACACGCACATCTTCGTGACCTGCCGGGAGTCTGTCTGATGTCGCTGTGTGTTCTCTTCTCTGTGCCTTTGACTGTTTCCGCGTCTCTAGACTCCTGCCGGGAAATTACGCTGCTCCTGGTCCGGGAGGCCCTGGCAGGCTCCTCTGGCTCTCAGGCAGCCCAGTCATCATCATTCTTACCTTATGACAGTACCAGCCTTACTGTTTTCCAAGATTTGTCCCATTCACGAATTCACTGGGGCTTCACTCTTTCAAGAAGGGCCAGAGTGAGTGGAATGGTCATTGTTTTAGCGACCAAGCAGCTGGAGCTCGGAAGGTGCACACGGACTCACCCGGGTTAATTTGGGTTCGTACAGGGTGGATTGAGGACTGGAATCCAGGTGTTCTGCCTGGTGCAGCGTGTTTTTGCTGCTGTGTCACCGCCACTGTGGCTAAGAATGGAGATTTCACTTTGTGGCCTAATTTCTGTTGGGTCCGTAGAACTTTCCCTGATTGTGGGTGGGGCTTGCATAGAGGGGTCTATGTGCCGGCTGAGAAACAGGAGATTTGGAATTGGTTGAAACTGGACATCTATGTGATTCTTTTCTTGGGGGATATGCTCAAATTTCTATGTGCTTTACTTCATAGTCTATAAGAAGTGAACACTTCTTCGTGCGCTTATACCGAGGACCCTAAATGAGGGAAATCCTGCCAAATACTCACCCTTGTGCTTGGGACGAAGTTAAAGGTCAGGGCATTGTGAAATGCACCTTTGAGCCTCAACCTTGGTCCTGAGGCTTCCCGAGTGTGACCAGACCCTCTCCCAGGACACGGAGCAGGTAGAGTCCCAGGTCCCCTGAATCAGTTCAACACGTGCAAAGAAAATAATTAACAAGTTTTTATTTACCTCAAATAGAAATCTCTGGTGTGGTTCCTTGTGGCTAACTCTTCATCTCTCTATCCTAAATGTTGCCTTAATTAAGCTCGCTGCAGAACTTTTGCACTTTTCCATGAAATTAGAATGAACAAATAAAAGTGCAGATTCTAATGAGCACTTCCTGCAAATTAAAGAGATCCCTCTTCCCCTTGCTGAAAGAAAGGCTGGGAAAAAACCAAGGATCTTTGAAATGTAGTTTTCCTTTTCAGAGTGGAGTGATATTCTTGGCAAGCGTGTTGCTGCAGACGACAGACACAGCCATAGGCCAACGTGTCCTGCATCCGTCGGCGTGATGGAGGGACCCCTTGGAGGAGTAGCTATAGTCACTGAAAGCAAAGAAAAAATTCTTGCAATAAACATTTTTTATAGGAAGTTATGCATGGGTACATTTGTTAAGCTGTTTTAAATAACTCTGGCACTTCATAAAAATGGGATTTGAGGGAACGCTGAAGTTTCATTTCAGGGGATGGTAACATCTGCATTTGTTGAATGATTTATGTCTGTGACATTAACTGCGCATTATCGAGAAAACGCTGTTTGACCTCAGGCAAGCTGGCGTGAGACATGGGCTTGTTCCAGGTTGAAATTTCTCTCTTAAATTTTTCATGAAATTCTCCAGGCAGGGTCACTGTGGGGTTCTGAAATATCCTCGGCCTCAGAAGGGCTCCCACTCAGCCCTCGGAAAAGTGTTTTTTTTTTTTTTTTTTTTTTTTTTTTTATTAACACCCCTCCCCCATGCTCTCATGCCTTGGAATAATATAGAATGGGGTTAGGTCCATCCATTGTAAAATTGTCATTTTCCCACCAAAGCAACAATATATGAAACACTTAATTATTCATCACTAATGCCTGTCCTGGTGTAATATTGGCCTCACTCATTTTGAAAGCAGCGACCCAGCTTTTCCTCCTTGAAGGCTGATGGCCCTTCTCATGAGATTTCTTAAGTGCGACACAGTTCACGCGTCCTTGGGCGTCCTCCCCCCAATACTTCGGCAAGTAAAATCCATGCTGTGCACGCTGGGCTCTCGTGTGGCCGTGCTCTGTGGGGACAAGAAGCCCTTCCAGTGGCTGTGGGAGGGAAGGCAGACTTCAGGAACGAAGAGTTTTTTGAAAGACAGTCAACTTGGTGATGCTGCAAGCCATGTATTTTTAAATGGGACAAGCGTCTTGATTTTAAATAAATATTGTACTTGTGTACGCACCTGTTTATGGACTTGGAATGATGGCCGTGGCCCGCAGCAGGGGTCACCCGCCTGCACGGCGACACAGTACTCTGGAGGCCAGCCCTGTGGTCCCCAGTATTTGCAGTCCAGGGCTCCCAGTGGGAGCACGGGACCTTGCTGGCACCCTTCTGAACGCGACACTGACTCTCATGCTGCTCACAGAGGGGCCTTACGCGCCCTCTTCCAGCTTGGGAGACATGGCTGAGCCCACATGGAACGGATCAGGTGTCCAGAGAATGGCTTTCCTACCCCAGCCGAGGCCACGCTCCAATCTGGGGGGCAGAACCGCTGGAGGGAGTGTGTGGATCCACTTGGGGAGAAATCAAGAACCTCCATTACCATGAGCTCCGTAATTCTGGGGGGTGGCCGTCCCGGAGGACCCACAGCCCCCCTTCAGGAGGACTCCCATCCCGGCCTCCCTGCTGTCCTGGCTGTCCCTCTGCCGCGCCCAAGCCCACCTCTGTCAGCTTCCAGGGCAGAAGCAAGTGTCCCCGCAGCCCTCACACCCGCTTCTGTGAAGCTCGTCACCAGGGTCAGAAGGATCCATGTGGATTTTGGAAAATTCTTGTGGCTCCCCTGATTACCAGAAAACAAAACAGAAGAGCTCCTATGAGGGAAAAATGTTTATGTTTGGGTTCATTTTAAAGGAATGTTTCCCCAATTTCTGTTTAACTTGGGTTGTTTTCTTTTAAGCCACGCATCATAGTGATTTGCGTGGGTTTAGTTGGATGATTTCCAAGTCCCCCTTTCTTGGATTCTGACTGGATTATGGTTTAGGTGCTCTGTGTTTTGGGTTGAATTGTGTTGCTCCCAAATTCATACATTGAAGTTATAACCTGCAGAGTCTCAGTATGTGACTATATTTGAGAATAGGGTCTGTAAAGAGGCGATTAAGACAAGATGAGTCACGGGGAGATCCTGGCGTCCTCTGTGGAGAGGAGCTGAGCACACACACGTGCAGCGGGACGACCCTGTGAGGACACTGGGAGAAGGCGGCCATCTCCACATGGAGGAGGAGGCCTCGGGGGACACCAGCCCTGTGGACAGCTTGATCTTGGACATCCAGACCCCAGAGCTGAGAGAAGTTAAACCCCCGCCGTTCAAGTCTCCTGTCCGTGGCGTTCGTGATGGTACCCATACTTTGTTACCTAACACCTTCTATTCTTTTCCTTTTCATCATAAAAAGTCAAATGTATGCTTTGATGAGTTCTGACAAATACCTACACGCCTATCCATGTAATCAGATATAACTACGGAACACTTCCCTATCCCAGGATGTTCCCTCTCGCCCCTTCCGGTCTGTTCCCACCCCTCAGCCGACCGTGGGATCATGGACCAGCCTCGTCGTCGTGAGCTTCGTAGGGCAGAGAAGTGCAAGAATCAGCTGGGATGCTGGTCGCCCTCCTGTCCCCGTCAGCTCGGGTAGGTCCGCTTCGGGCACTTTGTGGCTCTGTTATCAGGGACAGTCACCTTTGGGAACATTTGTCTTCCTTGAGAATTAACCTTTTATTCACTGGGATTTTTCTCTCCTTACCTCTGTCTCCTTGCCTTGAGTCTCTTCTGACGGACGGTGACGCACGTCCCTGAGATTTCTCTGGACACAATTTGCTTGTCCATGTTCCCTTCTTCACTTTTAACCCGTCTGTTCCTTGGCGCTTACGGTGGGTCACTTAGAGCTGCCCGTGGTTGGTTCTTGCTTTTTGAGCGTGTGAAAGTTGATGCCTTTTCACTGGAATTAGTCTATTTACACTTTAGATAATAATCTATATAGTTTGTGGTAAGTCTACCAGTATGCTGTTTGTTATGGATTTTCCCCACCTCTTCTTTTGTGTGTGTTTTATTTTGCTTCTCTATTCCTTCTGTCTCCCTTTTCTTGGGTTATACATTTATTTTTGATATCTTGTGGTAAGTCAGCTACTGCTCTCAGACTATAATTCCTTGCGCTGTATTTTTAGTGTTGCTCTAAGAAATGTAATATTCATCTTTTTAAAAAAAAATATTTTATTTATTTATTTAGAGAGAATGCAAGTGGGGGGAGGGGTAGAGAGCGAAAAGGAGAGAGATTGGATCTCAAGCCGGCTGCACTGAGGGCCCAGAGCTTGATGCAGGGCTCCATCCCACAACCCTGAGATCAAGACCTGAGCCAAAATCAAGAATCAGATGTTTAACTGACTGAGCCATCCAGGTTCCCCCGGTATTTGTCTCTAAGTTCTTACGTCTGTTTAGCTTCTATATTGTACTACAAGGTGTGAGGACTGACACTACCCGACTTCAAGACTTAATGAGGAGTAACCCTCGTGGAAACCCTTATGACCCATCACAGTCATCAGGACATGTTGTGTCGCTGAGAGAGGAGACAACAGATCCATGCAGCAGCATACAGAGCCCAAAACGCACTCATTTCTTGAGGCAACTGGTCTCTGAGAAAGGAGCAAAGACAGTGTTTTCAGCGAAGAGTGCCGGACCAACTGGGCATCCGCCAGAAGGAAAACACATTAAACACCGACCTTACAGCCCCCACGGGCGTTAACGCAGCATAGAGCACAGACCCAAATGTCAATGCAAAACATCGAAGCTCTTAGAAGACAACATACAGAAATCCTAGACGATTTGGGGTGTGGCGACAACTTTTCAGATGTAACACCAAAGGCATGATCCATGAGAGAAATACCGGGTGAGCTGTTCTTCATAAAAATCAAAATATTCTGCTCTGCAAAAGCACCGTCAAGTGAGTAAGCAGACAGGCCATGGGCTGGTAGGAAGTACGAGCAAAAGACACACCTGAGAAAGGACTGATCTCTAACACACGCAAAGAACACCCAACTCTTGACAGTGAGAAGACAAACCCCTTTAAAGAGACCTGAGCAGACGCCTCACCACAGAAGATGGACAGATGGCGAGTGAGCCCAGGAAAAAGTCTCGTCAAAGGTCACTGGGGAGATGGGAATTAGAACGTTAATGACGCATCACTACGTATCTATTGGAATGGCCAAAATCCAAAACACGGACGACAGCAGATGTTGGCAAGGATGCGGAGCCACAGGAAACTTCATCCGCCGCTGGGGGAGTGCAACACTGGCGGCCACTGTGGAAGGCAGTTTGACGACCTTTTGGAAAACCAAATATACTCTTATCCCATGTCCAAGAAACCATGCTCCTTGGTGTTTGCCAAAAAGAGGAGAAAACTTATGTCTGTACAAAAACCTGCACACAAATGTGTACAGCAGCTTTATTCATCATTGCCGAAGCTTGGAAGCAACCATGATGTCCTGGGGTGGGTGATGCATGAACAAACCTGGTCCATCCGACAGTGGACTGTTACACAGGACTGAAAAGGCAGGAGCAATAAGCCATGGGAAGATGCAGAGAAGTCTTGAACGCACACTGCTAAGTGAGGGAAGCCAATCTGAAAAGGCTACAAAGTGTATGATTCCAACCCTACAATGTTCTGAAAAAGGAGACTGTGGAGTTCATGGGGGGGATGGGGTGGGGGAGTGGGTGGGGGCAGTGACCCGTTGTGCATGATGTCATCGTGGTGGACACACATCGTGTTCATGGGCCCAACCCCAGAATGGGCAAAGCTGGAAATGGCCGCTATCGTCAGCTCTGGAGTCTGGATGATTACGGTGCCTCAAGCTAGGTTCGTGATGTAACAATGTCCCACTCGGGGCGCTGCTGATGGGGGGAGGCCGGGACACATGGGGGCAGTGGGTATGTGGGAACTCTCTGGACCTTCCTCTCAATTTTGCTGTGACCCTAAAACTGTCCTAAAAATATAGCATCTTTAAAAAAGAAGAGTGTGTGGTCTTCTGCGAAGTTTGCCCTATTGTAGGAAATGAGGCTCCCTTGTCCTGTGCCCGTTTCCTCTCCTGCCCTTTATGCAGCTCACCTGGATCTCAACCCTCGTCCATCCCCTCTCCGCTGAGTGCGTGTGTGAGTGTGTGTGTGTACTCTGCGGACAACAAAACCTTCTTTGCTCCAAGCTCCTATCCTGCTGAGAAGAGCACTCATGTTTCTCACAGTCCTACTGGAGACCAGGCACCTGGTAATCTTCACAATAATCTTATAAAGTGGGTGCATGAGTGAACTGGGACTCAGAGGACCTCAGTCTTCCTGCAGGGTACACAGCAGGAGGCTGGTAGGCTGTGAATTAGAGCCCAGTCCTGCATCATGCAGGAGGACACGCTGTCTCTAGTACCCAAGGCTCTACTCCCCGGAGTGGGGGCAGGACTGGCTTGGAGGAAACACAATACCTCTCGTAATTCACCATTTGTAGCAGAAATTATTTCCATTAGTGCTCCGAGTTGGTGAGTGACGTTCATACGTGATCAATACTGATCCTGCCACAGCAGGAAAGGTCAGTCAGGACACCGGTGGTTGCGTCCCTTAGTCGAGCATTGGGCCCTTAGTGGCGTTTTTCAGGGGCTCCCAGGAAAGCACCAGCAGGCTGGGTGGGCAGGGCAGGGGCCTGTTCTTCCCCTGGCAGGCCAGAGGGGCTGTCCCCTGGTGGGGAGGAGCATACCTCCTCCTTCAATAGGACCATCTGTCGATGCCCAGGGAATCTAGGGGTGCTCATAGGGACTGTTCCGAGCACCTTCAGGGACTGAGGCATTTTATGCAGATTCTCTCATTTTTGTGTAACCCTTATGACCCATCCTTGAAGTGACGGAGTCATCGAGTTACCTGGTAAAGGAAGACAGGGAGGTTGTGAGGGTCGGAGCCTGGACCCAAGCCCATCTAGATGCGATACCCAGTGCCGGACCACGGCTCTGTCATCAACAGGAGTGTCCCCGGCGTTTTGTCCTGAACAACTTGCCCTGAGGTTCCGAGAGGAGTTCCTGTAACTGAATAGCCCCGACTGTGACACCGTGGGAAGCTCTGGGATGATTTCTGCCATGTCCTGCCACGACCTAACAATCCACTGTTGGAGACACATCCACGGCAGGAAGATACGTGTCGTCCAAACTGCACGGGGTGTGCGGGGCTGTCCTGGGAACGCAGGGACCAGTGCAGAGGAAGGACAGACCCCGACTCCAGGTCAGGCCTCTGAAACCTAACCGGTTTGTCACACAGTGTGAAGAGAGAGGGACGCCCTTGCTTCGCAGGGGGAGCCCTGGGTTCAGAGCAACACCCGCCTCCCGCCCTGGCCTTCAAGCCTCCGTCCTCAGGAATGACGTGTGAGTCCTGGCCGCATGCCCGGACATCCTGGCAGGACGCGTCCGCCTGCCCCTCCCCATCCGCACGGACGTGCTACAGTCTGGGGCGAGTCAGGATGGTCTGATCGTACCCGTTTCCCTGTCTACGAGCCACCGAGAACGCTGTGAGCGCCAGGATCACCTTTCATCCCATGAGCCGGGACCTCTGGGGCCTGGAACAGGGCTGGCTCGTGGGCATGTGCCCTGCGTGGTCCTCGGATAGGGCTGTGCTCACACAACTCTAGTTGGTTTAGTGCCCCAAGGTCGCCCTCTTGAGCTTCTTAATGACTCCTGGTCAGGAGCGGGCGTTGTCATTCTGTGCCAGAATCCAGGTAGCCCGTCCTTGGCAGACCCTCAACTCTGAACCATGTCTTGCCCCCAACTTCGCACGTCTCTCCGACGTGCCCTCTGGAACCCAGAACTGTCTGAAGAATCTCTTACGGCTTCACCCTTTCTCTGACTGTCCTCCTGTGCCCAGCCTTCTCTTCGAAGACCCTGCTTCCCTCCTTCTTGGCTGATTTCTCTTCCAGGCTCTTCCATGTTTACTTGGAAACATAGTCCCTCCCAGCCTACACTTGCCTGTCCCCAGGCAACACGGAAGGCCGTGCCCAACAGGGAACGTGGCTCCTGGAAAGCAAGCCACCGTGCTGGTAACGTGTGCTGTAAATCCAAGACCACTAGCTTCGGTGGGCTCTCCGTGCGGCCCGGCAAAGCGCTCTGTTGTTCCTTTGGGAGCTGACCTCTCTTCTGCGCGGGGCTCCCGCTCAGTCCTTTCCCTTCCTGCTCCAGCCGCTCCCTCTTGGCTGGTGACCGAGCTTTCCACGGCGATGACAGCACCGCGAGTGGAGGGGACTCCCTTAGTCTTAACCACCAGAGCTGCACGCCCGCCAGCACCGGTGTCCACGCTGCCTGCCTTCCCACGGTGGACGCCTCTGCTCTCCGTGCTGACCCCTCCTCTCCCTGGACCTCGCCTCCGCCCTCCCGTGCGGTCCAGGACTCGGCTGCAGTGTGTTCTCCATCCTTCTCCTCGTGGGCGCTTCCCTCCGCACGGGGTCCCCTCGGCCGACGTGGCGTCATTTCTCCCATCCTTGAAGAGCGGTCTCTGCCGCGCTCTCCTCTCCTGCCTCCTCGTCCTCCTCCTCCTTCCACAACACCACACGCGGACACGCCTGTCCGTGCGCTCCTTGTCCGTCGCATCTCCGAAGCTCTGTCTGGACCACCGACACCCTTCGTGCTGCTGATCCTTGGGTCAGCCCCGAGCCTTGACTTGGGCGGTTCCTCTTCCTTCCCTGAAGCTCTCTCTTCACCCGCTGTGAGGGCCACCCCTGCGGGCTCTCCTTCAACGTCACCGCCACTGCCGCTCCGACCCTGCTGGCTGTCGTCTCCCAGAAGTCCCAGGGCAGGAGCCCGCAGGACCCCACCAGGTGGCCTCTGCCCCTGCATGTTTCCCAGGGCTTTGGCTTTTCATGCTGTTTTGGGCCCCGCACAGCAGACAGGCGGCAGGGGGGTGTGGCCCTGAGTGCTTCGGGACATGGAGGCTGTAGGGCTGCTGGCATGTCGAGTGTCGCCCAGAGAGAAAGGGGAACAGAGCACAGCAGTGGGTCACGGTCACTGACAGCACTCAGTGGTCATCCGCTGAGTGGACACGCGGGGCCCGACCACACCCCTCCTCTGGCCGCTGTCTAGACGCCTGCTCTTCTACCGGGCGGCCCAAGGGGCCCTTTCAAGCTGTGTCCCTCCTCTGTGCACAACTCTGCGAATGCCCCCATGTCCTCCGCGTGAACGCTGGTGCTTGGCATCGCCTGCGGGAGCCCAAGCAGCCCCCGCCTCTTGTGGCCTCCTGCTCTGTGCGCTGGGGCTCCCGGTCTGCACGCCGAGGGGCTCCCTGCTCTCCTCAAACAGGCGGTCCCCAGGGCTGGGCCAGGCGTGTCTGCGCACAGGCGTGTGCTGGCTCCTGCCTCTGTTGCTGCGGCTCTCGGTGCCGCCGACACAACGCCAGAGGCTCGTGACGGTCCCTGCTTCTCGTCCATGGTCTGTCGCCTCCGCTGCCCTTGCCACCATCCGAGACTCTGCATTCTGTTAATTGGTGTTGTCCGTCCCCGCACTAGAACGTGAGCTGCTCTTAAGGGTGAGGGGTCTTCATCCCTATGGTCTACAGTAGGGCCTGGTCTATCCATATTTACTTAAAAAAACGGGAAAAAAGCACAAAGGCTCTTGGGTATGCGTGATCCATGCCAAGTCCATGTGCCAAATGTATGTGCTTAACTCCTAGGGAAGCTGCTTTTGGCCTCTGCTCTAATGTAAAGGTTTTTGAATCTTGAATGAACGTAATGGTTCGATTTCTGGCCTCGGCAGCCCAAAGCTCACTGGATGAGGTGGGACCGCGCGGGCCTCGGTGCACCGGCGAATGCCCTCCCCCACCCATGGCCCGGTGCTGGGGGCGCCAAGCGCTCCAGGAGCCATGCCCAGCAGTGCCACCGGCCGAGCTGTGGCCGGGCACGAGCCGCCCATTCGGCCCGCCAGCAAGTGTGGGGACGAGGGCGCTGACCTGTGGTGGTGGCTCTGAGAAGGGCAGCCGGGGTCCGCAGGAGAGGAGCGCACAGATCCCAAGTGCTCCCGCGGAGGAGGCGATCCCGTGCGGAAACGTGCGGAGAGATTTCCGTCACAGTTAATTAAAAAAACTATTTTATTCATTTCTCTGAGAGCAAGAGTGGGGAGGGGCAGTGGGAGAGGGAGAAGCAGGCTCTCCTCTGAGCAGGGAGCCCAGGTGGGACTCGACCCCAGGGCCCCAAGATTGTTACCTGAGCTGAAGGCAGACACTCAGCCGACCGAGCCCCGCAGGCGCCCCCGGAAGGGGATTTTGTAAGTCCCTTTGCTTTTGTCAGGTGTGAGCTGCGTGGGAGTAAGTGAGCTAACGGCTCGCGGTGACGCAGCCCTCGCTGGCCTCAGCGCATCCCGGGAGCCCCGCGGGCTGCCCGCCACGTGGGTTCACCCAGGCGCCCCTCGAAGGCTTCCTGCTGGAGCCTGAGCCCCCCCGGCCTCCCCCTCCTCCCTGCTGGCTGCCGGGGCAGCTGTTGGAAACGCGTCGGGCCTCGACCCCAGCGCAGCTCTGCTCCCAGCCCAAGGCCGTAGCTCCTTCTGTCCGTCTGTTCCAGCCACTCCCTTTCTCCAGCGCGCGGGGCCGAGCCCGGGGAGCTTCCAGACTCCACATCAGGGGGTGCTGGAGTCGGTGCGAACCCTCCCTCCCCGCGCCTGCCCGTTCTAGCAGCGCAGACCCTGGACACCTCGCAGGGCAAGCGGGAGCCCCTCCCTGGGGGCCTTCGGAAACTCCGTCCTCACGTCCGTCCACCGGCTTCTCGTGGTCGTCCTTCAGACACGGATCGGGTCCCTCCTCTGCGTGGCTGAGCGGAGGGCGGCCGCCGGGGTCGAAGCTTCACGAGTGGGCACGTGGGGCCCGGTCTTCACGCGTGTGCAGGGGAGCCGGGCAGGGAGGCCGGCCGTGATGCTTCCCGGGGAAGAAAGAGGCCCGTGGGGCTCTGGGTGAGGAAGGCTGGGCCCCGCTTGGAAGGAGGCGACGTAGAACACGCTCGGGGGTTACTCCCGCCGGTGGAATCGGGGACACTTGTCCCTTTGAGGTGCAGCATCAGCTTTTCCTCCTTTCGCACGGGAACGGGTTCGTCACGGGCCGGGCCGACACGCGTTAGGCTGTGATGGGGATGGTCCTGCCTCACTCCCGTGGGGGCATCAGCAGCTGGTGAAGTTCCTGCTGTTTTCTGGAGGCTCACTTGCACTGGGAGCCCTGAGCCACCACGTCAAAAGCTCAGCTCCCCCAAAGTTGCCACGCTGTGAGGGAGCTCAGGCCCAGCAGAGGGGCCACACGCGGGGGCTCTGGCCCAGCGCCGGCTGAGGTCCCGGCCCACAGCAGCATTCGTGGCCTCTGGGCTTTCCCGGCTCCAGGTGTGGCCGCCCCTCCAGGCCCGAGTGTCCGTAGCCAAGGCCCCACGCATCACGGAGCAGACAGCGGCCCCCTCCCGCGGCCTCCTGTAACCCTTGACCGAAGCACCCCTGAGCAGCAGACAGTGGCTGTCGTAGTTCTGACATCTGGGGCTCCCCTGCACAGGGTAGTAACTTGGTCACACGGCTCTGATGGGGGAGGAGGAGGAGGAAGGAGCTGGACAAGTACGCTGACATCGCTTAGGAGGTCTCTTGGGTGCCAAGACCAGAAATTTGGATTTTATTCTGTCGACCAACGGTTGGCAAACATTTTCTGTGAAGGGCCATACGGTAAATATTGTAAGCTTTGTGGGCCATATCCAGCCTCTGTTGCATTTTCTTCTTCTTCTTTTTATTTATTTTTTTACAATCCTACAAAAATGTAAAACCATTTTTAGCTCAGGATCATATAAACACAGGCAGCTGGCCAGATCCGGGCTTCAGACTATAGTGTGCCAGCCCTGCACAGGCAATGAGCAGCCAAAGGGGTTTTCAAATGAATGAGTAAATGAATCTGACTTTAAACATAACATCAACCACCGTGGACGCACTAATTCCAGATGTTATAAGAGAAATACATGGATGCATCACGTGTGTTTGCAGACGCCAGAGCTGGATACAAGCTGATCTCTGCTGTGTTCAGAACTGAGGCACGGATGCATCCCAAGAAGCAGGTGAAAGATCCTGGACACGAGCAGCGATTTCTTGTGGTGAGAGGACCCTGGGACACATGTTGGGAAGATTCTGAAATTTTACTATCTGAATAATTGATGTGTTTATAATGGTTTCTCAAACAGCCTTTATCAGAAGCTTTATGTGAGATTAAGAATCTTGGATGCTGTTATTCTCTTTCTGCTCTAGGACATTCTGAAGATGGAGATGTGTCATCTCTCTGTTTTTTTTCAACTGAAATATTTTGAAATAAATAATGATCCCAGCAGTTTTATATCATGCCATCTGTGCACGATAAAACTTTGTCAGGAGCTGCGAACTACACCGGGCAGTGGTTTTGGGATCCTTTGTCATGTCCTGCAGTGGAGGAAGGGGCCGAGTGCACTTCCAGAAGTCAACAACACGACACAGGCGACGTTTCTTCTCAGGAAACACCAAGGGTGCATTCACTACCTGCCTGTCCATGAAAGGTGCGTGTCAAGGCTTCCAAAATGCACCCAACACAACCGTCCTTTGTGATCTCAGTTTTATTCTGGGAAGGAGTTTTTGCTTTGTAGATGTTCATTCCACTTAATTCTACCTCCACCCACCTGAGACACACAGCACTCAAATGTGAGGTAGGAATTTCAGGTCACATGGTCGCTCCAGGGAGATCCAGCAAAAGACAGATTAAAAAATACATATGGCGGCTTCAGCAGGTCGTTCACACAGCTCAGCCTTAGAGGCTCTGTCTGTACTCTGGGAGCTGGTACACGCACAGTAGCAGAGAAACCCGTGTTCGGCTCCTCCATTAGCATCGCTCTTTCCTGGTTCCAGGAGTTTTGTGACACAGGATACTATTTACATGCTGTCGGTGACCACGCGGAATCTCAGTTTCCCGGCTTTGTGTCGTGCTGAACTACAAAAAAAGGTAAAGCAGGTGGGAACAACATAGTGAGAGACACGAAGAGAAACATCCTTTACAACTGTACAAAAACTATTCACTTCACAGCTCATGAGAAGCGGTGGTTAATTTCTCACAGAAGTTAAGTTTCTTTTGGCCAAGTCGATTAAAATAATACTTTTCTTGGTAGAATTTTCTGGTTATAATGATAAGTTTCTTGAGTACCTTCTTCTGAATTGAGCCAAAGCCAAGCAGATCCCAAGTCTCATAAGACATTTTACTTGGTTTTGTAGAACCATATTATTTGCTGATGGGAGGACTTGGGATGCTCATTTTCAGCCTTAAATGGAGCCGAAGCCGCTGGGGTTCATTTTGCCGACCTCTGTGCCTTCTGTTCTTTCCCTGTGTGTCCTAGCTTCTCTCCAGTGAGGGACTATCCTGCCGCCTCCGGACAGCACAGAGATTTTTACCTCACGCCCGGCTTTCTCCAATGCCGTTGGTCCTTTCATAAGACCAGAGGATCCGTGATTGAGCCAACAGATGGAATCAGGCTCATCTCTTAAATTATTTATAATTCCTATTAATTCTCTGTCTCTCTTTCTCTAGAATGAGTGATAGAGTTAAAAGACTCAGTCGGATGGCACAGATCAAACAGGCACCAGCATGTGGAGGTCAACACGTCAACCTCCATTCTGGTTTGCCTGGCTTTCGAGCACACCCTACCAATCTTTAGTGTGTGCGAGGTGAGCGCTCAACCTCTCTGTGGTTCTGTTTCCTTATGGTTAAGACAAGGATGTTGACAGCCATCCAAAATCCCAGAGCGCTGCATCCAGAGTCAAGTTAAGGAAAATGCCACTGCCTCAGAGCCATACCTGACACGTGAAAGACACTTGCCATGTTTACCACAATCCTACAAAGGATTCTAGTAAGTGGCACTTAGTATATTATGAGCCTCGGTGGACAATATTTCTAGATCCATCAGAGGAGAGACAACATAAAAATGTTCATTATAAAGTTTTAAAATTGCAGAACATTCTCATGGATATTTTCCTTTGCTTCAAATTAAAAAAGTATAAACCTGTAATGACTGGAAATCTGGTACATGTTTGGATTGTAAATCTAGATATTTGCGTTGATCTACTAGACAGTTTAAGAGAGTAATCTGTATGAGTTAGGAACACAAAGTGATTGTTAGAACTGTTGTGCATTCTTCACAATAACATGTGACTGACTTGTTAGTCACATGTCAGTCAGCCCAGTGACTGACTTTCCAAGACAGTAGTAGAGTCCTCAGTACCTATTTCATTTTTCCAAGTCTTCACCACACTATGTTTTCTTTAACAAGAATTATGTTTCTCACTGTAAAATGTGTGTTGAGAAAGTTAGAAAGTATTAAGTGTCTGGTCTCAGCAGCCTGCTTGTGCGGTTCTAGTGTAATGCTAAGATAGCCAGCACAGTTTTGAGTTAAGAAGTACCACTCTCGAGGGGCACTTGGGTGGCTCAGTTGTTAAGCATCTGCCTTTGGCGCAGGTCATGATCCCGGGGTCCTGGGATCGAGCCCTGCATCGGGCTCCCTGCTCCGTGGGAGGCCTGCTTCTCTTTCTCCCACTCCTCCAGCTTGTGTTCCTTCTCTTGCTGTGTCTCTCTGTCAAATAAATAAATAAAATCTTTAAAAAAATGAAGTACCACTTTCGAGATGTTACAGTTGTAGAGAATGGTTACAGACAGTTTGCAGAAAGGTCCATGATTGTGTCCAGGTTGTGTGTGTGTGTGTGTGTGTGTGTGTGTGTGCGTGTGCGCATGCGCATAGGGAACAGTCAAAAGATGAAAAAGTGCTGGGAAATAGGGAAGATCCCGAACAGAGAAAGAGAAGTCTTTTCATTGCAGACCCGATCCAGCCATGGAGGAGTCCGCAGGTAAAAGGTCTGTCCATCTGTCACCCTGGGCTAGGGTGATGCAGGCAGCTCGGGACGCAGAGAGGGGAAGGCTAATCATATAGAGCACGAAGCATTTACAGCAGCCAGGACAATGGCAGCACAGTGAGAGGGAAGGAGTCCTCTGAGGGGTAGGTGAAGAGGGGCGGCATTTTTTGAGCATCACTGAAGAGAAGCAAACCTTCCTTGGTAATTCCATCGGCGTAGACTCAGCACACACGATGAGACTTATTTTCTGGAAACAGAAGTCAGTCCTGACACAGGAAAGGGTGCAAGAAAAGCCTGGGGTGGTGGTGATGGCCACACAGAGCTGCAGCGGCGCAGAGAGAAAGCGATTCAGGGAGGGCCAGAGCAGAGACCGTTATCACACCCGAGTGTTTTTTTTAAGACAGTTCCCTATCGGGGATGGGATTGAAAGTTAATTTTGAAACCCAGCTGAGTACCATTCGCCATGCGCATGCTGTCGTGCCGAACGCAGCCGAGTGTGTTTCTTATGTAGGTTCAGCCGTTTTTATCTTTCCATCCCCATGAAACCGCAGTTTACACCGTAACTCAAGGAACCGGAGTTAGGTAAGCTGGCGGTTACCTACTGCTGTGTCACAAAGTGCCCCCAGTTTAGGGACTTGAAACAGCACATATATTGTCCCAGTTTCTGTGGGCCTTTTGCTTCACAATCTCCCGCAAGTCTGCCATCAGGACGTTGGCCAGGGACTCACCGGGAGCTCGGTTAGGGAAGGATCTGTACGTGCTCACTCCTTACCTTCCCCAGGGCCGTGGGACCCGGGCCGCGGCTCCTCTCCTTGCTGGCTGTGTTTCTTGTTAGGGACCTCCCAGCATGGCAGGGGCCTCGTGAAAGCCAGTGTGGGGGAGGGGAGAGAGAGGTCTGTGGACAAGGCAGAAGTCACCGTCTTTTGTAACCTTGGCATGGGACCACGCCCCCTCAGCAGTGCTGGCTCTCGGTGGCAATGGCTGTGTGGGAGGTGGGCATCGTGGGGCCGTCATAGGACCAGCTGAGCCGCACCATTTAACCTTGGCAGCCAAAGTGTCATGAGAGAGAGTAAGACCGGGAGGGCCATCCTGCCCAGACTGTCACTCTGAAGGTGAAGCTCTTGCCTGTGGGAAGACGTTCCCTGCACGCCTGCTTGGGCTCCTGGATCCCAGGAGACAGAGGAACTTTGTGAAAAGAGTGTGAGAGTCTCAGGAGGGCTGCCGAAATCATAGATGCTTCCTTCCTAACTTCAAGGATTTTTGTGACGGTAGCAGCCACCCTTGAGCCAAGGGCAGCTGTTAGCATGGCTGCAAAGTCCGCCAAGGCCCGGGCTTGCCCTCTGTTCCCTGGACTCCTGAGGTGCTCCCTCGGGGGGTGGCCACTCTGGACAGTCCTCAGGTCCTCTCCCACCGACACTTCACTTGCTCGGCAAATCCCACTTACGTCCCAGTCATCAGCTTCAAGGTTGCTTCCTCCGGAAGATCGTCCCTCCACTGCAGTCTGGGGTCTGGGCGTCTCCTCTGTGGGCTTCCAGTGCCTTGGGCACTCACCCATATGCTCCAGCTTCTCCTGCCTCCCCCTTCCTCCTCTTACTGTTGCTAAGCCTGGTGCCATTGCTACTACTCTTCTTACTGCTGTTGCTGCTCCTGCCACGACGGCGTCCCCGAGCCGAGTGACCCCCACCTCGGAGAACGCAGCCCCGAGGCCCCTGGGAAGCTTGGGGAGAAGAAGAAAGTAGGAGCGAGAAGACAAAGATGAAGGGGACCTCGCAGACCGCACCCTTCAGGTCCAGTGACCAGCAACTCTAGCGGTGGCCACGAGAGGGCAGTGCCAGCCCACATACTGCTGCTGCGGCGGCCGGTGCTCCTGCGGCCGTTCCTCCTCGGCCTCCCACTGCGGTTACTCCCGTCTTACCACCGCTACTGCTGGTGCTCCTGCTGTTCCTGGGCGGCCACTGCTGTCACTGTTGCCACCACGCCTATGACTAGGCGGCCACTGCTATCATGATTGCGACTCGACTAGCAGTACCACTGCTGGCGCTGCTGTGCCCTGGCTACAACTGTGGCTCCTGTTGCTCTTGCCACTACTCCTGTTTCCACCGCGGCTGCTGCTCTCACTACTGGTTATTCCTACTACCACTGGGGCCACCACTATTACTATTACTACTACTCCTTACCACGACTGCTGCTACTATCACTCTGACTCCTATTACCACTGATACTACTCCTATTACTATGACTACTCTCCTGTTCCATGGCTGCTGCTGCTATCACTATGACTACTACTCCTGTTACCGCTGCTGCCGCTAGTATCACTCTTGCTACTGCTCCTGTTACCACTGCTGCTACTACTACTACTTTTACGTTGCTACTCCTCCTATTTCTCCTACTGCCATCACTATTACTTTGCAACTGCTACTGCTACTGCTTTGGCCGTGGGTCCTGTTCACTACCACCCTCACTATTACCACTATCTTCTAGTATTTACTGAACATCAAAGGAAGGTACTTGGTTGGTACTTTACATATTGGCTTACTTAACCTTCTTTCAAATTTCAAAGGTAGTCATTAATATTTAAAAACATTTTTTTCCTTTCCAGAGAGGAAGAAAAGAAGCACAGAGACACTGAAAAGTGGTCTTATGTCCTGCAGCAAGTGTTTGTTTACCTTCTATGTTCTCTTCTGGGTTGGAAGCTCCAGGAGTTCAAGCCCCTTATTTGTTTGTTTGGGTACATCTCGAATCGAACGCAGTGCTCGACATAGACACGGTGATTATTGTTGAACAAATCAGAGGGAAAAATCAGAGTCCCTTGTGCACAAGTCTTCCCCACTTGGTGGCTCAGTGTCTGGTTTCCAAAAGACAATAACTCCATCTGTGCCTGGTGCGTGACCTGTGAATCGAGTGGCTGTGAGGACTCCTGATGCACCAGGCATGCTCATTCAGGGCTGCCATCTTTATTCTATGAACTGGACTGTGCGGTTTTGAGAGGCGTGCCCTCCAGATGCTCCCGAGCACAGCGACCCCGGTGACACAGGGAAATGGAGGTGGAAGGTCTCGGACACCTAGTGAGCACAGCACTCAGCAACACAGGACTTCAGTGCAGTCTGACAGATGACCCCTTGTCTTGTCATGTGCAAGTCCGAGTGAAGCTCGCTGTGCTGGTGGGAGGGAGAGAGGAGATTGTAGGTGTAGGGGGTGGTGGAAGCCTGGAGAGCCCTCTTGTGGAAGACGCAGTGGTGTTCAGGACTTGGGGGCAGAACGGATCTTCCAGGCTCTTTACTAGCCGGGAGTCCGCAGACTTCCCTGGGCAGTTTCCAGTCCCTGGAGAACCAGGCTTTCCTCTGAATGCAGGAGGACTCGGTGCTTGTTGGTTGCCTTCTCTCTGCATTCAGTGATCTTTACCTTGAACGAGCAATGGTAGGCCACCAGGAAGTGTTTCTGGCTCTCACCTATGTTTCTGGCTTTATAATAAACCTGAAAAGTATCCATGTTCCCCCAAATTCAAGTTACGGGGACTTGAAGCATGTTTCCTGTGGTTACCCTTTAGACCCTAAAACTTGTCATTTGTCTGATCACGTACTGCTCACCTTGGAGTCGGTGAAGTAGGGCATTGTCGAGTGCTGCTTGGAAAGGCAGTGTTTTCATTCTTTGCAACAATAGTGGCTTCAAAGGCTCCTCCAGGCTCTCTCAGCATGACCCTCCTGCCCCACTGCCTGAATCCAACGTTGCTTTACAAGGGCTCCCCCACCACCTCCTGTCACAGATGTCCCCAGGTTCTCTGCCGTCTATTGTTGAACTCGCTGGCTGGAGGCCCTTGGTTGGTGACTTTGCCCTTTTACAAATAATGGAGCCGTGTTTTCAGCTCTCCAGTCCCACATGAGTCTACTGAACTTTTCAAAATGTCAGAGAGAAAGAGAGGGAGGGAGAGAGTCCGTCACTGGCTAACTTTCCCCTTCTTTAACATTCGGATGCTCACTATCAGCACTGAAAGTTTGTCTTCTCCAAACTGACTACTCTTTACGATGCTGGAGTAGACTTGTCTCATGGTGTATCTGCCTTCTTCTAGGTCGTCTTTCTCCTGCCCAAGATGGGTAACAGCCTCTCTGACTTAATGCGAGGTCAGCGACAGGGTGGGCCCCTGTCCCTGTGGTTACACTGACCCCATGCTCCCGAGGCCGACTTGGCGCTGGCCCCACCTGCACCCGGGATTTAGGATTGCGAGTGAAGTGGGAGAGTGCAGACCTTTCCTATGCTGTGTTGTCAGTAAGCAATGGACTGGACCCCCAACGAACACCCCAGATCCCAAATGTTTGTCTGGAATTTGCAAGTTACTGTGTTATTTATGCTTTTTAATAAAACTGTCTTTGCCATGTTGATGCTACACAAAATAATTTTGGCACATGAAATTCTGTGTTGACTTCATTTTTAGAGTGTGGGTTAATTGGGGGCCGGATTTAATCATAAACTTTGTTTCATTCACTTCGATCCTCCTTTGATTTTATTTGCGGTGCTGTACACGTCTACATCTAGTGTGATCATTGATACGGTTTGATTTGTTCCATCTTATTATCACTTGTTTATTTTGGGGGGTTTCATCTGATTTTCATCCCACTGCTAGCCTTTTCCTACTAACTTTTGGGTTAATCAAATATATTTTGTATTCCATATAAAATTCATTTAAATCTGTGGGTTTTTTTGGGCATTGTTTTAGTGTTTGCTTTATGGGTTACAATATGTATCTTCAGCACTGTCTCCTTAGATTTAATATCAAATTACTTGATTTAAATTTAGAAAACTAGCTCATTTTTGTCAAATTTATATTTAAGAATTTTATTATTTTAAGTCTACTGTAAATGATTTTTTCACATTTTATTTTCCCCTTTTTGTTGAGAGAATGAAAAATAATATTTCTTTTTGCAGAGGAACTTCATACCTGTGGTCTTATCCGTTCTTGTAGCTGTTCTGGAGATTCTTTTTCTACACAGATGATTGCGGCAGCTATGAATAAAGACTGTCAGTTCTCTTTTTCCATGGGTTACTTTTTCCTGTCTTATTTCACTAGCCAGGAATCCTCAATACAACTTTGGCATTAGTGTTAGAATACATAGTGTGGCTACAAGCATTATTACCCTCAAAACACTGTTTTAATTTTTGCCTTTAGCAGTAATATGCCTTCTAAATAAATTATGAGAAAAGAAAACATATTTACAGTCTTCTGTATGTGTTGAAATATCTGCCGGTTCTGGTTGAAACTCTTTATTCCTTTGTGTAGGTTCATCCGGCCGTCGATCTGCCATTATTTCCTTGAGGCTTGACAAACTTCCCTTTAGTATTTTTATAGTTTAGGTCTGTTGGTGAAAAATCTCACTTTTCTTTTTTACCTGATATGTCTTTTTAAAATTCTCATTTTTTTTTAAATCTTTCTTTTTTTTTTTTTTTTTTAAGATTTTATTCATTTGTCAGAGAGAGAGAGAGCGAGCACAGGCAGACAGAATGGCAGGCAGAGGCAGAGGGAGAAGCAGGCTCCCTGCCGAGCAAGGAGCCCGATGTGGGACTCGATCCCAGGACGCTGGGATCATGACCTGAGCCGAAGGCAGCTGCTTAACCAACTGAGCCACCCAGGCGTCCCTAAAATTCTCATTTTTAAAGGATATTTTCTACTGGGTATAGATTTCTCAGTTGCTTTTTTCCTTTTAGCACCTAATATATACAGTTTTTATGGACTCCCTGGCTCCTTCCATTTCTGATGAGATGGCAGCTGTCATCTCTCTCATCCTCCCCTGCCCCTCCGTGTGCAATGGGTTGTTTTCAGCTAAGTCCATCTGAGATTTTCTCTTTAACTTCAGGTTTTTGCAAGTTTATGGTTTAGCAGGATTTATGATAGGCTTAATTGTGGTTTTCTTCTTGTTTATCTTGTTTGGGTTTCATTGAGTTTCTTGGATCTATGATTGATCCTTATCACCATATTTGGAAATTCTTTAAATACTTTATTTTCTGCCCCCTTCTCTTTTCCTCCCATTCTTGGACTGCAATTACACACACGTTCACTACTTGGCATTCTCTCACACTTTACTAAGACTGCTAATCTCTAATTTGATATTAACCCTGTTTCTCTCTCTTGCGTTCAGATTGTATTCTACCTGTTGGCCTTTTTCCTGCTGCCTCCAGCCTGCTCATTAATGTCTCATTTCAGAGATTCTGTTCTTCACTTTAGAGATGCAGTTTCATTTCCACATTCATTTATTCCTTATGAGCATATTTTCCTTTAAGTCCTTCAGTGTATTTATAAGAGCAGCTCTGGAGTTCCTCTCTGCTCTTTTCAACAGCTGGGGCATCTTCTGTGTCGTTTCTGTTGAACTTTTTTTGGTCTTGAGTTTTGGGTCTCATTTTTCTTTCTTTCTTTTTTTTTTTTTTTGTTTGTTTGTTTGTTTTTCAAACAAGAACAAGCGGTTTTGTTCATTGCAACCTGAATGTTAAGAAAGACATGAGGTGGATACTCTGTATTTATGTTCCATGGAAGCATTATGAATTTGTCCCGGGAGGCAGTGACCATGTCTGAATCTGAGCTAACTTGTGTCTCTCCTGTAGTTGAGTTTCACACTCAGTTCCTTCTGCTTGAGCTGCTATGTCTTCTGTGCGGGCCTTCAGGGACATCCTCCTTCCTGTGTGAATCTAGCAGTCCACGGACAATTGGGGCAGAATTTATATGCAGATTTTGGTCTTCACTCTCTATGGCTCTCTCTCTTCCAGGAGTCACTTAAACTTTCCGGACGCTCTGCCCTGGCCACATGTAGATGGGAGAGCTGCAAATTCATGATGTCATCATTGCTTTCCTGTGTTTCAAGAATAGACCTCCTGCCTGCTTCTGAAGTATTTTGTCTAGGTTTTATAGTTGTTCTCTGTGGTTTAGTCCAACGAATCTACTCTTCTCTGCTATTGGAAGCTGAGATGCTTCAAAGATTAAGTTCTTTGTATTACATTATTCATATTACACTGTTCCAAAGGTATAATTATCACCGTCGACATCATCATCATCAACTTTATTATTTAATTAAACTTGGAAAGGATTGTTTGATGCCTCTATATTTAACACATCAATGAGCTGTAGCAATACTAGTGTCACTTACTTGACACATTGTGGTCAGCTGAATGGGGCCTTCCAGAGATGTCCATGTCAAAACCCCCAGAACTTATGAATCTATTACCTTGCATGATGGAAGACACTTCCCAGCTGTGATTAAGTTAAGGGTCATGAGATGGGGACTTTTTCTTGGACTATCCTGGTGAACCCAGTGTGGTTACAAGTGTCCTTATAAGAGAGGCAGGGGGGTAAGAGTGGGGAGGAGGCCATGCGACAATTAACTCAAGGGAAACAGGATTGGAAACAGAACATGCTCTTTCTGGTTCTGAAGATGGAGGAAGGAGCTGCGAGCCAGCGAAAGCAGGCAGCCTTTAGAAGCTAGAAAATACAAGGAAGCAGATCCCTCCTAGACCCTCCAGAAGGAACACAGCCTTGCAGACACACTGATTTTAGCCAAGTGAGGCCTATTTTTAACTTTTGACTTCCCAAACCATAAGATAACAAGTCTGTGTTGTTTTAAGCCACAAAATATGTCTTAATTTGTTATGACAGCTCTAGCAAACTAGAGACGTGAGATGGAACCCTGCCTCAGGCTCTGCACTGGGTATGGAATCTGCTTGAGATTCTCCCTCTCCCCGTCTCCCTCTGCCCCTCCCCGCCCCCCATGTGCATGTCCTCTCTCAATCGTTCTTCCTCTTCCCTAAAAACAAAACAAAACAAAACAAAAAATCCCAAACCAAAAACAAACAAACAACTTTCAGAGTTAGGGACTGCTATAGTAATCTGGTTCAAGCTCCTCTTACAGAAGACCATGGGAAGTAAATAGCAGCAGATGAACTTTTAATCTCGTGCACTAGTTAGTTCTTAATGGGGAGAGGAGGCATTTGGGAGCATCTGGAGGGGTTTTTGGTGGCCACTTTGGAGCAGGTGCAGCTGATGTCTGGTGAGCGGAGGCCAGGGACACTGCTGAATGTGCTACCGTGCCAAGACAGCCTCCGTGTGAAAGAGCACACGGAGTCACTGGTGTTGAGGCTGCTCTAAGGGCTGTCCAACCGCTAAGCAGCAGGGGAAGGATTTGAGTCTGTAGTAACACCACTGCTGCATAGTGACTTTCTAAGGAGGTTAATTACCATGGCCAGGGAACTTGGGTTCAGAGTTTCTAGTGACTACATGGGAAGCCCAAGCGATACGTAACGGAATCATCTAACACTTCGTCTTTGCTAGGCTGTGAGCCCTGGGTGTGGGCAGTCAAAGCCACATGGTGCTGGGTTTCCAGCACCTGGCATCCAGCAGAGCACAGAGTAGGTCCTTTTCTGACTGTTTATTGAGTTAATACGGGAGTCATTAAGTGATGCTTCTGTCCCCCTAAAGTTGGTACTAAGGACAACCCTTGGTCTAATATCTGGAGGAAACTACTTGGTCAAGCACACAGCTTCTCCCTGGATGACCAAATGTGCACCCTCCCCTGTCCTCCGAGGATCCAGGGCTGTAAGATAAGTGCACAGCTTTGCTCTTTGCAGAGCAGGTCCCGTGTGCTCTTCAGCTCGGAGGGCTGTTTCCTCCCGAGCAGTACACTCACCTCGGCCACCTCACGTCTTCTGAGTCTTGTAATTCCTGGCAGCTGTTTCAAAGGACAGCCACCGCGCCAGTGGCCATTTCTCTGTGCACTGGGCCTTTTGATGACCTTCCCTGGTGCTCCGCAGTGGGGTCTGCGTTGTCATTGTCTTATCTCCATCTGGTAAAGAATCTCTTGTGCAGAAGTGTTTCCTTAATTGGCATTTTTGCACCGGGGGGCTTGGGAAGTGGGTGGCCCCGCCCCCTTGTTCACTACTGTTTCCTCCTGACCCCTGGCTGCCCGTCCAAGGCTCTTCTCTTCACCCCTCTGCTGTTGGCGTTTGTCTGTGATTCAGAGCCCTTGGAGCTCACAGTTCTCTGAGAAACCGTTTTCACCACCCGGGAGCCCACATATTATCCAAGCTGTAGCTGAGGCATTTTAGCCCATTAGACAAATAAATGCTTTTGTGGACAAGGAGGAGAACGAGATCATACACGAGGGCTCCCCCTCCCCCCAGAGATGCTCTCTCATTAGGAAAAAAACCCCTCAGGAGTGTGGAGCCCCACACTGGCCTGGCAGAGCTGGCCACGACGTTGGACAGAAAGTGATTTTCTTGCTGGACTCTGGGTTCGTTCACCCATCGACACCCATTGCTGTGTGGGCCGCGATGAGAACCGGCGTGGTCGAGCTGGTCAAGGGAAAGGATTCGTAAACTGTGGCTGTTTCTTTTGGTGGAAACCTCTTGGAGTTTAGATCCTGTTGTTTCCTCGAGAGCTGCTGTCTGCACCACAGAAGCTCCCACCCTGGAGCCCAGGTGCCGTGTTACAAGCGGATCCCACATCTCCCCAGGGGCGGCGGGAAGCTCCCTTCTCCTCCCGGCCTGGAGCAGTTCAGACTCCGGTATGGGGGGAAGCCCCGTGGAGAGAGCAGGGCGAGGTATGCGCTTGTTTCGGAAGGATCCAAATGCAGTAGAAAAGTTTCCGGTGGGCGAGCCCCTTCCTTCTGGTACGGGGTCCAGCACCACTGCTCTGTCTCCCCCCGGCTCCCACGCCCCCGGACTGGCTCGCACCCCTTCCTGTGGGGATCACTGAAGCACGGGTAGCTTGCTCCCCTGCACCCCGTCTGAGCCCTCCCCGTCTGGGCTCCTGCTCTGCTGGAGTGTAGGCTGCTCCCTGCTTCAGCACGGTCAGAGTTGCAACCTCTGGGTCAACCTGTTTTGGGGGCACTGAGTTAAGATTTAACATAAAAACTATAGATGTAAACGCAGATATCCCTTCCGGCTGCGTAAGTGTCTTTATCTCTTGGAAAGCAGGGAGGAGACTAGGATGCCAGACCCTTTAAGGGGACAGACACGGGGACTCCACAAACAGAGCTTGTGAGGCATGTGCGGGGACCTGACCTGCCCACGCTCACTCGGGAACGATCCGCTGCTGAACGTGTCCGATTGCGGGTTCCCGTGCCTACTCCTGGCGTGGAGGCGGTGGGTAGGATTCCTGGCCGTCCGCGCGACACTGCTGATGGGGAGACTGTGCTGGAGTCTATGTGGAGCCGGTGCCCGTGGAGGAGAGAGGCACCGGGAGGACAGTGCAGCTGCGGAGAAGGGAGACCCCGTGGGGCCCGTCCGAGATGCTTCGTAAGCTTCCTGTCTTGGTGATGAAGATAACTTGGAATGTTTGGCAGAACTCATGGCATAGCATAGGCATCAATGCTATTTGCTGAACCAGGAATGGGAAATACCTGGTGTGTGCATTGCCGCTTCTATTTCTTGGTACTTTTAAAGCATTTGTTTTTGAGTTTCTTTCTTTTAAACTACTTAACTCATTGTCTATACCCTCTTCGGTGGGTGTTCATCTCCTGGGTCATTTCTTGTCCAGTGACAGGAGGTCTCATCTTCCCAGAGGAGTTTTAGAAGCTCTTCTCTCCCGGGATGGCCACGCCATGGATTTTGGAAGCAAAAATCATGGACAGACTGCAGGCCGCGACTCTAGCTTTGATACACTTATACTGGGAATATTATTGACACAGTCACCAAGCTCTGAGAGTGACTGTCCAGGCAGAGATTCTGAAGTCAGATCCATTTTGGTTTAGTCATTTTTGTTGAGATCTAAGCCACCTTAGGCATTCTAGAAAGAAGAGGAAGATTCTTTTGGATAAAAGGAGCTTTGAAGAGACTGTAGGAGAAAAGGATTTCCCCCAAAGGAAACGCTGGACGTATGAAAGGAGCAGTTAGCGCCAGTAGGAGAGCGTAAGAAAGCACATGACAAAATTAAAGCGAAGCACGAGGAAGAACAGAATAGAAAATGCAAAAGAAATTGTTCGAGGTGATGTAGGATGGAAGTCTTGGGCTCTGCTCTCATAGGAAGAGCGGGAACACCGTACGTGACCCCACGAGCACCTCTGTCTACAGAGATGCCAAAGGGACGCGCCTGTTTGGGAAGCACGTGCTCCAGGAGACAGAAATCACTCATTCATTCTTTTCCTTTTAAAAATTTTAATTACTGGGGCGCCTGGGTGGCTCAGTGGGTTAAGCCGCTGCCTTCGGCTCAGGTCATGATCCCAGGGTCCTGGGATCGAGTCCCGCATCGGGTTCTCTGCTCAGCGGGGAGCCTGCTTCCCCCTCTCTCTCTCTGCCTGCCTCTCTGCCTACTTGTGATCTCTCTCTCTGTCAAATAAACAAATAAAATCTTTAAAAAAAATTAAAAAAAAATAAAAATTGTAATTATTAAATTTTTCCTAAACCTATAAAGTATTTTTATCCCCAGGGGTTCAGGTCTGTGAGTCGCCCGGTTTACCCATTTCACAGCATCACCGTAGCACACTCGGTCCCCGCAGTCATTCACTCTTCTCTTCCCCTCACTCTTCCTTCGCACGCCCTGTCAGCCTGCTCGCTGTCAGCCTGCTCTCATTTTCGCCCATAGAGCTCTTCACTTTTTCTTCTTCTTCTTTTTTTTTTTAGATTTATTTATTTGTATTTGGGGGGGCAGGGACAGAGGGAGAGAATCTCAGGCAGACTCCCCTCTGAGCTCAGCCCAGTGCAGGGCTGCCTTCCACAGCCCTGAGATCATGACCGGAGCAGAGACCACATGCCTGACGCTCCGTCAACGAGTCCCCAGGCGCCCCTGGGCTTTTCACTACTAAGAAGACTTATAGGACCCGTTTACTGTGGCTGCTGTCAGGCTCTCCCCAAGCAGAGACAAGAGGACAGTCCCCCCTCCTGTCTTATTAGTGAGTATACCTGCTTCTTCTAGGACAGAAACACGGAGTGAATGCGTGAGCACCCTTCACATCCAGGAAAGAACTAGAAACACGGGTGTGGATCTCTGACCTGGAGCTTCTCTGCTTTAGGGGCATCCAGTAAACACGCCAACCTGAACAACACTGGGGGTACCCTCCAAGGGTTACAGACCAAAGCTCCGGGGTCAGACGGGTGCAATTTCAAATCTAACCCCAACTCCAACACTTATAAACTGGGTGAACTTGGTCAAGTGCACAGGCTGCTTCAAGCTCAGGCACAGGTCCGAAGGATCGGGCTATAGTCTCTACTTTGGAGGGGGAGGGGGTGTGTAAGGATAGAGCCATGTAAGATTAACAGTGTAAAAAAGCGACGACAGGACAGGCAGACAGCAGCACTGCCCAGGTGACCCGAGCTTTGACCTGGCTGATAAAGGGACGCGAGAACACGGCGCAGGCACACGCACTGACCGTGGCTGGCCGCACCCGCGCCCTTGCTGCATTCTGAGAGCATCTCCAAATGGTTCCGTTCAGAGGAAGCCCCATTTTGCAGACTGATGTAAAGTGGGAGTGGAAATAGCGTGTACCCTCACGCACGGGATCCGTCTTGTCTGGGGTGTGCGGACCCTTGAGCAAACTTCTCTGTGGCACCTCGAACAAGCCACGTGCCCTGATGACAGAGCTATGATTAGTTTTCCTTCAGTGATGTATTACCTCGTCACCTGCTGGCATGCTGCCAGGCTGGCTGACGTTATCTGGGCAGAGAAGGCAGCTCTGCTGTCGGCAGACGCTGGTCGGCAGATGCTGGCTGGGCTCACACCGCCCGCCCACCAGGGCCGTGCTGGTTCCCGATGACGGAGCAGGGTGTCAGAGCTGTTCCATCTCCAACAGCAAGCTGGTCTTTCAACAAATTAGATGTGAGGATGGAGGACCTGAGCTTTGGGAATAGTGGGGTTCTGCGGCTGATTTGGTCTCTAACTGCACTTTCTTGTGTTTCCACCTAGAAGCTGCTGTGATAGACACATTTTCTTTTTTGAAATTCAAAATAAAACCAAAATGTGTTCTACCCAAGACATTTTTCGTTTCTTAGAATGCATATGCATTTTAGGAGAAATCACATCCATTTTAGATTCATGTACCCTGAAATCACTACTGTTTTTTGAGAGTTCCCTTTATAGCCTTAAGAGCGGTGAGTTTATAACCTTCCCCTTTCCTTTCTGTAAACACAGTACCACCATTTTCCAGCAAACCCCATCCAGGAGTTGGGGGGGTCAGAGGGAACTTCGGGCCGTGTGTTCTGACTAGAGACACATCCAGTCTACCCGGAGAGCGACCCCAAGGACACTGTGCCCCAGCGTGGCCACTTCCGCGCGCACGGCTCCAGCCACCTCGCTGTCCGCACAGCGCAGGCCCACAGGGCCGTCCACTCCGCTCCTGGGACACGTTCACAGCTTCTCCTTCAGATCCCTAGTCCTCAGATGTCCTCAGCTGTCCTCCTGCTGGACTCCGAGCTCGCTTCTGTCACTTCGTTCCCTTCCCTTTCCCTCAGTTCCTCTTCCTACTCACCCCCGCCCCCACAAAGCTGCTCTGGCTCTGGTCCTCCAGGTCTGATGGGGGATCTGTAAAGGCCACTAGGAGCCTCCAGGGGGAGAGGTCACAGCCCACGACAGCGACCGTGCACAGGAGGGATGGGGACCACGTGTTCCACATTTAAACTAAAACATCAGCGGAGGTCTGCAGTGCAGACCCTCGCTGTTCACCTTTGATGGACATGCCTCTTTCATGTCTGCAAGGTGACGACGTACAAACAGAAGCCCCTTGCATAAATGGGCACTTTCACACTTTCCTAATTAGAGTGTAACTTGGTTATTGTTGTAAAGCCATTTAGTGGTATGTTTCAGGAGCAGTAATTTGACTTCTGGGAACGCACCCTGAGGGCATCATCTAAATTCCTCCAATTCGCTAGCTGTCTGAGCCCAGCTCAGCACAAGGTCTGTTTGCGATTCTCTCCCTCCCCTTGCCTTCCCCTGCTTTCTCTCTTTCTAAAACAAACACATAAATCTTAAAGGAAAAAAAAAGACAAGTTTTAAGTCATCATCTGAAGAAAGTCTATCCACAGAGGCCCCAGGTCTGGAAAAATACGGCAGTGTGTTTATGAGAGCTTGCCTTCCTGTGGTGGGATCAAGCATCTAATTTTTATTTTTTATATTTTAATATTTTTAAATAAAATTTTTATAATGAGAAAGTATCAGTTTTGGATACCAGGGGTGGGGTAACTCCTTGACAAAAGATATTTAAAAATTTGTTAAGCCTAGGTTTTTAAAAAAATATTTCTCTTCCGTAGAGGTCATTTGACAGCAGTACGGTAATGGGAAGAACCAGGGGATAGTCGTTTTATGACGACTGCCTGGTCAAGTTCAGTAGCACGTGAGGGTGTTGTCGACCCCCCGGGTGCGGCACACTTGCCCACGCGCACACGATGGAAATTTGATAATTTATTAAGCACAAAGACTGGCACGCACACGCGCAACACTTATATATTAAATAAGTAATTGTGTTAAAAATGAGATTTGTCATTGAAATGAAGTTTAAGCGCCGTAACGTTACCCAAGACTGTAAGAGAAAGGCCGCCCACAAGTCCGCTGTTGAAGCACAGAGTGCGGGTCAGAGCCCAGGCATCCTGGAGTCTGCGACTCCTGGAAACGAGGCTTCTCTAGTCGTGTCGCACGTGTATGTTGAGTATAGCAGGGAGCATTTCAGTGTGTCTCTCTCTCTCTCGCGAATTCCAAGCAGTATGCATAAAGGACAGTGAGGATTCGCAGCGGCCGAATGTGGGTGTGCAGGTAGTTAGAAAGGCTTATGTACTTATTTTTATTTGAGAGAGAGAGTGCAAGTGGAGAGAGGGGCGGACCGAGAGAGAATCACAAGCAGCCTCCGTGGGAGCCCAGAGCGCAACGCGGGGCTCTACTTCACAAGCCTGAGGTCATGACTGAGCCGAAATCAAGTCAGCTGCTTCACTGCCTGAGCCCCCAGGAGACCCTAGTTCGTGCATCCGACAGGGAGGGAATCTCTTTTTCCCCTGTTGTGGCCAGAATGAAGATCGGAGCCCTCCACGAGACCCGAGTGGCAGACAGCCCTGCCTCCCTCTCCGTCTCACTCCTCCTGCCCGTCAGCCCCTCTCACGCCCGCAGCTGTGCGTCCTGGCCTGTAACAGTTCCAGACAGAGCCCTGCCCTCTCCTGCCGCACCTGCGGGCCCATCCAGGTGCCTCTGCGCGACTCTCCTTCCCTCCGCCCAGTCCTGTCCCTGCTCCTCTGATGGCCACGCCCACACTCAGAACTCAGCTCAGGTGGTACCTTCTTGGAGTCCAGGCCCCATGGCCTGGTCTGGGCCTGCTTCCCATCTCGTGTGCTCTTGGAGAACTGGGTGTTCTTCCTTTTGGGATGTTCATCTCCCTTTGTAGTAAAGAGTCGACGAGACTGATTCATGATGAATGCCTTTGTGTCCCACTGTGGTCTGTCTCCTCCATGGGAGCACACAGAATCATTTATTTTTGGTGCTTTGAACATTGTGGATGCTCACCACGTATTTGTTGAATAAATGAAGAGCTGCTGAAGAAATCGATTCAAGAGTCAACATGCATTCACCGACAGAAGAAGAGGCGACGATGATGTCTGCGTAATACTTAAAGTTTTCCCTTCACTGAGGTTCCACCCTCTGGGATAACTGAGGAGAGCAGTGATGATGAATTTGAGGTTTGATGACCAAGGCAGGACAAGGTAGGGAAGGTGAGTAACTTTCCCAAGTGCTCTTCAGCCATGGAGCTCACCGGAGAACCTGGAACTGTGGTCCTGGAGAGGAGGGGACGTGTCTGAGAGAGCAGGTCTAAGCCCTGGGTGGGCCTGGCACACAAGAGGTCATGCGGTTTAGGGGGTCCGTGTTTATTTTCTTTCATCCCATGTAGCTTAATCAGTGAACTCTCTGGCACTGTCTTACTTCTGATCTTCCCACGAGAAGACCAGCCAAAAGCTGGAGTAAGAGGAAGGACTTGGCCTTCAGAAAGAGAAGCCCCAGGCGCCCATCAGTCTGTAGGCTCCTGTCCAGCAAACCAGAACTCAACGTGGGGTCTTCATCAAAGACCCCACCTGATCATAACATAGTATTTTACTTTCTATTGTCACTGTCTTTTGTGGGTGTTTCTTTCCTTTGGAGTCTTAGGTATAGACTGTTGTCCCGTTAGGGAAGATTCGGGGGTTCCTGTGTCTGGAGGCAACTATCATCTCCAGGCTGTTGTAACAGTGCTCTGCGCTATGGTTCTTTCCAGCACAAGCTCTTCACAGTAATGGTCTCTTCTGCACGTATGGGATTTTCCAGTTCCTCAGGACTTTTCCTCAGGCTTCCTGGTTGTATCTCTAGCTCCTTGCAGAGTGACTGATACACGTAGTGGGTGTTTGCTGGATGGACTAACTCAATGAAGGGACGAATAAGCCTTTGCAGTAAGTCCCATGGTTGCTACGTCTGTTGGACAGGCAGCTGGGGAAACAAGTTTCCAAAATACCAAACGACGTTCTCGAAGATACGTTCTAGGTAAAGGAAAGACTTCTGGTTCCTGGTTCAATGTTATTTCCGTAAGTGTACTATTATGAGAGTCATACCTGAGTACCTTTTTTGGTAACAATGACTTACGTTAATTTTTTAAACAGCTTCGAGGTATAATTTACATGTGCAGCCTTACAATTCAAAGTTTTTTTGTGAATTTATAGAGATGTGCAACAGCCATCATCACCACCCAGTTTTGGAACAGTTCCGTGGCACTGTGAAGGTGCCTGCCGTCCTGCTGCCACTAAACCCCCAACTCCCAGTCCAGGCAATCATTCACCCTCTGTTTCAGGAGACAGAGGAACTGTGCAATATGCAGTACTCGGTGTCTAGCCTCTTCTTAGGCTCATCCATACCGTTGTTCGTTACTCTTTATTGTTGAGTACTTTTCACTGACGAGCTGCATCATGTTCACTATTCACGAATTGTTGGGTGTTTGGCTGGATTCCAGTTTTCGGCTGTATGGGCAAGCTACTGTGAATATTTGCATACGTGTCATTTTGTGGATGTGTGTTTTCATGTCTCTTGGTTAAGTACCTAGGAGTGAATTACTGTGCTATGATAAATTTATGTTTATTTTGTTAAGAAATTGATGCACTGTTTTTCAAATTTGCTGTACCATTTTGTGCTCTCAATAATAATTAAAGCCATTCTGGTGAATGTGTTGTGGTACTGTGTGTGTGTGTGTGTGTGTGTGTGTGTGTGTGTGTATGTGTGTGTGGTGTGTTTCTTTTTGTAGTCTTTTGCTTCTTTGGAAGAAGACAGAACAATTATTTAAATCTTATTTATTTATGTATTTATTATATATTTGTTCACTTATTTTCTCTGCTTACTATCATTCACAATTTTATAGACAGTAATAAATTTACACCATGTTGGATTTAACTACAGTTAAATCTGTTAAGTCCTCTGAAAAGTTATTTAACAGATTTTCAGGAAATTAAATCTTAGGCTTTTGAAAACAAGTCTGGTTTAATATACTCCATTTTCATGAGTAGCTTTTTTTTTTTAATGGCAGTATAATTAATATACAGTGTTATATTAGTTTCAGGTCTACAATATAAAGAGTCAGCATTTCTGTACATTTCTCAGTGCTCATGACGATAAGGATACTCTTAGTCCCCTTTATTTATTTCTTCCCTCCCCTCTGGCAATCGCCAGTTTGTTCTCTGTATTTAAGAGCTGATTTTTGTTTGTCTTTTTTTTCTTTGTTTGTTCTGTTTCTTAAATTCCACATTCAAGTGCAATCATATGGTATTTTTCTTTCTCTGAATGACTTACTTCACTGTGCATTTACACACTTACTCCATCCACGTTGTTGAAAATGGCAAGATCTCATTCTTTTTTATGGCTGAGTAATATTCCATTACATATTTTTATACATAGATATATACTTCTAAGCATTTGTGATATAGGTTTCTAAGCATTTGGGATATATACCTATCACATCTTCTTTACCCATTCACTTATTGATGGACACTTGAACTGCTTCCATAATTTGGCTATTGTAAATAATGCTCAGTAAACATAGGGGTACATATCTCATTTTGGATTAGTGTTTTCATTTCCTTTGCATAAGTATCCAGTAGTGCAATTGTTGTATCACATGGTGGTTCTATATTTGGATTTTGAGGATGCTTCAGACTGTCTTCCATGGTGGCTGCACCAGTCTACCAACCTTGCATGAGTCTTCCTTTTTCTCTACACTCTTGTCAATACTTGTTAATTGTCTTGTTGATTCTAGTCATTCTGACAGGTATAAGATAATATCTCATTGTGCTTTTGATTTGCATTTCCCTCATGATTAATGATGTTGAGCATCTTTGATGTGAATATCTGTTGGCCGTTTGTGGATCTTCACTATGGTTTTAATGTGTTTCTCTCATGACTAATAATGTTGATGCTCTATTTTTGTACCTATACACCAGTCTTTGATTGTCTTTGTTGAAATGTTTACCCAAATATTTTGACTTTTTTTATTGGGTTGTTTTATTATTATTTTTTAATTTTATTTTTGGATTGTTTTATTATTGACTTAAAGTGTTCATTATATATTCTGAGTCCAAATATTTTTTTAAAGATTTTATTTTTTATTTGAGAAAGTGAGAGAGAGCAAGAGCATGAGCAGTGGTGAGGGGCAGAGGGAGAAGCAGACTCCCCACTGAGCAGGGAGTCCAATGTGGGGATCAATCCCAGGACCTCAGGACCATGTCTTGAACCAAAGGCAGACACTTAACCAACTGAGCCACCCAGGTGTCCTTGGGTACAAATCTTTTATCAGATATATGATTTGCAGTCATTTTCTCCCAGGTTTGTTTCACCTTCAATTTTTAAAATTGTGTCTTCAAAAGTAGTTAGCCTAGTTAGAGATTTACATATTTTAATCTTTCCTAAAAGCCAATTTGTTCAATGTATTTTTTTAAATTGTTTTCTTTTTTAAAGATTTTATTTATTTACTTGACACAGGGAAAGAGAGATCACAAGTAGGAAGAGAGGCAGGTGCGGGGGGGGGGGAGCAGGCTCCCCATAGAGCAGAGAGCCTGATGTGGGGCTTGATCCCAGAACCCTGAGATCATGATCTGAGCTGAAGGCAGCCAGGTGCCCCAGTTTTCTTCTTTTTCACTTTGCATAATTTTTCACTTGATATTTTTAATTTATCTTTTGCTTGATTTGGGTTTAATTTTCTCTTATTTTGCTTGTTTCTCAAGGTTGAAGCTTAGAATATTGATTTGAGACCTTATTATCTAAATAGGTATTTAAAGACATGAATCTCCCTTTAATTACTGCTTTGAAATTATCTTGTAGATTTTGATATGTTGTGTTTTTGCTTTCATCAATTGAACATCTTTTTTAAGTTTCCTTTTAAATTTCTTTTCAAATGCATGTTGCTTAATTTCTAAACATTTGGGATGCCCCAAATTTCTTTCTTTTGTAGATTTCTAATTTAACTTTGTTGTGGTCTCAGAACACTAATTGAATGATTTTAGTTCTCTTAAATTTACTGACAATTTTAATTAAATTAGCATATGATTTGTCCTGGAGAACATTCCGCGTGCTCTTGCAAAGTATGTGTATTCTGTTGTTCTTGAGTAGAGTGTTTTCTAAATTTCAGTTTAATGGAGTTGGTTGATAGTGTAAGTCACCCTCTGTCTCCTTGCTGATTTTTTTCTATAGTTCTTCTTTCAGTTATTTAGGAAGAGGTATAAACTCCAACTATAATTGTTGAGTTGTTCAATGCTTCATTCAGTTTTTCCAATTTTGGTTTAATGTATTTTGGTGGTGTATTGTTAGATGCATAGACATTGATAATTTTTATGTCTTTTAATATACTGATTCTATCATTAAGAACTTTCCTTTTTTCTCTCGTGATATTTCTTAAATTCTGTCTGATATTATCTCTTATGATTAAGGTTTACATGAAACATATAACATATATTTTTCCATCTTTTTACTTTCAACCTCTTTGTGTCTTTGAAATCAACATTTGCCTCTTATAGTTAACGTATAGTTACATTTTGTTTTTTAAATGACTCTGCCAATCTCTGCCTTTTGGTTGAAGTGTTTAGTCCATTTATGTTTTTTGTAACTATTGATAGGATTATATTTATGTCTGCTGTTTGCGCTTTCTTTTCAGGTTTTATTATTTTTTTGGGGGGTGCCTCTGATCCTCATTTACTGCCATCTTATTTTGTGTTAAGCACATACTTTTTAGTTTACCATTTTGATTCATTTCTTTGTTATGTTTTAAAGTTGTATTTCTAATGATTGCTTTAGGAATATAATATACATCATATAGTAGAACAATTCAGATTAATGGGGCCTTAAATACAGAACTCTGCTTTAATGTAGCTACATTCTTTGTCCCTCCTTTGTGCTATTATTGCCATATATATTTTATCTGACTATATTATATAAGTAATACCACACTGTTATAATTATATGACCAATATGATGTCTTTAAAAGAAGTTAAGAGAAGATAGGTATTTATAGAGACTTTTATACGAAACTTCTCATTTATCATTTCTAATTCTTTTAATTTTTTTCCCAATGGATTCAAGTTACCATCTTATGTCATTTCTTTTCAGCCTGGAAGGCTGTCTTTAATGTTTCTTACAAGGCATGTCTGCTGTCACATGGGAACTTTAATTGGGAACGTCTTTATTTCACTTTCACTTTTGAAGGATAACTTCACACAATATAGAATTATTGGTTAATATTTGTCTTTAAGCACTTTGAGATGTAACCCCATAATGTTCTGCCTTCCCTTGTCTCAGTCGAGAAATTAGTCATTCATTGTATCAGTATTTCTGTGGCTGTGATGAAGCATTTTTCCCTGTATGCTTTTGAAATTTTTCTTTTTGTTTTGGCTCTCCACAGTTAGTGATGTGTCTAGATGTGGATGTCTTTGTGTTTTACTACACGGAATTCAGTGAAACTCTCGGATCTGCATATGAGTGTTTTCCACCAAATATGGGATGATTCCAGTCCTATTTCATTATATTTCTTCTTTTTTCCCCCTGTTGACTCCTAATGGATCTCTCTGTTACATATGCTGGTGGGCTTGGTGTTGCCCCACAGGCATCTTTCTTCATTTTCTTCAAACCTTTACCATTACTCTATTGTTCAGATTGGATTCTTTCTATTGATCCTTCTTTATTCATGGATTTTTTCTTTTACCAACTTCTGTCCACTAGTTGAGCTACCGGCAAAATTTCTATTTCAGTTATTGTATTTTATGATTTCAGAATTTCTGTTGGTTATTTTTTATTGTTCCTCTGTCTTTATTGAGGTTCCCATTTGTGGAAACCATTTTTGTCATATTTTTATTTAAGTCTTCAAACACAGTTTCCATCATTCTTTGGATATTTTTAACCACTTTGAGTTTTTGTCTGCTAAATTCAACATCTGGGCCCACTCACAGTTTCTACTGACTCCTTCTTCCTCTACTCCTGAATATGGGTCATGCTTCCTTGTTTTTGCAAGTCTTGTAATTTTTTATTGAAAACTGCACATTTTAGATGATAAATTGTTGCAACTCTAAATTTGTCCCCCCAGGATTATTTTTGTTGTTGCTCATTTTGCTTTTGATTGATTTATAGTAACTTGCCTCCACTCAATCTCCCGTATCTCTCTTCCCTATGACGGGCAGCTGGTGAGAACTTTGCTTATTTTGTTTTCAATTCTGATTTTTATTTTTGGTCTGGCTTACCAGAAATCACTCCTGAGTCTCCATAGTTTATTTTTCAGCTGGTAATTTCTTGAAGTTTGTGCTCAAACTCTTTGTGTGCCAATGAAGTCTCTTCCCTCTGTGTGCTGTGCATAGTCTGAAGAGCACATATAATGCTTAGGTGAGCTTTTTCCTTCTGAGATCTCCTGGACTCCACTTTGCTAGTAGGTGGGGTGAACGCAGCCTCAGGTAGGCAAAACAGGCTCCCATGGCTGTAGTCCAAAATTCAGTCATTTTTTAATAAGTAAACCATTTGCCATGTGTTACTTGTTTTTGGTCAGTATTGAGAGATCTAAAAATGGTTGGTTTTGATATTTTTGTCCAGTTTAATATTTGTTTTACTGGGAAGAGGATTTGCTGACCTTTTGACTTTGACAGAACTTCAAGTCCATTCCTAAATTTTATCTATTTTTATAAAGTGTATTAGTATGGGTATTGTAGACAGAAAAAAAGTCAAAATTAATAAGTTACTCTAGAGAAAAAAATGATATAAGAATGCTATAATATATTTTATCCAGTGTCTTCTAATTGTCTTTAGCTTCACTCTATGTCATTTTTCTTTTTATAGGAGGGACACTCCAGTGCAGATGCTTTTTTCCTTAGGAATGCTCTGAGTCCTAGAACATATATGACAAGAAAAGAGCTGGGGCGCCTGGGTGGCTCAGTGGGTTAAGCCGCTGCCTTCGGCTCAGGTCGTGATCTCAGGGTCCTGGGATTGAGTCCCACATTGGGCTCTCTGTTCAGCAGGGGGCCTACTTCCCTTCCTCTCTCTGCCTGCCTCTCTGCCTACTTGTGATCTCTCTCTGTCAAATAAATAAATAAAATTAAAAAAAAAAAAAGAAAGCTGAAGTAATGTGCTAATATGCTGTGGGAGCTCCTTACATTCCATCAGCATAAACCACTCTTAACTTCCTTTAGGCGTGAACAAGAAATCAACAGGAATTTGACACAAAAGAAACCTTATTATACTTTCTGCTTCAGTGTCATCAGAGCTCTGATGGCAAAGCTAAAGCTGTGAGTATCTTTTCCTTTAGTTTTAATCTTAATTTACACTGCTATGAGCAAATCATCTTGAAGTGCTTGAAAAGTGTGCAGGGCTGAACGTTCTAAGACACAGGTTTTCTCACTGTTACCCCTTCCCCGTCTCAGCTCATGAGAGGTGTTCAACTGGTGAACTACTGGGAGAAGTGTGTGGGTGTGGGACCGCAGACACATGTACACAAAATGAACGGCATTTCACAAACAAGGGGTCTCATTAAGCAGTCATCTTTGCAACACTCACTTTCTATGGTAATCTAATTTTCTGATGAAAGGGGTATCATTTAAATTGACCTGATCTGTCTTTCAACTCCTTGTCAGAATCCATCCTGGGGACCCAATTTCCTGGTTCAGCAGGGTGCATTTGTGCATGGCCAATGCCACAGCAGCCCTGGACAAAGGACGGCGACAAGAGACTCGCAGGTGGTTATAATAGCTTCAATTAGAGCAAACAGGGGCGGCTGGGCAGTTCACAAGCTCACATCAGCTCAGCCAAGTTCTGGCCCGTGGCTCTCAGTCTCTTTTACTTGACAGTAAGAATATTGAGAGTTCATGTAGGGGCCCTTTAGGTAAAGGGAAGTTTATGCCCACTGTTGAGGTTTTTAACATCTGAGCTGTGCTGGCATTCACTCCTCTGAGAAACCAGAGGGTCTGAGTGCACCTTCTCATCAAATAAACAATCGTTCTGGTCTGAATGCACGTTCTAATCCAATAAGCAGTGGTTCTTTCTCACTCCCTCTGCCACTCTCCCTTCCCCTCGTTCTCATTTCTTTTTTCCTTCTTTCCTTCCTTCCTTTCTTCCTTCCTTCCTCTTGGAATATTCTTTTCATTACAAACAATTAGCTTTTGATGATTGTGATTGCAGACTGTCTTTTGTCAGTGACTCATTCTTGCCATTGGGTGACATTTTTATTCCCTTGTTGAGAAAACCTGGGGAAAAAGCTGTTCCTTTCTGCTATGCAAATCTTTGTAGCATAGGTATTAAAAATAAAAAAGAGACCAGAAAGGAACTGTGGTGAGCAGGAAGCTAGGATTCTGTCTAATCTGCAAGAATTGCGGCAGTCATTTGCCAATTAAAGTCAAATGTAAGTTTCAGATATATAAAATGTTGAGCAATGGGGAAAAAGAGCATTTTATTTCAAGCAACTTTTATTCCTTTCTTAATGTTTTTTTTCCACATTAAAACTGTCTTAAAAAAACTTGTAGGGAAACCTTTTATTTCAGCATGTTTAATAAGGAAGAAAAGAGCTTGAGAATGAAGCATTCATTCATGCAGGGTTAGTTAATTAAGCGGAACTTAGCAGTCACAGTTGGCGCGGGAAAAAGGACTTAATGGGCGAACTAGCAGTGCATGAGCAAGAGCATTTTGCCCAAAGTCAGAGATATAGGTGCTGTTTTGCAAACCCCACGCTAGGAAGTGCATCTTGAGTGTGCGTACATGTGAACAGGTGAGCTGGGTTTGTAGCAGGCACTGTGTAAATTGAGTCTTGTTAATCTTAGCAATACTCAGGGGGAGGCAGGTAGTTGGTAAACACCCTGATGGTGGGAGCACCACATGCAGGGAGGGGTCAAGAGATTTGCCCAAGGTCACACAGGAAGTTAATTAGCAAGCTCAAAATAGTACCTGTGTCCCAGTCCAGCTTTCTTTCAAGCAGACCTTGTTGTTCTGTCTCTCCTCTCGGGTGTCTCAGCTTTTAACCGTGTTCCAGTGCTTGCTGCTAATTAGTAATTTCAGGAGCCTCTTCTCTACAGGAGGCTTAGATACTGAATAGGCATGGGAGCCAGTTAGGGTTTTTATTACCTCGGAAGCCTTCTAGCCTCTGAACAAGTATGTAGAAAGGTATTTGGCAGCCTGATGAAGATATATTGGTTTACATTGTTTTTCAGAGATATTTTCGAAGCAGATGCTTCCCTCCAAGCTAGGGGGTAGGTGGGGAGGGGCTCGGTAAAGGACGTGCAGAAGGATCAACAATCACTGTGTTTTAAAGAGAGGGCTGCAGACTCGCTGATTATTTCTGGGTATCCTCGGACCGACCCAGGATTGATTCATTCCTACGCACATGGGATTCTTTTACCTGTGCTGGTGCGTGCCTGAGCCCTTTCAGATGAAGATGAGGTGTAAGGCAGATAAATATGTCTGTGCAAAACCCAACACAAGCCCTTTGCAAATCATTATCTCATTTTAATTTCTGTGAATGGCACCAGATTTCTTTCAATCCCCCAGGCCTAAAACCCCAGGAACCAGATGTCCTGCATCTACAAAGTGTTGCACAGTCTTTTCTGGTCTCCTTGGCTGCCCCAGCAGGGCCCAGGCTATTGTGGCCTCCTGCCTGGGCTGCCACCGGCTCTCTCCTCCAGCCGTCCTGCTGGGCCCTGACCCACCATGTCCTGGAAGCCCAGTGTGCTTATGCCTCAGCCCGGCTCATATGCTGTGCATGCTGCCCTTTGATGACTAACTCCAGAACAATGCATTCCACTGACTGACAAAACCTTGAACGTGCCTCCACCTGTTTTTCTGTTTCTGTACCTTAATTATAGGACACTTGGTCCTCAAACATCATTGTCATCACCAGCATCCTTGTAACAGCTATGTTTTTTTTTTTTTAAAGCTATTCATTTGTGCAAATCACTGTTTTTAGCTCTAAAGTATATAATCCTATTTAATCTTTGCAGTGGGTGCCATCTGAGACTCCACTTCCTTGATCAGACTTTGTGCTGTAAACTAGCCATTAGTAACCTTGCCTCTTTCATGCCATCGTGGCACTTTTTGGTAATTCTAATGAGGCAATTATAATCTCTGTTGTAACTTTTTGTATTCTTTTTTAAAAAAATAAAGATTTTATTTATATTTGACAGGGAGAGAGAAAGCACAAGCAGGGGGAGCATTAAAGGGAGATGCAGGCTCACTGTTGAGCAGGGAGCCAGGTGCGGGGCTCGATCCCAGGACCCTGAGATCAGGACCTAAGCTGAAGTCAGATGCTTAACCTACTGAGCCACCCAGGTACCCCCAACTTCTTGTATTCTTATCCATTTCCTGCTTATGAGCTGTGAACGCCCTCATTCACCGAGAAAGAAAATATTGCAAAGTAGAGGGTAGCATGGATGCAGCTGGGAATGCAGACGCTGTACAAAAAGTTGTTCTTTTTACCACATTTTCAGTGTTTTTATTTTTTTTCTATGAACAACTCAGCTAAAAGCTTTGCTAAAGTCAAAGAGATTATATTTGTTGATTTTCTTGTGTTAATCCAACTGCTTTTACATAGAAGATTAAATTGGTATCAGGAGTCTTGCTAAATAATTTTGTTGAGTTAGAGAGTTTCTGAGTTCTCAGAAGTAGACTTTAAAATATCATATTCTTTTTTTTTAAGTTTTTTATTTTTATTTTAGGTTTTTTAAAAAATTTATTTTCAGCGTAACAGTATTCATTGTCTTTGCACCACACCCAGTGCTCTATGCAATCTGTGCCCTCCATAATACCCACCAAGTGGTTCCTCCAACCTCCCACACCCCGCCCCTTCAAAACCCTCAGATTGTTTTTCAGAGTCCATAGTCTCTCATGGTTCACCTCCCCTTCCAATTTCCCTCAACTCTGTTCTCCTCTCCATCTCCCCTTGTCCTCTATGCTATTTGTTATGCTCCACAAATAAGTGAAACCATATGATAATTGACTCTTTCTGTTTGACTTATTCCACTCAGCATAATCTCCTCCAGTCCCGTCCATGTTGCTACAAAAGTTGGGTATTCATCCTTTCTGATGGAGGCACAATACTCCATAGTGTGTATGGACCACATCTTCCTTATCCATTCGTCCATTGAAGGGCATCTTGGTTCTTTCCACAGTTTGGTGACCGTGGCCATTGCTGCTAAGAACATTGGGGTACAGATGATCGTTCTTTTCATGGCATCTGTATCTTTGGGGTAAATACCCAGTAGTGCAATTGCAGGGTCATAGGGAAGCTCTATTTTTAATTTCTTGAGGAATCTCTACACTGTTCTTCAAAGAGGCTGCACCAACTTGCATTCCCACCAACAGTGGAAGAGGGTTCCCCTTTCTCCACATCTCTCCAGCACATGTTGTTTCCTGTCTTGCTAATTTTGGCCATTCTAACTGGTGTGAGGTGGTCTCTCAATGTGGTTTTAATTTGAATCTCCCTGATGGCTAGTGATGATGAACATTTTTTCATGTGTCTGATAGCTATTTGTAGAGCTAAAGGATCTGTACTAGAGGAACTACAGAACACTCATGAAAGAAATTGAAGAAGACACAAAGAGATGGAAGACCATTCCATGCTCTTGGATCGGCAGAATAAACATTGTTAAAATGTCTATACTGCCTAGGGCAATCTATGCTTTTAATGCCATTCCGATAAAAAGTCCACCGGTATTTTTCAAAGAACTGGAGCAAATAATCCAAAAATTTGTATGGAATCAGAAGAGACCCAGAATCACTAAGGAAATGTTGAAAAACAAAAATAAAACTCGGGGCATCATGTTGCCTGATTTCAAGCTTTATTAGAAAGCCGTGATCACCAAGACAGCATGGTACTGGCATAAAAACAGACACATAGACCAGCGGAGCAAAGTAGAGAGCCCAGATATAGACCCTCAACTCTATGGTCAAATAATCTTCAACAAAACAGGTAAAAATATACAGTGGAAAAAAGACAGTCTCTTCAATAAATGGTGCTGGGAAAACTGGACAGCTATATGTAGAAGAATGAAACTCGACCATTCTCTTACACCGTACACAAAGATAAACCCAAAATGGATAAAAGACCTCAACATGAGACAGGAATCCATCAGAATCCTAGAGGAGACAGTAATCTCTTCAATATCAGCCACAGCAACTTCTTTCAAGATATGTCTCCAAAGGCAAAGGAAACAAAAGCGAAAATGAACTGTTGAGACTTCATCAAAATCAAAAGCTTCTGCACAGCAAAGGAAACAGTCAAGAAAAAAAAGAGGCATCCCACGGAATGGGAGAAGATATTTGCAAATGACAGTACAGACAAAAGGTTGATATCCAGGATCTATAAAGAACTCAAACTCAACACACACAAAATAGTTAATCATATCAAAACATGGGCAGAAGATATGAACAGACACTTCTCCAATGAAAATATCATATTCTAAATATCTATTACATGGCTTTTTTTTTTTTTTTTTTGCAATAGTAGTTGATGTTCCTTGTCATGATGTTGAAGTTTTGCAAGATTTTAAAATAGATGAAGTTATATGTGGTGGAGTTGAAGACACATTTTGCATTATTTTTCTTTGATAACCATCTAAAATAACTTTTTTTTTTTCCCTAGAGAGAGAGATAGTGCAAGCAGGGAGGAGGGAGTGGGAGAGAATCCCAGGCAGACTCCATGCTGAGCATGGAGCCCAAGGTGGGGCTCAATCTAACAACACTCAGATCATGTCCTGAGCTGAAATCAAGAGTCAATCACCTAATGGACTGAGCCCCCCAGCTGGCCCCTAAAATAACTTTTGTGTGCCTCGGCCCTGCTAGTCTCCAGGATTATAGCACGGAATGACCAAAGATCCCAGACCTGCCCTCATGGAGCTGGTATTATATTCACCTACATTTACCACTACCTCAGAATAGGTGAGTAGAGAATGTTGAGACTTTTCAGAGAGTCTACTAAGACAGACTTGACCATATCTTGTGCTTATAATTTTACCAGTCAGAAGCCAATGGGTGAGCCCCACGGTAACGAGTCCTTTCATCTACTGCTCTCTACCTCATCCCCTGGCCCAAATGTAAAGGGCTCCCTAGTGCCAGGTGGTCCCTCTATGACCTAGAAATGCTCCTCAATCAGCAAACTCCTTGTCATCTTCAACCTCTTTACCAATGCCCCTCCACCTCTTTGCCTTAAACAAATCCTGGTCTCCCCTTAGGATTCCCTCTGTGCCTCGAAGATACTAGCTGTTGTTTCATACCTGCACATCTCAGGATGGGAAGTGGGGGTTAAATCGTCTTTGCTCCCATTAGAGAATTTCTTGGTAGACCTGCTTTCCATTCTGTGCAATGACTTTGTTGACAGTCCCTTCAAAAGTCCCATCCTCCTGGCAACCCATGCTTTCAGCATGTAACTTGCAATGTTTCAGAGAAAATCCAGGCCACTAACTGCCAGCTCCTACAACTTACTGTCATATGCAACCTTTCTTTCTTCATTTTCCTGCCGATGTACTACTAAAGGAAGTAATTCTACTCTGAATATTCAGAGTTATTCCCTTCATCTCTACATTAGATCATGTTCCTTTTGGCTTCTGAAGAACATTACACTGGTGTCCTCTACCTTGGGAATAATCAGCTTTCTCTGTCAAGGGTGTCTATTTATTAATATTTGAGTGTGCTCATGTTACCTTGACCTCCCAATCCTCAGACTCACTCTTTTTCTCTTACTGCCCCTTCTCTGCAGCCTGCCTCTCTGACCATATTGCTAGGTCTAGTAGATACACATATATTTTCTCCCCATGTTCTTTGATAACCTAGTGGCATTTGACAATGCTTGGCTACTCCATCACCTTTCCACCTGGTTCCCTGACTATCCTCCCACCTTTATGCCATATTTTTCCAGGGTCCTTTTCAGGGTCAGCCTACTCTATGAGGCCACTACGGGTGAAAATCCTCAAGGCTTGTCTTAAGCCCTTCCATCTTTGATTACACAGTATCTTCTTTGGCAAATTCATGTATGCTAAAACTACATTTAAACTTTATATATCTTTGACTCCTAATTTATGTCCTTCTGGATTTCTTCTTTGAGCTGGAGAGATGTGGCTATCCACTGGACCTCTCTGTCCAGATTTATCAAAGGCATCTCAAAGTGAAAATGTCCAAGCCCATGCTCATTGTTCACTGCCCAGAAAGCAGAGTAATGTTTACCCAGAGCCCTACAATGAAGGAGTACATATAGCTTCTGCTTCCCCGCTCCACGAGTTCACCCTCCACCCACCTTTACTCTCCTCTGTGCCCAGGGAGCGGGTTCCATATATTCTGCATGATCATACTTTCCTGCTACCTGCTGTCCAGTTATGTGACGGTAACAGGAACTCCAGATGGGAGGTCAGAGAGCAGAAGGTCCACTTCTGCACATTGTCTCTACTCCTTTGAGGCTGCACCTTCATACAGCTGCCTTCTGCAGGGTCCCTCGGACTTACAGACAGTCATCACTTTCTGCTGTTGTTAGCTGTCAGGCACTGTGGTCCTTTTTATCACAGGTGCTAACCCTTCATTTACCCGTGAAATGGTCCTTTCATGAAACTCTCCTCAGATTAGTGGGTGTGTCATGTATTTCATAGTGAGAACTTGATAGATGTAGAACTCTAAATATTTTTTAAACTAAATGAATAGTTCCTTTTCATGGTATAGTTGTCACATTATATACTAAGAAACATATGGCCAATGTCACTTGAAAGCCTGTGACCCACTGTAAGAGTAACTAGTCTGTAGAAAAGCTTCAAAATAAGGTCATGTGGAAGATGTTTGTGAAAACCGAACATACTGATTCTGTAACAGAGAAGACGTAGGAAGGGCTTACTGTCTCCCAGCGTCTGAAAGGATGTCACTGTGAATGGGGTTCAGTCGTACGGCTTTGGGGTGTGGAAGTAAGAGGACAGAGTGAAGGTTACAGTGAGTAAAACTAGCTCAGTAGGAGAGATGCTTTCGATCATCTAGAGTTGTCTAAAGATGGACTTCTAGGCCGGTCCCTCCGAGAACTCCTTGTTTATGAAGATAGTCAAGCAGAGGTTCAAGAACTTCATGGGGAGATATTATAGGTGCAGGAGATGGGGTTGAACTTGGGCTAAGGTTATGGGTTAGAGGGAAGTAATTGTTTCTATTAAAAGGAAAGGTTTTGATGTCGTGGAACTTAGGTGTTCAGATAGAGATATCAGGGACAAGTTATCTAATCTCCCTCATCTATCCATCCCTCCATCCGTACCTCTCTCTGTCTCTCTGTCATTCACCCATCTATTGATCTAGTCATCTGAGTATGGGACTTCAGGAATAGGGGACCTTCTGGTATACTGAGGTACATTTCCTGCCTCAGAGAGTTTAAATATGAACATTTAGAAACACTGTTTCAGTACCTTGACTGTGTCTTGGGAAGACACTCCTATCATTCTCCTTTGTGACCTGGTTCCAGTTCCAGATCCGTCTGCTCAGTCTCTTCCTCCAGCAACCCTCGCCTGTAAATGAGGGAGCAAGTGGGGCTGGGGTTTTGCCTTGGATTTCTAAGGATCCCTTTTAACTCAAAATAAGTTTGCTCCTGAGATATGCGTGTGTATGTGTGTGTGTGTGTGTGTGTGTGTGTGTGTGTGTGTATGCAGAGCAATTCATTTTTATGTTAGAAATTCTATATACATTAATTCAGCTACACATGGCTTATAATAATTATCTCAAAATGGAGCTCTTTCTTGCCATTTTATGATTTATTAACTACACAAAAGCAGAGTGATCCTTTAAAACACGAGATATATCATATCGTTGCTTGTGACTCTGCACTGGCTTCGTGTCTCATTCTGAAAGTAACCCAAAGCCCTCCGTGTGGCCTACAAAGTCTTCTATAAGCATGTACCCCAGCTTCCACCTCACCCTCTGCCAACTGTCTTCTTCACCCAGGTACCTCTAACCACATGGGTCTTCTGTCCCTCAAGCATGCCAAACATAGATGACCTCACACCTTCCCTCAGCCTGTGATTCTCTTTCCTAAGGATTCTTTAGTGTCGTACTATTGTCACCATAACTGGGAGGGCTTTCCCAGACAAGAAGGGAAGGAAGAAAAAAGCAGATACAAGAGTCTAGCATTTTCATGGAAATTTCCAAGAGTGTCGCTCAATGGCCTCTGCTTCCATTTCATTGTCCAGCTTCAGTTGTAAGAGTGGCGTGGAAGTGTCATCTTTTAGCTGGGCAGGTTATACCCCAAGTACAGTCTGTGCTCTTTGAAATGGAGAAGAGAGAATGTGGATGGGAAGCCAACATTATCTGCAATGGGTACGCTTTAGGGGGTCAGTGAATTCTCATATGTTGCTGGTAAAATATTTTCAGTATGTGCAGGGATGTTCATTTTTTCTGGTTAGCATCTGTATTTTCCATGAGATGCTCAAGCTGGTCCATGACACCAAACATCTTACTAAACAGTATACTCTTGTTATTTGTGCTGCCCACCAAGGTTTTCTGGATCTGATTTGTATCTAGGTCACTGCAGCAGGAGGAGGTCAGGTGGTCAAGTACCTGTTTCAGGATCATTATCTCTTCTTTCGTTTTCCAATGTCAACTGGACTGTGGTGATGTCCATGGTATCATAGGGCATGTATCAGGGCGCAAATGCACATGAGCCATGCGCAATTGCTGGAGGGAACAAAATGAAAGTCACGCTCTCATGGAGGCTTTGTGGTCGCCCAGACATCTTTCCTTCATTGGCCATGTTGCTCTTAGACCATGGTAGACTGGGCTCTGGAGAGTAAAGAGATTTCAGTTTATGGAAGTTCATTGCTAGCTATCATGAAGGCTCCTGGCATCAAGCAGAACAGCATTGGGAACTCACTAATGGACCCAAGGTCTTCAAATCTTTCAAAAGAAAAAGGAGGAAACTTGGGGCATTACATTTGTCAGATGATGAAATGTTAGGTAACCAGGACAGTACTGCCTATTAAAACTCAATGAATGTCAATTTCTTTCCTGATTTTCTTTTTGTGTGTGTGCATATTTCTGCCTTCCTGATACCTTACTTCTTTTTCTCCAGAAGCTCAATTCTTTCATCTTTCATCAGTAGATTTTGAGATGTGTGTAGATATAATGTGTTTCAGTCAATTCCATTTATTATAGAAAAAAAATATATTTACTAGCTTCGTTTGAAAGTATGCATATGGTAAGGTCACTTTTTCTATTAATAATGGTCTTCCCTCTCTAGTTGTTGTTGTTTTTTTTTAATGATGCTTGTTTGCAGAGTTGAGTAAGACGTTGAAGCTAGAATAGTGCTAAGTAATGTAGCAAGTGGTCTAATACATGACAACGATCGTAATTCTAGTTGTTAATAATTTTCTTGTAGAGTGCTTTGTACTTGTGAAATGCTTTCCTTTCGCTCCCCTTAATCATTTTTCATATATTCCTGACAGATAGAAATGGTTGATTTAATAATTTCCTTACAATGATGAGAAATCAAAGAATCCGTGTTTATGGAATGGCCCCAGGTCACATGGCTAATTTGTCATGGAGTGTTAGAGAAGCACATTTTACTGTCACCAAATACGTTTCCCTCATGAATAAAAGGAATGGCAGCATGCTTAGCATGGAACTTGACGTGTAAGATATGCTTAGTCATTAAATTTTCCTCCCTCAGTGGATAGAGGTTTTTATTCATGAATGTCATAGATTTTTTTTTGGTAATTATTTCTATTCAATCTGACAAAAAATACCCTTCACTATTCTTACTAATAATATGGTATTATCAATCCTGGCTGAATATGAGAATCACCTAAGGAGTCTAGAACACCATCTGGTCTGCCAAGGGTTCTGGGCATGGGTGAATTTTAAATGCTCTGTGGAGAGTTCTTATGAGCAGCTCAGGATGAGCATCTTAGTGTAAAAAGAAAACTGAAATTCGATCTTTAGGTTATTTCCCCTTCAAATACCCTGCACTTCAGAAAGTCCATTTAAGATGTCTGTGGTTCTAGGGCATGGTGTGTGCCTGCATGTGTGCACGTGCGTGTGTGTGTATGTGTGCATGTAGGTATGTGCACGTGTGTGTATGCACATGTGTTTCCCAAGTAAAGAAGGTTTTTTCAGGGGGAAGGCTGTGCTGCATGTTGTCGTCATTGAGAAGCTGGTCTTTATTAGGTATTTTCAATTTGCTTCTCCACCTAAACTAACCCTAAATTTTTTGGATAACATGCTCTGATTATCAATCCTTTCATCTGGTGAATACTAGTACTTATCTTTAAGATTGATCTGAGGATTAGAAGTCATTTGTTATGAGCTGAACTTTGTCTCACCCTCCATAACCTCAAAAATGTGACCTTCTTTGGAGATATGTAATCAAGTTAAGATGAGGTCATTGGGGTGGGTCTTAATCTAATATGATTTATATGATGTTCATATAATTCAGTGTGTCCTTATAAAAAGGGGGGAGTTTGGACACAGAGACAGCCATGTATGTGGGAAGATGATGGGAAGAAAGGGAGAAGATGGTCATCTTCACTCCAAGGACAGAGGTGAGAACAAATTCTTCCTCATAGCCTCAGAAAGACCCAAGCCTGAGACCTTGATCTTGGGCATCCAGTTTCCAGAGCTGTGAGAATAAAATTTTGTTATTTCAGCCACCTGGGTTTGGTGCTTTGTTATGACAATCTTAGCAAACTAATAGGACACTATACAGCAGGCTTACATGTGGTGGCCAGTACATAGTATAAGCTCAAAAAAATAAAAACCTACAGTAAAGGAAATAAAAAGCAGAACATATGACCAATGCTATTAAAAACAAACAGATTATTTGAGATGGCCATAAATCATGATTTCCATGGGAATTCATAAAATTCATATGAACAATAAATATGTTGAACATTTTATTCTATTTTAAATCCTATAAATTATATCATTAGCTAATCCCTTGATATAGCGCCAAAGCCACATTTTAAAAACATGGGTCTAGTTGACCATTTTGGCTCCTTTTCCCCCTCTAACTACACTCATATATGTTGTTTGTGATAGCCAGTGATTTTCCTTTAAAGCGGAATAAGAAATTACAGAAATTTGGGAGGGAAAATCTGAGTTTTCCCTTTGGATGTCCCAATTTACAGTGATTTATTATTCCCCTTGCTTTTCCAAATTGAGGCTTTAGGAAGCAGTCACTGATTTTTCAAGTAAATAATTCTTTTTGGTTCTAGTTCTTTGGGTTGTTGCAGTTTTATGAATTACATAATTAGAATAAGAAATACAATGGACATAAACAGGTCGAGAACAGAAACAGCTGACCACATGGACGGAAGCTAAGTTGGTGAGACTTGGAGGCAAGACAGGGGGCAGGGTAGATGGATGGTACATCTTTTTTCTATTTGACACTAGTTCATTCCAGAGTTTTATTGTTATTTTGTCTTTTGTGCAGAAATACCTGTTTCCTTTGTTAACTTCCACCATTTTCAGTGGATCTGAAACTGAGGAATGTCCCTGTTCTCTAATTTGTTGGGTATATAAGTTATGCTTTCGAGAATGCTTGCAATTATCCTCATGCTAGTTTTGGATGATGTAGTCAATATACGTATGAATTATTCACATGTGCACAACACATGCCTATGTGTACATGTATATATATGAGTGTACACATTAGAATTAGAGATAATATTGCAGAAATTCTGAAATATATTAGACAGTAAATCATTTTCTTCATTGAATTTAGTGTCACATTGGTTGGACCAAAAAGGTTATAGCTATCTTTGTTATAATTCATTTTAACATTAAAAAATATTCAATTTTTCACTGATCACTCTATGTTTTAGAATTATTATTGTTAATTCCCTCTAAAACAACAGATAATGAAATAAAAGCTTTTATGGGAAGCTCATTAGTAATATTTTACATATGTCATTTAATTTGGAAAAATGCATATGATTTTGTAGAAACTATTGTAACTCTCAATATTCATCATCTTACTATGAATCTACTAATTTGGTTATGTAGTTTTATATGAGCTCACATCCTTTTAATTAAGGTTATTCCTAAACCTTCATGTGTGTGTGTGTATGTGTGGGTATATATATGTATGTTCAGATATGTCCATATATATGTACATATATGTTTATATGCAAATGTCCATTATGACTTTTTAGTCTCATATGCATGTGTGTGTGTATATATCTATACAAATACTTCCCATATACATACAGGTTTGTGCAAACACATATATTGATAAATAGCATGAATGGAAGCCATGTAAGTATTTTCCATTCAGTTATAGCTGAAACAAAGAAAAAAGTGTGTATGTGTTTCATAACTGACTATTTTATCAAACTTTATGCTTCTATAAATTTTTAAAACTTTTTAAATTTTTTATTAACATATAACATATTATTAGCCCCAGGGGTACAGGTCTGTGAATCGCCAGGTTGACACACTTCACAGGACTCACCATAGCACATACCTTCCCCCATGTCCGTAACCCCCAAACCCTCTCCTTACCTCACCGCCCACCCCCGGCAACCCTCAGTTTGTTTTGTGAGATAAAGAGTCTCTTACGGTTTGTCTCCCTCCCGATCCCGTCTTGTTTCAGTTTTCCCTTTCCTACTCACCCCCCCATTCCCCACTTTGCCTCTCAACTTCCTCATATCAGGGAGAGAATAGGATAATGGTCTTTCTCTGATGGACTTATTTTGATGAGCATAATAACCTCTAGTTCCATACATGTTGTCACAAATGACAAGATTTCATTTCTTTTGATGGCGGCATTATATATATATATATATATATATATATATATATATATATATATATATACCACATCTTCTTTATTTCTTTATCCAGTCATCTGTTGATGGACATCTAGGTTCTTTTTGAGGAACCTCCATCCTGTTTTCCAGAGGGGCTGCACCAGCTTGCATTCCCACCAACAGTGTAGGAGGGTTCCCCTTTCTCCGCATCCTCGCCAGCGTCTGTCATTTCCTGACTTGTTAATTTTAGCCATTCTGACTGGCAGTCAGGTGGTATCTCATCGTGGTTTTGATTTGTATTTCCCTGATGCTGAGTGATGTGGAGCACTTTTTCATGTGTCTGTTGGCCATCTGGATGTCTTCTTTGCAGAAAAGTCTGTTCATGTCCTCTGCCCATTTCTTGATTGGATTATTTGATTTTTGGGTGTTGAGTTTGATAAGTCCTATAGATTTTGGACACTAGCCCTTTATCTGATATGTTGTTTGCAAATATCTTCTCCCATTCTGTAAGTTGTCTTTTGGTTTTGTTGACTGCTTCCTTTGCTGTGCAGACTCTTTTGATCTTGATGAAGTCCCAACAGTTCATTTTTTCCCTTGCTTCCCTTGCCTTTGGTGATGTTTCTAGGAAGAAGTTGTTGTGGCTGAGGTCGAAGAGGTTGCTGCCTGTGTTCTCCTCAAGGATTTTGATTGATTCCTTTCTCACATTGAGTTCCTTTATCCATTTTGAGTCTATTTTTGTGTGTGGTATAAGGAAATTGTCCAGTTTCATTTTTCTGCATGTGGCTGTCCAATTTTCCAACACCATTTTTGAAGAGGCTGTCTTGTTTCCATTGGATATGCTTTCCTGCTTTGTTGGAGATTTGTTCACCATAGAATTGAGGGTCTATTTCTGGGCTCTCTATTCTGTTCCCTTGATCTATATGTCTGTTTTTGTGCCAATACCATACTGTCTTGATGATGACAGCTTTATAATAGAGATTGAAGTCTGGAATTGAGAGTATCATATGGGTTTTTTTTTTAGATTTTATTTATTTATTTGGCAGAGAGATCACAAATAGGCAGAGAGTCAGGCAGGGGACAGGGAAGCAGGCTCTCCACTGAGCAGAGAGCCTGACGTGGGGCTCGATCCCAGGACCCTGGGATCATGACCTGAGCCGAAGGCAGAGGCCTAACCAACTGAGCCACTCAGGCACCCCTCTTGTTCTTTCTTTTATTATTGTATTGTATCACATTGTTTGATTTGTAGATGTTGAACCAACATCGCAGCCCTGGAATAAATCCCACCGTGTCGTGGTGAATAATCCCTTTAATGTACTGTTGGATCCTATTAGTATTTTGGTGAGAATTTTCACATCTGTGTTCATCAAGGATATTGATTTGTAATCCCCCCCCCTTTTTTTAAAGATCTTATTTGTCAGAGAGAGAGGGAGAGAGAGAAAGCACAGGCAGACAGAATGGCAGGCAGAGGCAGAGGGAGAAGCAGGCTTCCTGCCGAGCAAGGAGCCCGATGTGGGACTCGATCCCAGGACGCTGGATCATGACCTGAGCCAAAGGCAGCTGCTTAATCAACTGAGCCACCCAGGCGTCCCTGTAATTCCCTTTTTTGATGGGGTCTTTGTCTGGTTTTGGGATCAAGGAAATGCTGACCTCATAAAATGAGTTTGGAAGTTTTCTTTCCACTTCTATTTTTTGGAATAGTTTCAGAATAGGAATTAATTCTTCTTTAAATGTTTGAGGGAATTCCCTTGGGAAGCTGTCTGGCTCTGAGCTTTTGTTTCTTGGGACATTTTGATGACAGCTTCAATCTCCTTACTGGTTATGAGTCTGTTCCAGTTTTCTGTTTCTTCATGGGTCAGTTGTGCTAGTTTATATGTCTCTAGGAGTGCATCCACTTCTTCCCGATTGTCAAATTTGCTGGCATATAGTTGCTCATAATATGTTCTTATAATTGTTTGTATTTCTTTGGGTTGTTTGTAATCTCTTCTCTTTCATTCATGATTTTATTTATTTGGGTCCTTTCTCTTTTCTTTTTCATAAGTCTGGCCAGGACTTTATCAATCTTATTAATTCTTTCAAAGAACCAGCTCCTGGTTTTGTTTATTTGTTCTATTATATTTTTTGGTTCCTATTTCATTGATTTCTGCTTTGATCTTTGTTATTTCTCTTCTCCTGCTGGGTTTAGGCTTTCTTCATTGTTCTTTCTCCAGTTCCTTTAGGTGTAGAGTTAGGCTGTGTACTTGACACCTTTCTGATTTCTTGAGAAAGTCTTGTATTGCTGTATATATTCCTCTCAAGACTCCCTAAGATTTTGAACCATTGTGTTTTCATTATCATTTGTTTCCATGAATTTTTTCAATTCTTCTTTAATTTCCTGGTTGACCCATTCATTCTTTAGTAAGATGCTCTTTTTTTTAAAGATTTTATTTATTTATTTGACAGACAGAGATCACAAGTAGGCAGAGAGGCAGGCAGAGAGAGAGAAGGGGAAGCAGGCTCTCCGCTGAGCAGGGAGCCCGATGCGGGGCTCAATCTCAGGACCCTGGGATCATGACCTGAGCTGAAGGCAGAGGCTTTAACCCACTGAGCCACCCAGGCACCCCTAGTAGGATGCTCTTTAGCCTCAATGTATTTGGGTTCTTTCCAAATTTCTTCTTGTGATTGAGTTCTAGCTTCAGACCATTGTGGTCTGAAAATATGCAGGGAATGATCCCATTCTTTTGGTACTGGTTGAGACCTGATTTATGACCCAGAATGTTGTCTATTCTGGAGAATGTTCCATGTGCACTAGAGAAGAATGTGTATTCTGTTGCTTTGGGTTGGAGTGTTTTGAATATATCTTTGATGTTTGTCTGGTCCATTGAGTCATTTAAGGCCTTTATTTCCTTGTTGGTCTTTTGCTTGGATGATCTGTCCATTTCAGTAAGGGAGGTGTTAAAGTCCCCTACTATTATTGTATTCTTGTCAATGTGTTTTTTTGATTTTGTTATTAATCGGTATATGTAGTTGGCTGCTCCCAAGTTAGGGGCATAGATATTTAAAATTGTTAGACCTTCTTGTTGGGTAGACCCTTTGAGTATGATATAGTGTCCTTCCTCATCTCTTATTAGAGCCTTTGGATTAAAATCTAATTGATCTGGTATAAGAATAGCCACCCCAGATTTCTTTTGATGTCCTTTAGCATGGTAAATTGTTTTCCACCCCCTCACTTTAAATCTGAAGGTGTCTTTGAGTCTAAAACGAGTTTTTTGTAGACAGCTTATTGATGGTTTTTTGTTTTGTTTTGGTCCATTCTGATACCCTGTGTCTTTTGATTAGGGCATTGAGCCCATTTACATTCAGGATAACTATTGAGAGATATGAATTTAGGGCCATTGTATTGCCTGTAAGGTGACTATTACTGTATATTGTCTCTGTTCCTTTCTGGTCTAGTACTTTTAGGCTCTCTCTTTGCTTAGAGGACCCCTTTCAATATTTCCCGTAGAGCTGGTTTGGTGTTTACAAATTCTTTTAGTTTTTGTTTGTCCTGGAAGCTTTTTATCTCTCATTCTATTTTCAATGATAGCCTAGCTGGATATAGTATTCTTGAATGCATGTTTTTCTCATTTACTGCTCTGAATATATCATGCCAGTTCTTTCTGGCCTGCCAGGTCTCTGTGGATAAGTCTGTTGCCAATAATATTTTTACCATTGTATGTTACAGACTTCTTGTCCCAGACTGCTTTCAGGATTTTCTCTTTGTCACTAAGACTTGTAAGTTTTACTATTAGATGACAGGGTGTCGACCCATTCTTATTGATTTTGGGGGGGGGGGGGTTCTCTGCACCTCCTGGATTTTGATGCTTGTTCCCTTTGCCATGTTAGGGAAATTCTCCACAATAATTTACTCCAATATACCTTTTGCTCCCCTCTCTTTCTTTTTCTTCTGGAATCCCAATTATTCTTATAGTATCACTTATCTCTTGAATTCTCCCCTTGTGGTCCAGTAGTTGTTTGACTTTCTTTTGCTCAGCTTCTTTATTCTCTGTCATTTGGTCTTCTGTATCACTGATTCTCTCTCGTTTATCCTAGCAGTAAGAGCCTCCATTTTTGATTGCACCTCATTAATAGCTTTTTTGATTTCAGCTTGGTTAGATTTTAGTTCCTTTATTTCTCCAGAAAGGGCTTTTATTTCTCCAGATAGGGCTTCTCTAATATCTTCCATGCCTTTTTCTAGCCCAGCTAGCACCTTGAGAATCGTCATTCTGAACTCTAGATCTGACATATTACCAATGGCTGTATTGGTTACGTCCCTAGCCTTCTGTACTGCCTCCTGTTCCTTTTTTTTTCCTTTCCCCATGGTGAGTTTTTCTGCCTTGTCATTTTATCTAGATAAGAATATTTGAAGGAGGAAAAAAAAAAGAATATATGAAGGAGAGAATAAAATACTGAAAGGGTGGGAAAGACCCCAGAAAATATGCATCAACCAAATCAGAAGAGACCCCAAATTGTGGGGGGGGGGGGAAGAGAGGGGTTAAAAACAAGTTCAAAAAAATAAAAAAAAGAAAAGAAAAAAGAAAATATATATATATAAGACTGGTGAATAGAGCAGAGCCACTCACTTTACTTTGGGAGTATTTTGGTCTCTTAGAAGAAACTACCTCCCAAAATTTTAAAGAAAGAAAAACTTACATATATATATATGTGTGTAATGCATATATGTTGTATGTATACACACACACAAATAAGGGTAAACACGATGAAGGGATGGAATATTACTATAAAGATGAAAATTTTAAAAAAAATTTAAAAAAATCTAAAAAAGGAGTTGATAAGTTGGTTGGGAAAAGAAGGAAAAAGGAAGTGGAGAGAATTTGCTCAGGCTGGAGACTAGAACAAATGCTGTGCTAGATTTAGGATATATTTTGATCTATTAGAATAATTTTTTCTAGAGAATTTTTAGAAGAAAAAAGCCTTTCAGAAAGTGGTCGATTTTCTGTTTCTAGAATTGTTGCTCTTCTTCTCTTCAATCTCCTGTTGGATTTGTAGGTGTTCAGAATGGTTTTATAACTATCTAGCTGAACTCCTGCTACCTGATGTCTGCTGCTACTCCTCCACCATCTTGACTCCTCCCCCTACATTTTTTTTTTTTAAAGAGAGAGAGAGAGGCAGAGGGAGAGATAGAAGCAGACTCCCTGCTGAACAGGAAGCCTGATGAAGGGACGGTATCCCAGGACTCAGGGATCATAACCTGAGCTGAAGGCAGACATTCAACAGAATGAGCCATCCAGGTGTCCCTATGATTATTTAGCTTTTGGCAACTTTATTTTTTAGATGTTGAGCTTATAACTTCAAAATTACATTCTATTATTTATTTTCCTTATTTCTTATCACACTAGGGGGAATATACACAAGAAGGTTGGGAAGTGTGGCATTATAAAAAATATTTACTTTAGAGAACATCATGAGGGGTGCCTGGGTGGCTCAGTTGGTTGAACATCTGCCTTCCACTCAGGTCATGGTCTCAGGGTCCTGGGATTGAGCTCCACTTTGGGTTCCCTGGCCATTGGGGCCTCTGCTTCTCCCTCTCCCTCTGCTTTTTCCCCCTACTCATGCTCTCTCTCTCAAATGAATAAATAAAAAATCTTTAAAAAAAGGAAAATAAAGAACAGAGTTTGTGTATATCTTTTTAAAAAACCCAGTATCAATTTATTTACTTTTAAAATAGTACTTCATTAGTTTCTGATGTAGAGTTCATGATTCCTTATTTGCATATAACACCCAGAGCACATTGCAATATGTGCCTTCCTTAATAATCATGAGAGATTATGGACTCCGGGAAACAAACTGAGGGCTTCAGAGGGAAAGGGGTTAGGAGTATGGGTTATCCCAATGATGGCTATTAAGGAGGGCATACATCTTTGATTTAAACTTAAGTTTGCATTTATATTAAGACTACAGAATGAAAGAACTATTTATCTTCATGTAAATTCTCAATTTGGGAATCATCACAAAATGCCATGATTGTTATTATCATTTTACCCATTTGAGTCTTACCCCCTATTTGTTTTGGTTTAGATCAATATTTTATAACATTATGTTCTATTTTTAAATGGCCTGTTCTAGAAACAAATATAATTCTACATAATTAGTGTTCTCTATTAAGAAAAAAAGTTGTCCATAAATTGGATGTATGACTGTATTTTTAAAACATTTTTTCTATTAATCTGTATTTAGTTCTATTTGAAATGCTCAGTGTTTTTCCCCACATCATTTGAAAAGTGTCTTTCATAATCCTAAGATATAAGTTTACCCTTGGAGAATTGATTTCTTCTTCTTTTTATAGTTTTACTTTTTGAGTAAGTTAATCCTCAATGGCACTTGAGTTTAAAATCTAATTATATAATTAAATATCTGTATTACTAAGTAATTCAAAATTACATACAAAGAGCACCTTTAAGTGTAATGGATTCTACATTGAATATCAGAATTATAATGGATTGAGTATCAGATTGAGCTGTAGATGGATTCTACATTGAGTATCAGAATTTTCAGCTATTGTGTAAGTAAGGGGAAGAGTTTCTTGATTTGCACTCTCTTCATTTTGACTGAATTTCTTTTGCAGAAAAAATTTTTTTAAAGATTTTTAATTTATTTGACAGAGAGGGGAGAGAGAGAGTACAAGCAGGTAGAGCAGCAGTCAGGAGGAGAGGGAGAAGCAGGCCCCCCACTAGAAGCGAGCCCCATGTGGGACTTGATCCCAGGACCCTGGGATCATGAGCTGACCAGAAGGCAGATGCTTAACCCACTGAGTCACCCAGGTGCCCCTCTTTTGCAGAAATTTCTTAGCTTTGTTTTCTACCACAATCTTATAAAGTCTAACGTTAATAGAAACTATCTTTCTATTCACACATTATGGAGATGTTAGCCATAAAGTATATAGAAGTAAGTCTCATATTTTAGGGCTTGCCTCATCACAGCATTAGACTAAGATTCATCCTAGTGGATGTACTGTATATGCATGCATATCACAGAAAACACACATGCTAATACTTTCCTTATAAGCCAAACGTTGCCCCAGAACCCATGGGTGTGGGGCCCAGTGTGAGGCTTGAACTTACACCCTTAGGATCAAGACCTGAGTTGAGATCAAGAGTCAGATGCTTTACTGACTGAGCCACCCAGGTGTCCCAGGACTGCTGAATTTTTAATTAAGTGTGGGTGATTCATCCAGAGCCTAAGTTGGGGAATGTTCAAAAGAAAGAAGGGCATGATATAAAGAGCCTTGGTGGCCAAGATGTGTTCCCAGAGCTCAAGTTCCCAGAGCCCAGTAGAAAATTACCTGAAAGCCAAGAGTTTCAAGGGAGATAAACCAATGCCTGGGTCCAGCAGTGTGTGGACCTACGGCTGGGAGAGAAGAGTGTTTTTAATTCATCATATATTTTTAGATTTTAGAAAATTCCTTCATTTCTTTATCTTAGAAAGATATTAGAGATAATTCATGGCCTCAAGTTGCCATCGAAATTACAATCTTGTGGCCCCTGGGTGACTCGGTTGGGCAACTGAGTAATAATTCAGCTGTAATTCAGCTTGGGTCATGATCCCAGTCTCCTGGGATCAAGTCCCCTGTGGGTCTCCCTGCTAGGCTGGAAGTCTGCTTCTTCCTCCACCTGCCCTTCCTCCCTCTTCTGTGTGTGTGCTCTCTGTCTCTCTCTCAAATAAATAAATAAAATCTTAAAAAATAAGAAATTACAGTCTTTTGTGATCTGATTAACAATTTTCCCTTCATATCTTTCAGAAAGTGAATTAGTCCCATTTACATTATTTATACTGATGTACTCACATTTGATTCATGTCTGTCATATTATGTTGAATATGTGCAAAGTATATTTTTATTCATGTATTTGGCCACAATAGGCTCTTCTTGTGTCTTTTTTTCTATCCCTTTTCCATCTTTTTTTCCTGTGTGCATTTACTATTTAAATATATTTTCATTTTTCCCCAAATATTATCTTTGCAGTAATACCTTTATGTACTACTCTGGGTCCCTCTTATTTGTCTATTTTTTTTTTTTTTTTAAATTTGCTTCCATCTGTGAATGATAATGCATTCACCTCCTTGTTTCTTCTCCCTCTCTGCTTGTATCCACCATCCACCATGCCCTCAAATCCCCCATTTCTTCGCTAACATCCACTTTACCACCTGTCCTCTGCCACCCAGTTAACTTACACAACACTCTGTGTGACAGAGTCAATGTTTATTTATCTTCCAGTTTTGGATAGCTGCTGTATCCTTCTTGTCAGAGAATAAAACCCTTAAATGCTCTCCCCGGTAATGGATGACCACCATTTAATCTCCGTACAACTGGTAGCTGCACAGGCACTGCCCGCTGTGAGTCCTCCGGCAGTGGCCGCTGTTCCCTCGTGTTGCTCCTGGCCCATCCTCTAGATTACAGGAAGCTCATGGCCATGGTAGTTTCGACTTCGTGTGAGTTCATGACAGTTTTTCTACCTCTTGCATGTGAAGTCCAAATGTCAGGATATAAACTCTGGCTTTTACATTCTTTTCTTGGGTTTGTTGACTATCTTACTCCATTGCCTTCTGTCATTAAGGGTTTCTGTTGAAAAGTCTGATTACAATTTTGTTTTTCCTCTTACAGATGACTTGGTCCATTCCTTAGATGTCCTGAGGATTTCCCTCTCATTAAAACACAACAGCTTTACTGGAATATTGCTCTGCAATATCCCTGATGGCTTGATTTTCCCAGGTCCATGAAGGTGCCCTTGTAATATGTAGTTTTGTCCTAAAAAACCCTTTAGAAACACTTGGTCTTATCTCTTCTGTCAATTGTTTTGGTTTCCTTCACTGACTCACTGCAAACATGTGGTAGCTTCTTTGTTTCTCTTAAAAAAATAACCTTAGCTTCTTTAGACCATAAATTTTTCTCTCATCTTCCAAATTATAATGCATATCAGATATGTTTATTTATTCTTGTGTTATTTCTATTTTATCCTGTTTCTGAAAAAATCCCATTTTATTCTTTCCTCAGTTCTCTACTTTTCTTCGCAAACCCTTTCCCTCCAATCATCTCATTTCTGTTTTTTCTAAATATCATTTATACAATTTTTATAGATTCTGTTTAAAAATGTCTTTCAGGACAATTACTATATGATCTCCCTGTATCAGGAATTTGAGAGGGAGGGCAGAGGGTCGTGGGGGCTAGGGAGGGAAAAGAGTGAAACCAGTTGGGATCGGGAGGGAGACAAACCATAAGTGACTGTTAATCTCAGGAAACAGCTGAGGGGTGCGGGGGGGTAGGGGAGGGGGGTTGTTGAGAGGGTGGTTGGGTGATGGACATTGGGGAGGGTGTGTGCTATGGTCAGTGCTGTGAATTGTGTAAGACTGATGATTCACAGACCTGCACCCCGAGACAAATAATACATTATATGTTAGTTAAAAAAAAAAAAAGAATAAAATAAAAAAGCTTGCAGGAGTAAAGGAAAAAATGTCTTTTAGTTCAGTTAGAAACATGAAGTTAGTATTTTTATCTATTTGTGGACATGCCTTTACAGTGTGTCGTAGGGACTTTTTCTACTCCTTTTTCTATGTTTTTATATCATTAAGCTGCTAGAAGTGAAATATGTCATTTTTAAGAGGGAGAGGTTGGTAAAAGGTGCCTTGTTTAGCTTCGTAGTGCTGGAGATCACTCTTCTTTTGCTTTTGTGAAGTGACAAAAGTGTGTCATCATTTTGGGTGGCTTCCGTTTTTTAGTTGTAGAGAATAATGCTGTTATGAACATGGATGTCCAAATATCTAGTTAAGATCCTGCTTGCAATTCTTTTGGGTATCTACCCAGAAATGGAATTGGGGGGGACTTATGGTCTGGTTGAATGGGTAAACAGAATATGGCATGTATATACAAAGCCTTATTATTTAGCCTTAAAAAAGGAAGGAAATTCTGACCCTGATAACACAATGAACGGACCTGGAGGACATCAGGCTGCTTGAAAGAAGTCAGTCACAGAAGAACACACGCTGTATGTTCTCACCCTCACCCTTATGAGTCTGTAAAGCAGTGAAGTCCACAGACAGAGAAAGCATAACGGTGCGTGTCAGGGGCGCGGGGAGGGAGGGATGTGAGTTAGAATTTAATGGGGACAGAGTCAGTTTTGCAAGATGAAAAATGTTCTGTGGTTGGATGGTGGTGATGGCTGTACACTGGTGTGCAAGTACTTACTGTTATTGAACTTCATTTTTAAAAATGGCAAAAATGATCAACTTTGGGTATATTTTACAACAACTTAAAAATAAATGTATAAAGTACAGTGGCATACGTTCTGGGATCTGCCCCTCTGACTTCAACTTTCCTTCATTGGACTTGCTCGTTTGGATCGTCTGTGTTCGGCTCCGTTTGGAGTCCATGCTCAGGAATGCCTTCACCGAGCAGGCTTTTCCCCCCATGAGATGGAGTCTGGAAAGCCCCCTCTCGGTCCCCTCTGCTACTCCTGGCGGACAGCTGGCTTTGCCCTCGTCTGCCTCTGGCTGTGGCGCATGACCGCACGGGTGAGGGGCTGTTCCGACTCGCCCCACTGGCTGCTACTGACGGTTTCACAGGGGTGCCCGGTTACCCAGTCCTAGTGTACATGCTGTCTCGGATTTTATTATCCCAGTACTTGTCTGCATTCCTGTGACGGTTTGGGGAGATTGAGGAATATTCCACGACTGTCATCGTCGAGAACTCTTAACTAAGCGTCTGGTTTCTTTGTCATCATTTTCTCTTCCTTCCACTTTCCCCCGTTCCGTTCTTCTTCTAAACAGACAGAACAGACATGACACTTCCTAATCAGGGAAACAAACCCTAGAGTCATGTATTGGTAACATAGATTTCTTTCAAAGCTCTCCTTATAGGGTGTGCCCTAGATGTGTTTAATCTAACACTTTCTATATTCTAGAATAAAAGCATTTGATGTGAGAGATGATGATTTTCACGTATCAGATATACATGAGTTTTTAAAATTATATTTGGTCAGGAAAACTGATCAATGCACATCTTCTCCTTCATTAGTATGAGTTAAAACAATACTTAAAGATCTCTTTCTAAATAAAGAGAAAATTGGAAAAAATTGCTTAAATGTTCCAGTGAGATTTTTACTGTATGTTTATCTGATGAGAGTGAGCAGCTATTCTATGCTGTTAATGCATAGTTACCTTCAAAACTCCATTTCTCTGTCATTGATAGGCTTGTCTCCGTCACTGGACTCTGCTCAGCTCCCCTCTGTGCTTAGAACTACCCCCTCCCCCACTGGGTGCCTGCCACAGCCACTGGCTCGCATAGGTGCAGAAGACAGTTTTGTTTTGTTTTCGAAATGAAATCACTTTTTATTTTCCAGTGCTTTTTCTAATAAATGGATGAGACACTGGCCTGATAAAATGTCAGTTCTCTTACAGAAGAAATTCTAATGATGAAAACCACATTTAACAATTATGAGAGGTTTTTGTCTTCTCAGTGTTTCCAGCTGGTTCAACTTTATTCACTGTGAAATCATAATGTAAATTAAAATGTCTGTTCCTCTTTTTTTTAGTGGACTAATGCTATTCACAATTGTCTTCAGATATTCAGAAATAATAGCACTTTTGCACATCATTTATGGAAGCATTTAATGCAAAGTAACATAGCTATTATCAGTAGCTGTAGGCTAGTGAATTCTGTGGATCTTTAAAAAAAAAAGAACTGGCAAATCTCTCTTATTAATGTAGAAGGACTTCGAGCAAAGAGACAGACATTAAGAATCATAGGATTCCTGCCTCTATTTCACTGAACCTAGTCCACATCCCGTCCCAAAGTTAAATTATTTAGACACATGTTAAAGAACGGGCTTCAGGAACAAAAGGACAACAGAATGATGGCCTTAGCCTGATTGCTCCATAGTCTAGAGACAGCTCAAAATGGCTGTGAATACAGCCAAGAATATTCAAAAGGACCTCTTCAAAGAATATTCTCTTGCTTTTGATTTTCTTCACCGGGGAACACACACACACACACACACACACACCCACACACACACTCTTTCTCACACGCGCACACACGCATGCAAACCCCTCCTGCCCACTGCATTTCAAAATGTTCTAGATGATACTTTTGAGTGTCTTCTGTTCTAAAAACAGCTGACTTTTGAGGGAGAGTAATGAAGAGGAAAAGAAAAGGGAGGTATATGTAGTGCAAAAGTTTACCAGACAGATCTTATGGAACCAAATTTTGCCTGTTTCTTTTTGACACGTTTAAATATCTTTAGCTTCACGGCATAAAGTCACATAATCAAGATCTATAGTTTTTCTACCAACAAATCAACACTGAATTATCCTGATTATGGTCTTTGAGGTGCTGTTGCCTGAGAAAGCCTGCTGTATTTTATTTGTTTTTATTTTTCCCTTTTTGGCACCAGGATTTATACCACAAATCTGGGAATAGTTCTGGATAGTGATTGATGAAGAAGACATTGTTTATACTGGTATCCTTTTTTTTTTTTTAACCTGTACTGAATATCATGATGCTTACTATTTGGAGTTCCCTCTCATCTATAAAAATCAAGAACTCCGGGGCACCTGGGTGGCTCAGAGTTTTAACCCTCTGCTTTCAGCTCAGGTCATGGTTTCAGGATCCTGGGATGGAGCCCCACATCAGGCTCTCTGCTCAGCGGGGAGCCTGCCTCCCCCCCATCTCTCTGCCTGTGTCTCTGCCTGCTTGTGATCTCTCTCTGTCAAATAAATAAATAAAAATCTTTATAAAAAAAATCAAGAACTCCATGGGAAATAGCTTATTTTTCTCTATGTTTCACCAAATAAATAAATAAATATTTTAAATATTTTTTTCTAAACCATATTTGTAGAAGTAGACTTTTTATTTCACATAGGAAATGTCTTTCCTGGTCACCAATAATTTCCTCGGTCTTGTAGGCAGTCTGAGCAAATGGGGCACCCGTGTCCCTCTCTCCATGCTAGTACCCGTTCCCAGAAACGCTGAGCTTCAGAAGACGGAAGAAATATCCTATTGGGGCACCTGGGAGGCTCAGTGGGTTAAGCCGCTGCCTTCGGCTCAGGTCATGATCTCAGGGTCCTGGGATCAAGCCCCGAATCGGGCTCTCTGTTCAGCAGGGAGCCTGCTTCCTCCTCTCTCTCTGTCTGCCTCTCTGCCTGCTTGTGATCTCTGTCTGTCAAATAAATAAATAAAATCTTAAAAAAAAAAAAGAAATATCCTATTAAAGACTGCGATTATCTGTGCGTGGAAGAAGCCGGTGTCTGTGGTAACTAAAAGGGCCTACTCAAAACGTGTCTCTGTCAGCCTCCCGAAGTGGCTGGACTTCCCAATATTTATCATTCCTTTTGGTTCAGATATAATATTAGTCCACTACGGGGGCAAAGAAACCCTGCATACATTGATTTATCTGCAGCGTGTTTCCCAAATATAGGAGATGGCTAGTCTTGCACATACAGGGCAGACGATTCAAACAAAATGTCCAGGGACTTAAGGAAAGAAACACCACCCGACTCCACTCATATGCCTCCGAGATCAGTTCCCGATCTCTCTTCTGTGGTGTGGCTTCCCCCGTGGACTTGGAGTCGGTCTGGGCTGTCTGTGGGTAGCGAGATCTATGAAAATCTCACTGCTCTGTGCCTGCAGTGGACATTGTCTCTGGGGGACAGAGTCTTGTCTCCGTTATCTTCTCCTTTCTTTAGATGCCCACAGGTATTGTTATAATTAAAAAAATATAAAGCCATGCAGCATTATTACACTTGATGATCTTACACTCTATCATCTATTTTCTCAGTCAATAAGTGCCAATAATGTAGGTATTATGTAGAAGCTGTGAAAATTTTTGATGCTTCAATGGTGCCCTCATGTTGAGAAAGTCTAGGAATTTAGGTCTAAGATAGGAGCATTGAGAGCTTGCTGGGAGCCTTGCGTCCCTTTGGGCTCCAAGGTCTCCATCACCTTCTGACTGGCGCTTGTTGGGTTACTGGGAGGAAGGAGGAGGAGGGGCACCTTCAGGCTCACTGAGCGCAGCCAGCGCTACGCGCCCACTTCCTTTTCCTGGCTAGCGAGAGCGCTTAGGGAGTGATTTCTAAAACAAGTGCTCTTGTTGGTGAGCTTGGAACTTTGTATTGCTGGGAGCAAGTTAATGATCCAGGGCATTTGGAAATTTGTATAAATCCCCTTTTCTTGCTTGAAAGAGATGAAAATGTTCTCTTACCTCCAGCTGAAACTAGTGAATATTAATTTATCACAATTTCCTGTTAGAAGATAGTTTAATGTCTGTACATAACAACTGATGGAAGTATTTCCTGTGTGGAAATGGATGATATCTTTACAATGGCTTCACTTGCACACACCTGAACTTACAATGCCCTAATTAAATACGGACTTTTACCCTAATTAAATATGGGCTATACAAATCCATACCGGGTATTTCAGCTGTTTTTCATAAATTAGCTCTTTCAAATAATAACAAAACTTCCTCTCTCTTTAATAGAAAAAATGTGGATGCTCTCAGGGAGCTCTGGGAAGTGCCTCCGGCCTGAGCCCGTTTTGTATTTCCTGTCCTCGCAGTGGGGTCCGCAGAAGAATATTGACGCAGATGCCGCACTGTCTTTCAACGACATGACCGGGAGCACTTCTATGTTTAAACAGTGCAGTCTACAGAAAGCCGACACGTTGATCTAGAAACAGGAGAACTACCTGTGTCTGTTTATCTTCCATTAAACGGTATCGTGCTCTTTGTGTTGGCCTGTTCGGTACGCCATCTTGATCTTCTTCTAATTTTTTTCTTAAAGCCATAAACAGGTAGTTCTGTGGTGCTGTGATCTCAGTGTCTCCACATGTGGCCCATTGCCTGTGGGCCATAAACCTGCTAATCCATGCAGGAAGCCCTGGGCTGGTTGATCTGCGTGGCGGGGATCAGGCACTCGCCGGCGCTGTTCCAGGCCCAGCCCTGAGTTCCTCCCTTATATTAACTCAGCGACTCCATTCAGGGAGTGCTTACGGATGCTAAGACACGGACGCTTTCTTATTTGTTTTTGGCTGAAATTAAAAAGAAAGGAGTCAGAGGAAGCCTGAATTCCTCTCTCCCGCAAATTTCGGCTCTGTTGCTCTCCCTCAGAGCGCTGGGCCTGGGTAGGAAGCGCTTTCTGAGCTCAGCAGAGGCAGAGACCCTGTTGGGACCTCTTTTCTGTTTTGTGACGGAGTAGCCATGTGTTTCGGGGGGCCAACATATCTGACTCTCTGGGTTCAGCTTTTCTGTCTACAAAATGTTTCTTCTGACTGTGCCTATCCCATTAGGTTGCCTACGAATTCAGGGGGTAATTTATGAAAAGTACTTTTATTTCTTTACCCAGCAAACAGTTATTATGCACCTGCTGTATGCTGATGCATTTCTAGGCACTTGGAACACATCAGTGAAGCACATGTGTATTTCTGTGGAGAAAGGGGATGGGAATGAAAATCAAACAATATACAAAGTGTATGAATGAGCGGCTTTTCTGGGGGGCCGTGAGCGTTGGGGGAAACAAAAGGAAAGCAGAGCGGAGTAGATGGTTTGGGAATACGGGGCAGCCAAGAGTGATAGTCAGCACGGTCCTGTGCGTCCTCGTCAGGAGGCTGGTGTCTAACACAGACCAGAGGGGGTGAGAATGTTGGCTCGTGGACAGCTGAGGGACGCCAGTGTTCCCGAGGGTCTCAGGGTAGGAACCGGGAAAGTCCAGTGTGGCTGGAGGGGGAGAGAAGCCATGAAGAGACCCGAAAGCAGTGGGTGTGGGGTTTGGTCAGGACCGTGGCACAGGACCGTGGCACTTGGTGGCCGCCGTGCGTGCCCTGGCAGGGCTTGGAGTCCAGGAGTGAGGAGACCTGGCTCCTGCCTGCAGGGCTGGCTCTGGGGGCGGTTTGGAGAACGAACATTCCAGAGTCAAGGGCAGAAACGGGACTGTCCCAGGGATGCAGGGGAGAGGGCAGGTATTGGGCGGCAGTTAGAGAGCCTTAGCTGCCGTCGGGAAGGACTGTGGGGCTGACGCAGTGAGTTCAGGACAGGATGGAGGGAGGAAGGGCAGCGTAGTGGGGAGGAAGCGAGGGCCACTCGGACGCTCGGCCTCGGCCCCCCGAAAGGACGGCACGGCCCACCTGTGCACCTGGCCACGCTGGAGGCCACGGGAGGGCAGGCTTGGGGACGGACAGAGCAGCCTGGCTTCTGGAATGTGCGGGCGGACTTCATACGGAGCCGGATATTGGACTAGAATTCAAAACATAGTATAAAATCAATAGTTTGTCTCTACTATGTAATGATCGGTGTGGAGGCTGCTGGTGCCGGGCAGCGAGGCCAAGGGCGGGGTGGCGGGAGATGCCGGTGTCTGTCTCCGCAAACCAACAGAGCCACGTCTCGGGCTCCCAGCCTGTCTGCCTCCCTGGCCGCCTCTGGCTTGCTTGGCACCGCCAGACCCGCCACAGAAAGTGCGCAGTGCTTTTCCTTCTTCTGGTCAAGTGCTTGCGCAGTGAGCAGAGAACTCAGCCGGCCCTGCCCGGCCTTCAGGCCCGTGGAAGCCGCAAGAATCAGGGTTGTCTGGAGGCACCGGGTTTGGGGCCGTGGGTCATGCAGCGGCACGCGTCACGCCACTCACAGAGCATCTTGGCTCATTCTCTTCATCCCAGGGCTCCCTGCCGCCCAGCGAGTCTTCCCAGAGCTGATGGAAAGATGGGAATTCTCTTTTTAAAGGTAAGAGCTTCTATCCTCTCACCACTCCGTTGGGTAAATAGTTTTTAGAAAGCCCACCGAGACTCCTTATTGGGCTGGAATTTGTGTGGGGCGGACAGGTCTTGGACGGCATCAGGCACGAGTGGAAAGATAGTCTGGAAGTGAACCACACCCGGACCGCTGGGAAGGAGGCTTGTCGGAAGCGCATGGGAGATACGGGCAGTTTATATGGGGAGGGCCCGACACACTGTCCCTGGTCGGTGGCATTTCCCAATGCACGTGTCCCAGCCGGGCCTGGGTCTGCTGTGTCCCAGGGGTCTTCCCTCCTGTCCAGTCCCCTCCTCTCCCTCCGGCTTCTGCTTCTCTGGGGCACGTCCTTTGTCCCATCTGGCACCGTCTGGTCTGGTCATCCTTGGACACAACTGTGTTTTTTTAAATTTTTATTTTTCCAGGAAGTTCCTAATGTTCTGAGTACTTGGTGCTTCTTTGTCATTAAAAACCCCCTTTTTCTTCTTAAGTCCGGAGCACCCGGCCCAGCAGGGGTCGCACACCTGCTCAGCCTCCGTGTCTCCCAAGTGCTTTACCTGGGGCAGGTGCCAGGAAAGGCTGGGGGGCCTGATCCGATTGGCTTCACTGTAGTCATAAAATATGTTATTTTATGAAATAAAGTAGGAAATTTTAATTGAATAAATTCGTTCTTTCAAATGAAGTACAAGTACCTTGTACAGTTTGAGGGCCCTTCCGAGCCCTCGGGGGGCAGGCGCCAGCGTGTGCACAGAACTGTGTGGATTTCTCAGGGAAATGGTGTGTGTTTTTCCTTTTAAATTTCACACAGACCAACAACATCATGTTAAGCGTATATCTGAAATGTGCACGCATTTCCTGAAACAAGTATTTCTGGTTTCACATGGTCAAATACTGCTTTAGATATATATGTATATTTTAAACCAAACCTCTTATTGAAAGAACTAGAAATTAGAAATGTTCAGGACTTAAGGGTACCCCAGAAGTCATCAATTTTAGTGAAAGCCTGAAAAATTGTACCTATAAAGAAAACTTACAGAATTTTACATTTATTTTAGAAATTCCAGAATGACTGGACATTACAGATTTGCTTATGTGTTCATTATTTTCAAAAGACAATCTTAACAAGTTCTTAATAAAATGAAATGGGTCCAACACATCATGTTTATTCATTTTTCTTAAAGCCTATACGAAGCTTCATAATTAATGGGGACATTTTAGATCCATCCAGTTAAAGTCAGAAATAATATAAGGATGACCATTGTCAACCACTGTGTCTACTAAAGTTTAACAAAAAGGAAAAAAAAGAATTATAAAAATCAGAGATGGAGAGATTACGATGACTTCGTTTGCAGGTGATAAGATTGCTATAGACTAATTCAAAATAATTGTAACAAAGATCCCATTCACAATTTCAACAATATTTCTAGAGCTCTGGTAATAATCCCACTAAATATGTGTAAAATCTTTACAGGGAAAATTATGAAGCAGTACTGGATATTTGAATGAATGGAAATCCATCTTGCTTTCATGCTAGAAAACCCTTTATCTTAAATATATGAATACTTCCTAAATCAGTCTTCTAATTTCATTAAATTCCAGTCAAAATCTAAAGTGGGTTTTTCACAGATCTGCATTAACTTATTCTGAAATTCATATGGAAGAGCAGGAGATCCAGGGTAGCTAGAAAAGACCAAAGAATTACAAGGTTGTGGAATCTGCCCTTCCAAATATCATGATTTATTACAAATCCATAGGAATTAAGGAAGTGTCTAGTGCTACAGAAAGAGATGCGTAGAGTGAGAACTCACAGACTGTATCGGTTTCCCGAGACTGTTGTGACAAACAAAGCACCACAGACTAGGAGCCTGAACGAAGAAATGCATTCTCTCCTCGTCCTGGTGTCCAGAGGTCCACAACCAAGGTGTGTGTAGGGCCGTGCTTTCTCTCAAGCTTCCTTGGATTGGGTTCCACCCTAATCCAGTATGATTTCATCTGAATGTGATGATACCCATGAGGACCCTATTTCCAAACAAGTCATACACACAGCTTCTGGGGATTAGGAACCTATCCCAGCTTCTGGAACCTTCCAGCTTCTGGAACCTATTTTGGGGAGAAACATGACTCAGCCTACGACAGAGACAAACACATAGATGGAATATTGACACTACAAAGGTCGCCATATTCAGTGAACTAAATGCTGCTGGGAAAGTTGGCTGTTTATGTGCCTCAGGAAGGTGAGGATCCGTTACCTGGAAAACAAGTCCTTGTAAATATCAAGTAGAATGGCTCGGGGCGTCTGCGGGCATCCATTAGTGGCTTGGTTCTGAAGGTGTCATCCATGCTTCTGGAACTCGGGTTTTCCTCCATTTCAGATGAGGACCAGAGCACCGGGACCGCTGCGTTACTGGGAGAACGATGTCTGACGCAGCAGAGAAGCAGTGTGTGTGGTGCTTACTGCCGCCAAGGCCCGCAACCCTGGTGAGTTTTCCATCCTGCTCTTTCAGTGTCTGTATTTCCAGCTGCCCAGGTGATCCTGGCCAGACACCATAACTTACAGAGTGGTTTTTGTTCACACAGGTAGATTTTTAAAAATCTTTTCTTTTCTTTCTTTCTTTCTTTCTTTCTTTCTTTTTTTTTTCAAAGATTTTGTTTATTTATTTGACAGAGAGGGGGGTCACAAGTAGGCAGAGAGAGAGAAGGAGAAGCAGGTTCCCCGCAGAGCAGAGAGCCCGATGCCAGGACCCTGAGATCATGACCTGAGCCGAAGGCAGAAGCTTAACCCACTGAGCCACCCAGGTGCCCCTAAAATCTTCTCTTATTAAAAAGAGTTTCCTGTGTTGTAGAGGACAGAAGGTGAGCCGTCCCCCTGACAAGGATGGAAGAGGCTGTTGGGCGTGAGGACACTCACAGGGGCGAGGCATTGTTGCCTACCTGGGGGCCCCTGAGATCACCTTTTGCTTGTGCAACAGCGTGTTCTGGGGACAGACGGGAGCTTAGCCGGCGGTGGGCTCTAGCCGACTGTCCAGAGAAACGATATTGCTCCGTCCTACCCCCGAAACCAATGTAACAGTGTGTGTCCACCACACCTCCAAAAGAGTCTTCTTCCTATTTGCCTGTCAGTTGGGCTAATCCCAAACTTACAGGACGTCGCTTCCTGAAGGTCTCAGGACTCCCGTCATGCGCAGTTTCCACCAAACTTGACCTGCAACATTTCAAGAGACCGTCCTCCTAGACTTTGTTGTGTCCTCTATTTGGATTTTAGTATTGGAAAATTTGCCTGCTGTATTCCTTTTTGCCTTCAAATGGGAACTAACCACCCGATAAATTAAACCATACACTGCAGAAACCAAACCCACCAAACCGAACAAAGAACCCAAAAAAGATCATTCCTAATACAGAAGAGAATATTGCGTGCAATCTGGCGGAGCTGGATTTATGGTTCCAGACGATAAATTTGGGTCAGTTTCGACTTTCTAGACCTAGTTGGATGACTCTCCATTACCAGCTGTCTCTTGTAAAAGCTTCAGGTAAATGTTTATTGATGAATACGTGTGAGTTGTGTTAGCATGCAAATCCCTTTCCATATAGTTTGTAAAAGTTCTGTATCACAGATAAAGCCAAGAAAAAATATTTTTTTCTTCCTATCTTAAAGTAGGAAAATGAACTATTACCTTGAAATGGCTTTTACTTAGAGATAAATAATACACATTTTTTTTCCCTTTAGCTGGAACTTATAAATAAAGTTAGTAATTACCACATACAGAATTCTGGTTTAATTATCACAGGATTGTGTTCAGTTTATGTTGAAAGATAAGAAAATAGTAAAAGAGTGTAATTGGTTTAAAAAAAAAAAGAGAGAGAGAGATCTGTACTGCATTCTTTATTGCAATTAGGTATTTTAAAAAGCCTATAAAGCTACGAGGCTATACGAAATTTTTTGTTCCTTGCAGATGTGTGATGTGTGTGTGGATAATTTCTGACTTTGACGGATGCAGAACCACACATAATGACCATCAGTCCTAATGACCAGTTTTCATTAGACTGGTCTTTGCATGAGTTTTTTTTTTTTTCACCAGGAAATAAGTGCCTTCTAGCATGATTGTAACTGACTACTCTTCAGACTTTATTAGTCTTTTCTTTTATAAAACTAGGTCCAAAAATGTAGCTCTAAGCAGCTATCAATGCTAACTACATCTAGCTTGACTGAAATGCTGAGCTCATAGTCCAAACCGATGTGGAAATAAAATTTTAGAAGCCCCTGTTGCAGACCTTGCCTGATAGTGTCTTTGGTCATAAGCAGACACCATGTAGAAAGCATTAACTAATATTTAACCTGCTTTATACGGTGTCTGTAAATCTTTATGCAATGCTTTTTGAAGTTATCCATCTAAAAATTATTTTAAGGCTATTTCTACTTTTCCACCTTCTCTCCTGCATTTATAGAAAAGTCACTCGTGTCATCCCTGGACCAGGAGATTAATGCGTCCTGTTTCATTTTCATCCGAGCTCTGTAAGACAGGGGTATTATCATCGCTGCCGCGGCCTTTATTGTTGGTATCTTGTGTTTTACAGGTGAGGAAACCAAAGATTGAAAGGGGTTAAATAATGGGTTTGGGATCCCCAAAATAGTGAGTGTTGAGTGAACGGAGTGTAAGACAAATGAAAAAACCTCTTGGAAAAAATGTGTGGGGTTTTCTTAACGATTCAGAAAATGTGAGTTATTAAAGCAGTGAAAGAAAAAAAAAAAGAAAGAAGGAGAACGAAGGCGAAAAGAAAAAGAAAAGAGAGAGAGAGAGAGGAGGGAGGAAAGCAAGCCGGGGAGACGAGTGGAAGCTGTTGCCGGGTGAGGGTGATGCTGCGAGATCCCATCCCGTCGCCCTAGCTCGTTGCAGAGTTGTGGCCGGGTGAGGAATTCCGATCTGAGAGAGGCATCATTTTCATTTCCCTGCCTTCGTAGACGGCATGGTGGACGCAGGACTCACGGCCTTACTTTCCTCACATTGGAACATTCTCATTTTCTTTTCCTTCTTTTCTCTTTTGGTTTGTTCACTTGTCACAGAGAAAGGTCACTGAAATACTATAATTTTCCTAATAGTCAGTGATGATTACCTTAGAGCACCAGAGACCATGGAGAGCGCCAGGCTGCGCCGTCTGGGTGGGGGCTGGGGGCTGGGGGCTCACCTGGACCCCTCTCAGCGGCCTGTCTGCTCAGAGGCCAGCTGGGGTGGACGAGACACAGGACGGTACTGATGGGGAACCTGCCAGATTGTTCCATTTTCTAGGCTGCCCCCCCAGGTCCCTCCATCCCCCCCCCACCTCTCCCTCCCTCTCTGTCTCTCTCGCTCTCTCCCTCCCCTCTGTCTCCCTCTCCCCCCACTTTCTATAACTGCACATTTAGAAACAAGTTTCCACAGTGAGAAGAAATACAGGCTTTGGAGTCAGAATACGCAGAATCTGCCAAAGACATTCAGCCTTGGGCAAAGCACTTCCCATTTTGAACTTTTGTCTCCGATATGTGGAAAGGACATGACACCATATATGTCAATTTTCTAATAAACACTGTATGATACAGCATCGGCACAGACCTGTTCAGTGTTTGGGGTGTAAACTAGACACTAAATGCTACTTCCATTTCTTTCTCAATATAATTTTATTACTTGTCTCTGACAAAGCATTTTGTTGGACATATACACGCCAGTTTTAAAATACGAGCCCATAAGCACAGTCTGAAGTAAAAGTGTGAATTATTTTCAATGAAATTAAGTTCATTAAATAAAAATGCTTGTTATTTTTAAGGTGCCGTATTGGCGCGACAGAGAATGAGGCTGAGTGAAGCCTGGTCTCTATTTCTAAAGTATTACCATCTACTTGAATCTTAAGGAGAAAAGTTAAAAAATTACTCGGTGAGTTGGTAGGTTGGATCTTACATTAATGATGGATAATCTAGATTGTAAATAGTGACTTAAATTATTAAAGCAGTGATCTGAGACATAAGGCTTCGGTAGAAGGAAGTACTGTGGTTCTCAGGGGCATCAGGGGCCTTCATAAGATACCAAATAGGACAAAGAAACATTGATGAATTATTTAAAGATGAAACAAGATAAATATAGACATCCTTAAATTTAATTACAGACTGGAATCTGGCAGCAAATTTTAAAGTGTATTCTTTTCAGAATGTCCCACTTAAAAGGTTGTTGCTAGTGTTCCTAGTGTTTGGAACCTTTGTGGTTTTTCTGTGTTTCTCACTATCAGACCTCTTACTGTTGCAATAATTTCATGTAGTCACCTCCCATTAATATATAAAATCTTTTCTTCACAGGAAAATATTTTCCCTTTTGGGATCTTGAATGCTGTTCTTTTCATAGAATCAGCATTAATAATGTCGGGACCCTGCCAGAGCGCAGTAGGACTCACGAAATGTACAACACGTGGGGGTCATTAAAAAGAAAAAAATGGAACCCGACACTAAACCTGAGGAAGAATTAGTCTTAGAGCGTAATTAAATGCCAGCCATTTCAGGTGTGCTAGAAAGAATATCGACAACAACCGTTTTGAAAAGCTGCAGACACCCAGAGAAGTGGAGGACTGGGAAACTTCATACCGATTTCTCTTCATTAACTTAGAAGTGTAGAAGCACATCTTTTATAATTGACATGACAAGAGAAATAATTTATTAACAGGTAGAAGAGAGACCGAGCTTCCGGAGAAGGGACGGTTAACTATAGCAGTAATCAAGTTGGAGTCATACGACTTTCCATTTTTTACTGAGCGGATCAGTTGCTTTCTTAAATGATTTCCTGTATCATTTGGAGGAGGAAATAGTTTTCCTGACTTTAAGCCTGAACCACTTTTGCGATAGCATTCTTGTTTTAAGCTTATGATCCACTCCTTAAATAGATGGTTCTTTTTAAGCCACTGTTCTAAGGTGCCAGTATGGGGTAAGCAAAGCTGCGGTAAGCTGATTTACACATGCTGCAAACATCATGTTAGCACCTGGGTGCTTGCTGGTAAAAAGGACTCTCTCCCTCTGAAGATTATTATAATAACCTTAGCTATAAGCATAACTAGTGAATATTCTCAACGTATCTTCCTTGAAGTTCTCCACCATCAGCAGATTATCTCTGGATCCTGTTCTGCCTCCTCATGCAAGCGAAGAATACTTCAAGGTAGCACCAGACAGGAAAAGCTTCCTTAAGTGGCAAATGATTAAAATACCATAATCATCTCTGATTGTTTCTGTTACTTGAAGGTATTTTTCTGTGCATGACAAGAGCTTTATGAAATATTGGTGAGGGTTTTAATAACTCCATTGCTCAGATGCCTGACAGGTAAGACAGAAAGAGGTCTACGTGTCTCCAGATATTTAACTCATAATAGTAACTCTTGTGAGCATTCACGATAAATATCACTATGTTGCCGCAACCGGAGAAAGAGATCACAATTGTGAATGTGTCCCGTGTTTCTGTTACAGCCTCTGCCTGTGCTTCCTCTGTCCCCTGCAACGTCCTTGTGAGTGAGCAGGGCGCTTGCTACTGACCTGCCTTGTTTCTCTTACGGCATTTCCTATACTTTTACATCATTCATTGAGGTAAACTTCATGGCTTGTATGTATTAGATCTAGAGGATCATTTAGGCACTTTTTTATAGACTCTAATTATATGGTAACAATTTAGTGTCTGTTACATCTTTGGCTCATCTTTTGAAATATTTTCGAATATACTGCTCACAGTTCTTCCTTTCTATGAATTCCAGTATCTTGACCATGTTGGGGTCTGTTGTCTCTCTTTCCTCCTTCCTTTCTCCCCCTTTTCTCTCTCCCTCACTCCCCCCTCCTTCCTTCTTTCCTTCAAAGGGCAGGATAGGGAGGGGTAGAGGAGAGAGTCCAAGCAGCGTCCATGCTCGGGGTGAGGCCTGACTCAGGGGCTCCATCTCATGACCTTGAGATCATGACCTGAGCCAAAATCAAGAGTTGGACGCTTAACCGATGGAGCTGCCCAGACATCCCTGGGTCTGTTGTTTCTTTTTACTTTTCTTTCTCAGTTTTATTTATCATATAGTCTTGCCTCTTCGCATGCTTGGTCATTTCTAGTTACATTCTGGACGATGTGTTGAAGACTTGCCGAGACTCTGGCGATGCTTGTCTTCAGACAGTTTCTAATTTGATATCCTGCCAGGAAGACACATCCATTTTCAAAGGACGTTTCGCCTGTATTCCCCGTCTTCCAGAAATGCCCTTTCCCAGCACCAAACCCGAATCCCCATCGGCTGGACATCCGTGCTCAGCGGGTGCCCCAGCTCCGTCTTCGCTGCTGATCTCCAGTGTTGCTCTGCTCCCTCTGGATGTTTTACCTCATGCTCAATTTATTTTCAGGACTCTTCCTGGGATGTCATAGGGTCCTGGGCATCGTGAGAGAGCAGGAGATTTCAGGGTGTTTTAGAACCTCTCAACCAGCCTCAGGATTTTGCAAATGCCTTTACTGAAACCTTGGGGCATTCCAGAGTTTGTCGTTCTAGACTTGCAACTGTTCACTGGATTCTCTTTCCACCCGTGACAGACATCTCTTTGGACCCAACCCAAACGCATGCTCAAAATTCGCAAGTATCTCCCAGAGGAAAGAGCTGGTTTTCATGAGCTCGTTTAGGAATGGGTCTCCCTCCCTGGGAATTTTAAGCCACCAATTCCTCACTGTTTTCATAGTCCTCTAAGTGACTTGAAAATGTTATTTTGTGAAATATAATTTATTACCTTTTTCCCCCCTGTATTAGTGGGAATATTTGCCTACTTCAGCTTCCCAACACCCAACAAGAAAGCATGCATTCCACGTCATTATTTTTTTAAGTGAGATACACAAAATTGTTCAGGGAGAAATGACAAAAGTACAAGGGATTTCTCTGAGAGAATGAAGAGCCGCCTGCCGGCAGCAGCAATACGGACTGTGCGCGAGGTAACCAGGGCCTGCGGCCGTCTGCTGGCCAGTACTTGAGAGATTTTCCCGTGGAAGAGAGATTAGATGTTTTGGGCGTGTCGTGCCTCAGATGATCGGAAGATGTTAAAAGGACACAGATTTGAGGTCTAAGAGGGAAGCACATTCTTCGAGATCTCTGGTCTATGAGGAAAGCAACTGTGGTCTCTCGGGAGAGGAAGCATTTTCTCTTGTTGCAGTTGTGCCAGCAGTTTGGGTCTTTGTGAGTATGAAGCGGGTCGTAGGCGGCTGCGCCCTTATGCGTCCTTCTGACCATGCGGTCCCATGCATGGCTTCCGTGCCGTCTCCCAGTCTCCCGGCTCACTTGTGCTTACGCGGGGGTAACAGGGGTGATGACACACCTCCCATGGGATACAGGAAGCTTTCCTGGACTCCATACCCTCAGCTTCTTGAAATTATTTATGTCAAAGCTCTGAGTTCTTTCTCTGGCAAATTACTTCTGTAGTTCTCTTTCTGTCTGAGTCTTGAATTAAAAAGAATTATGACTGCCTGGACATAGTTAGTAGCAATGCATCATGTGAACATTCTTATTGTATGAAAACACGCGTTTAGAACTAAAGTCCACTCTCCATAGTTAAGTACCTGTTCAGAGGAGAGAAAAGTGGTGATATATTTTCCCACGAGTTAAAGTCCTTGATACGGCGATTATGCGGCTTCTGGTATAGGCCGTGCGGTCCGTCCTAATCACCGCACGCAGATTCCATCATGGTTAGGATGACATGCGCCCGGCCAAGCTGCTCACCTGCTGAATTCTAGAATAATACGCATGTGACCTCTGTGCCAATGTAAGAGCTGCTGCTTGCCCTGGACCTGATCGCCGTCTCCATGTACTATTGTGACATGCGCTCATTTATTACAGACACAACGATGGTAGCCTTAATAGTGGTAACAACTGTACCTTTATAATTTTCCAAAGGTTTTTTCGTGTATAATATTAGGTCATTAGCAGATAAGTCTCTGTCTGCAGCAGACAGGGAAGTCACCAGAATTCCCTGTTTATATATGAGGAATTGAGGTCCCCGATTGTTAGTGGGCTTGCTCAGGGTCACAGGGTTGGGGTGTGGTATCGGGACTCGGGGACCTCTGCCCCTGCTCTCCGTCTTTAACAGCAGGATGTCTCCCAGGATCCCTGATGTGAAATCCTCAGAACTGAGCTGGCTTTTTGTAGATTGGCCCTTCTGCAGGGTGATGTCACCTCTGGGCCCTGTCTCAGACTCACTTGAAGAGGCAGAGGCCCTCTCGAAAGAACTGCTCCTGCTGGTGAAGAAAGTGTGACCAGAGAAGGATAGCGGCGCTCTCAGTGGGGCGCCTCTGTGAGCTCACTTTCATGCGAAGTAGAAACATTTAGGGAGTTTCAATGACCAGTGAAAGACACTTTGACTTCTTTTCTGGAAAATTTGGGCTTTTAAGAATGTTATGACCCTAATGTGAGAATTCTGTACACACAAAAGCTCTCCCTCCCTGTTTTAGGTCTGTGTACAGTCTCTCTAGGAATTTTGAACCTGGTGAGGGGCTAACAGTAGAGAAACTATTTGTAGAGTTGCTGTGAAAATGGCCTGATAGCCCATGCTGGGGGGCATTCCACAGCAGCACTGAAACAGGGAGGAAGTGAAACGCTGAGAGACATTCCTGTTCTGTCTCAGGAGCCCTCCTATTCTGCCCTCCACCCGTGCTGTCTACACTCCGTGTGGCCCAGGTTTCCACCCGTATTCAGCCTGGCTGGTCCTGATAGCATGGAGAAGACTGGGAAGTTATCTCAAAGATGGTGTTACCAAGTCCTTCAATTCCAAGAGAACGAAGGGGTTCAAATCTCTTGGCAGAAATTTAGTCATGCAAACAGTGGCTAATTTTCAGATAAGGGTGAAATGTCTTTTTTTTTTTTTCCCTAAGCATCTAATAAACGAATCTTAAGTACACATTGGAGATGTTTTTCAAAAAGAGCAGATTTTATTCGTGGCATTTCCTACTTTATTGAGAGCTCTTCCCAAGATCTTAGAGACTGGTCTATGTAGTTGGGTGTCTCTACTACCACCAGGCAATCATGGGAGGAACTCAAACTTGGGTTAAGTGCAAAAGTTGAGTGGGAGAAATATTAGGGAGTAGAGGGACAGTGAGCTCTAAGGCCAACGTAAATTTGCTGTGGGGAGAAGCCCCAAGTGGAAGTCAGGTCAGTTAGAGGGACAGGTCAAAGACACTCTGCCCATCGCTTTCCGTATCATTTCGTGTTCATGTGAGGCGTGTCTCATTGTTTCTCAGTCCGCAGACAGCAGCACTCGCTCCAGAACAATTCATGCCGGCGGCACAGCTCCCGACGCTGAGGAGTGTTAATCTGAACACAAGTACTTCTTCTAGACTTCAAGTACTTCAACACACTGCGTTCCAAAGAGATTCCCCCACCAGGGACTACCAGTTTGTACCGACAGAAACAGCATCTTATCCAAGCTCTAGGTCCGACAGCCCGCAGGACATCTGTGTCCAGAGACACAGGACACAATGCTTGCCAATCAGTTTACACTTACAAAACACACCCCTGCTAGGAGTAGCCTAGTACGGAACGTGGGGTCCAATAGCCTCTGCCAGAACCGTTTGCTAACGGCAATAATATGGAGTTAGGGCAAGTGTCGCCTGGCCACCTTCAGAGCTCCTCATGGATCCTTTACATACCTTGGCTACTCTCAGGGATAGAAAATGAACGCTTTGTCTGGGAGGAGCAGCCACCGTGATAATATTTGAGGTATTTTGGTGGTGTAAAAGCACAAACCCCACTTCTTTTATTGTTACCTACTTGAAATTCTGCACGGGTTATTTTACTAATAGAAAATGGGTAGACATTTTAACGTGAATGGCTTAGATTTGAACGCAAGCTTGTCACTCACCATGACTGTGTGACCCGAGGCCAGGATGATGACTTCTCGAAGCCAGTTACCTCCTGTGTAAAATGAGATTAAAATTGGAAGTTAAATAGACCTCTGACCTTGAAACAAGGAATATTTATACTCCTCCTAATAATGATAGTCTATGCAAGAGTATGGTGTTTCTGGAATTCAGTAAATAGTTATAAGTGCAATTTCTCCATCCCCCCAATACGACCAAAGCTGAAGGGATCTTGTAAACTGTGTGTGTTCGCAGACTGAATGAAAGATCAGTGGTTAAGTCTGAGACCCTCGAGGGCTCTTTGTGCCGTGATCTCGGTTCCCAGCATGGAGAGGGATACTTTGGAGCTTCCCGTTTGGCCTTGTATGACGTGGAGAGACAGAGAGCTAAGCATTGGTGTTAGCTCGGGCCTTATGACAGACAAGTTAAAGGTCCATCCTGTGGTTTTGCAGCTCTTTCTGTCAGATGCTACTTAACAGTGAGCTGTGAAATCCCCCTAAGTCTTGGGTATTATACTGGGTTATGTTTCGATACCTCCCTTTGGCTGATTTCTTTTTTACCTCCAGGCCTTTGAAAAATACAAGTCAGTTCTTCACTGACCAGAACAATAGGACATGTATTTGCAAAGTAATGAATAGAGTCCCATGTATTTCAAGAATATTTTATAACCATAGTTTTGGATTCTTTTTTTTTTTTTCCTCAGGGTTTTGTGGCTGAAAGTTTTTCTTGAAGTCAAAAACCGGCCTGTGGGTGACTCTTATGTCTTCTTGGTTCATTATGTGATCGTGTTCTGGGCCACATTCCGCAGCACAGAGGTTAACTAGTCCAAACGGGCTGAGTTTGAACAAGTGCTTATTTTAATTACAGACTGTGAGATGTACCTGGCTCCTCGCGGAGAAGGAAGAGGGTCGTCTGCTGAGGATTTCAGAAAAAAAAACGGCATTCTGTAGTTTGACCTCCTGAACCTGTTTAGCTCTCCAAAAGTTTGAAATAATAATGCTAGATATATTTATTTTTCTATATGTGAGATGTATTTATTTTCTCTAATTTGTATTTATTTTTATATCTATGAGAAATATAGGCTTGCACAGTTGCTTATGAATTATTTTTACATCTTTATGCAATTTGGAATTTCTATGCCTGTCTTTTTCTTTGTTTTGCATTTTAAACTGGAAAGAACCAAAGGCATCATTTCTTTATACCTCGGCCTTGCAGAGTGCAAACATCTAAAAAGATATCTGTTGGTCTGAAAAAAGGTAAGCTTTCTGTCCTGACTTAGATAAGCTTTCTGCAGTGTTGATCGAGATAAAATGTTGGGCTGTTAAAAAAAAAAAAATAGGTCTTTACAACATTGTGAATCTTGAGCTTCTGTTTTTGAAGCAAGAAGAAATCTTTGAGATCCTGAAGAGTTTCCAACATTTTCTGTCCATGTGGCCTCCTTGAGATGTCCACACCCCGGGGGGAAAGGGGAGTGGTTCCGGTTCTGCATATGACAGGGCAGGGGCTAGGGAGGGTGAAGCTCAGGCGTCACTGGGGGTGCAGACTCCGGAGCCCCTGCTGGGTCCCACCTGCTCGCTTCCCAGGCAAGGATGCACTAGACGCAGGGCTGGAGGCATCCTCCGTGAGCACCAGCCAGTCTCACAGGTGCCGCGGGCCTTTTCACCCGGTTGTGCAAAGTGGTTCGTAAGTCCCCTGACCTGGATGAGCTCTTCCAGCCCAATTCCCAGCACTTTCCTCCAATCTGCTCGAGGGATTGCTGTCCCTCAGAGAAGGTTGGCTGGAACCCTTCGGAAACAGAATTGGGGGGCTGGAATATGCTCTGGTGCTTCTGTGAATTCTACCATTCACCAGTGAATGTGATACTGAGAAGAGCTTTGCAGACAATAACAGTAATTAGAAAAAATGTCTTGCTTGACTTTTGGCATGATATCATTAGGAGTCCCTTATCATTAAATGCCGTGTGGCTTTTTTTTTTTTTTTCCTTTGCTTTTGCTCTAAAGTCACTTAAAAACTCAGACACTTGGGGCACCTGGGTGGCTCAGTGGGTTAAGCCTCTGCCTTCGGCTCAGGTCATGATCTCAGGGTCCTGGGATTGAGCCTGCTTCCCACTCTCTCTCTGCCTGCCTCTCTGCCTACTTGTGATGTCTCTCTTTCAAATAAAGAAACATCCAGGAAGTAACAGAACTGGCATTATCACGTGGTCCCAGCTCTGGCATAGACATGCTGGTATATACATTATCTAATCTGATATTTGCTGGGGTTGTATGAAGTTACTTTTCTTCTTCTTCTTTTTTTTTTAAATAGATTTTATTTATTCATTTGAGAGAGAGAGAGAGAGAGAGAATGAGCAGGGGGTCCGGCAGAGGGAGAGGGAGAAGCAGACTCCCCGCTGAGCCTGGAGCCTGACATGGGGCTCGATCTCAGGACCTGGAGATCAGAGCCTGATCGAAAGGCAGATGCTTAACCATCTGAGCCTCCCAGGCACCCCTCTTCTTCCTCTTTTAAAAATTTCACACCCTTAGATTTTCTCTCTACGGGGCTCATCCCCGTCCCTTGTCCCAGAAAGGCGACCTCCACGGAGAGCCTCCTGCAGGTCCCCTCAGCCTGCTGAGCCCCCACCCTGTCCTTGTCCTGTCTGACTCTGCAGTCCAGGTAGGCCCGTGTGCCTAACTGTACTTGTTCCTGAGCCCATGCCATAGCTCAGTGCCTGGTCCCTCTATTGAAGATTTTCCTCCAATGGTTTCCTCGTTATTGTGGAGATGCCCCTGTGGGAACCATCTGTTGTCTTCAGAATCCCAACCCATCCAGCACGGCCATTTCAGTTTTATAGACGGTGATACAAGGATTTGCCATGAAAGCTAAGCTTCAGGACCCCTCATTTATTTATTTATTTATTTTTTTAAAGATTTTATTTATTTATTTGACAGAGATAAATCACAAGTAGGCAGAGAGGCAGGCAGAGAGAGAGAGAGGAGGAAGCAGGCTCCCCGCTGAGCAGAGAGCCCGATGCGGGACTCGATCCCAGGACCCTGAGATCATGACCTGAGCCGAAGGCAGCGGCTTAACCACTGAGCCACCCAGGCGCCCAGGACCCCTCATTTAATTGGAACCCTTCCAAGGCTCTCATAAGGACCTTTTATGGCTTTTTACTGTCACATGTTCTCAGGAAATTTGCAAAGACACTATTCCTTTCACATGGCTTGTCTCTGCGCTCACACTTCCCTGTGTCACCCTTCTCCATGGCTTGTCTGTGTTCAGATGGCTACGGACTACGGACGTTTCTGAGATTTGGCTCAGGAGAGGTGGAGTTGGAGATACATTTCACTGGAGTTTAGTGAGACATGCTATGTGCTGGCCTTCACTGCCGTGGGTAAGAATTGGGAATTAAGTTAATTCTTATTAGGGGTAAGAATGAATCATAATTAAGTTGTTCCTAGCCATCCCAGAATAGCAGTATCTTCCAGAAAGCCCCTTGCCACCTCGTTGCAACTCATACAGTGGTTTTCTTGAAATCGTACGTCCCAAGCCACATGGCCCCAGACCCAGGAGGCTGGTGGAAGGCAAACACGGTTGAAATGAACAAACTCAGAAGTGTTCATGTGGAAACTTCTAAGAATCAGTTATGAAAACTGTAAGAAGCTTTGCTGCTTAACGGCTCCTAGATAAAACGGAAGTCCTTAGAAATGTCCTTTATAACACACCGTATACAACTTAAAATCATATTGCTCTAATGAAAATTGTGTAAAACAGAATTTGTCAGAATTCTTATGCTTATAGGGCATAAGCATGTACTGGTAATACACATGGGAAGAATTTGGATATGTCTTCTAGATTGGACTAAAATCCTAAAACTTCGCAGGCATTAAGAAAAATGAAATGTAAATCAGGAGACAGTGTTACTAAACTATCAACCAAATATTCACCCCATCAACCCAGGTAACGTGGGCAGAATCGTCTCTTCATTCATTCTGTGTAACATTGCTATAGGAAACGTTATAAGCTTACTTCCATATGAAAAGGCATTCAAAAACTACCCAGCCAAAATATACAGGGGTAGAAATATTATAGAGGTGAGCCAGGTACTTAATACAAAAAATTATTTTTCTCTCTGCATTGTATTTGTATTGTCAACTTTTGGAGATTTGTAATTTGTTATGATTTCTTTTTTCATTTGAAATCAATATTCATATTTGTACTGAACTTAGCATTTTGAGTATTTTCTTCACTGACGATCTCTACAGCTCTATAAGGAGTCCCTGTCTTGTGAGCCCGCCGTGAGTGTGGACAAACCAGTCTCTGTCATTACTCATGGGTAGTAGCTGAGCCGGGTTGAGCAATTAGATCTTTACGCTGAAGTGGGTGACTTTCCTGTCTCGGGCTGGGTGCCTTCAGGAGTAGACGCTGATACAAGGGTTCCAGCACTCTGAAGATTCGGGAGGTCACCGAGGAAGCACTGGTTCTAGAGTAGGGAGGAAAGGAAAGACAGCAGGTCACTGTGGGTGGCTCTATCCTGTTTGGGGCCTGCGGGACAGTGAGGAGAACGTCCGACCGCTCTCCCACCCAAGGACGGCCAGGGTGGCCATATTTGCCTCCAGCCACCTTGTCAGTAGTCAACTGCGGCTGCTCCCAGAGGCACGGACCTCCAGCCTTTCCAGACTACCTCGCCCTGACCCCGCAGGCCCCAGTGGCCAACACAGCCCTTGGCTTGCATCTGAAGCAGCAGGAATGGGGTGAACTCAAGGGAGTATGGGCAAAGCATTGATAACATTCACACACTTCCCACAGAGGATGCCTGTCCCTTTGTGGACTCTCATTTTACTTCTATAATGGACCATGATGATGCACTCTGTTAGGTAGCAGCTTCCACTTGACAAAGCATCGTCATCAGGCCATATGGTGTAACACACAGAAGGGCCTTATTTCAGCCTCAAGACAATCTTTCCAAATCCATTTTTTTTTTTTTAAAATGTGTTGGTTTTTTTGGTTTGTTACAGACAACCAAATTGAATTTAGCTGATGATCCCCATTCAAGAGCTCTGTTCCTGAATTCCATCACAATCTACAAAAGAATAAAAATATTGGACACAGGTAGGCCTGGAATGCAAATAATCAATATTTTCTTGCTGCAAAATGGAGAGAAAATTACATGGCCGTGGCCTTCAGGGGCGGCCAGGCTTTCTCATTCTTCACGCAACTTTGCTATTTTCATGACTTTGAACACATTTGTTTTAGCCATTATCTCTGCCATTTGAGATAAACAGATATATTTTATCTGCAACAGAAATCCCAGTATGTCATGTTTGAGTTGCTTTGGAGTCCATCAAGATAGCCATCATTTCTGTAATCAGCAATACACGATTATTTGATAACTTGTTACTTTAAGATAAATATTTTAACTGGCTATCTGAAAAGAAGCTCTAATACACGCTGGAAATTGATTTTATTTTATTTTATTTTTTTAACTTGGATTCAACAGAAATGGAGTGAGTTGCTCTCTTAAGTTGATGAGATAACCATCACTCCATCCACACGATGTTCACGGTAGGCTAGGTAACTATTAAAACAAATTTTAATGTCTATCATCACTGCTTGAAATGCTTCCTCTTACCTTAAAAAAAAGAAAAAAAAATATTCCCATGATAATTACTAGGACCCATGCTTTGGAAAGCTGCTGAATGAAACACTTTCTTCATCGAAAACTACCCGTTGGGGCGCCTGGGTGGCTCAGTTGGTTGGACGACTGCCTTCAGCTCAGGTCATGATCCTGGAGTCCCGGGATCGAGTCCCACATTGGGCTCCCAGCTCCATGGGGAATCTGCTTCTCCCTCTGACCTTCTCCTCGTTCATGCTCTCTCTCACTGTCTCTCTCTCAAATAAATAAATAAAGTCTTAAAAAAAAAATTAAAAAGAAAAAAAAAAAAAAGAAAAAAAAAAGAAAACTACCCGTGACCTCCCGGAGACCTTGCAGGTGTGTATACTCCAGGGCACTGGGTGTTCTCTTGTTCCTGGATTACCTGACTTGATGGGAGAGGCCAGGGGCTTGTGACCAGGGGGGAAGAGTAAGTTGAGCGCCTGATCCTGACTTTTCTTTTTTTAACTTCAGAATAGCTGAGAAAAAAGGCCATTCAATGTCAATGATCCAAAATGTCTGCCAAATGCAGCGATGCTTTCACATTAATGAACTTGACTTGCACTCCCGCATTTTGTCGAAGGGCAGGGCATGAATTAACACCGGACGGTTTGGGAGAGGAGTCCACGCCCACTGTTACTTCGCATATTCAGAGAGAGAACAGCTGCTATTATGTATTTTCACCGCCTTTTTTCTTTCTTTCTTTCTTTTTTTTTTCTTGGTAACTCCCTTACTTTGGACTGCAGACATTCATCTGGGACTGTCTTTTCTTGTCCTTAAAAGGAGAATATTTTATTCTTTCCATACTCTGGGAATAGTGGTTGGCAGCTAGGAAGTCCTCTGAATTTTTGTTAAATAAGTGATAAGTTGTTATTAAAATATAATGCAGCGTGGAAATCAGAAATGACCTCAAATTCAAGAGACGGAAAACAGTGCAGTTTAATAGTCATGTAAAATCCTAATGGGAAAACGCAGTACCTGACCCACTATTGGGTTTCTCCAGCCAAGGACGCGCTGCTTCGGTCACTGTGTGGCTGGGTGCAGTCTCTCCGGGCCAGAATGCTGGACCCATGTTTCTTACGTGGAATACAGCAGAGTCTCACCATCAAAACCAACGGTGTGAATCTCTGATACCTTCACTGAGACATTTGGTGCTTACCATCAAGGGATGGTTTTCTTGGAATTTAATTTGTTCTTAAACAGTGAGAGGGAACCTGGTGGAGCCACTCTCTTGTCTGCACTGCGAATGCAAGCCAGCTGGGAGCCGGGGTCTGCTAAGACCATCATCTGCCGGAGGTGTCACTCTGATCGACTGAAGCACCGGCCGGCAGAGCTCATGACCGGCCCTCCAGTGAGTTCCTGGTGTCTCAGGTTAGAGCGGAGCTCTCGCGAACCAGCTGGGAGTTGCTCACGTTGTGCTTTCGAGAGCCAGACCCTCGGGGAGCACCGCCTGGAGCACGTTTATTATTCCTCACAAGAGAAGGACAAGCAGACACGTGCAGGGCCCTTTCACAGATAAGTACCCACCGGAAAGGCAACGTTTATATCGGTTTTTAGAAAAGTGAGAGCAACATGCTCATTTAATAAATGCCAATAGACATTTATTAAAAAATCGGTCTAATATTGCTATGCTACGTTGCTGGTGTGTAAGCACGCGTGTGTGATCCCCTGGGGTGAATGGTTAGCCTGAGTCACAGAGCGTCTCTGTCCTTGTGTGGAGATCACGGTGAGTAAGAAATGGAAGGTAGGGACACACATGGGACCCAGCTGTCAGCCTGGCCCCAGGTGTTGGAATTGTAATGTCTCAACCTCCTCATCCTTTATCCTCACTGTGGGCTCCTGGTCAACAAGCAGGCTTTCTCTAGTGACACCACCAGAACAGAAAATGGTCTGTCCCCTACCACATTCTTTCCATCCAAAGCAACGCTGTCAGTGTAGAAGACAATTATATGTATTTAAAGGTTTAAACAGTCTGAGATGTTGGAAGCTGAAACACTGACTGCTGTATGTCCGCCTACTCAATCTAACCCAGAATTCACAGTAAAGCGGCACTCCGCTGTGCGAGTGCGGGCCAGGCCTGTCAGTAGATCAAGCGAAGATTACATGGAATTAACAGGCTTCATGGATGCACGGAAACATGACCGACTCTTTCAGAAGTTTAAACCAAATGATAGCGTGTGCTGTGCCTCTTCTCTATTCAAATAAATTAAATTTTGATTTGTATTTATTTTTCCAGATTACTGGAATCCTCTGGAACTATCAAGAATTATGAAGGTCTGCTGAGGTCAGGCTTGGAAGAACTTATTTAACCTCTGGGAGTGTGCAGGAGCTCTTTGCTCTACAAAAACCAGAGACAACTTCTCAGGGTTAATAACACAATCTGGCTGCTTATTTTTATCCTAAGTTCCCTCTTTTCTCTCTTGGTATTATGTTTCAATGACCTTTTCCCTCTGTATAAAATATTTCAACTACTATGTAGTAAATTGCAATTATCTTTGAGCAAATACACTCACGTACACACAAGAGAGAAGTGAACGGAATAACTTTTTGTATAGAAATCTACAGCTGACCTTGAACAACATGGGTTTGAATGGATTTGAACAGATTTTCCCATAAATACAGTACAGTATTGTACGTGCACTTTTTCCTCCTATGACTTTTCTTAATACTTTCTTTTCTCCACGTTACTTTACTGTAAGAATACAGTGAATGATCTAACATTCAATATATGTGTTGATCAACTCTTTATGGGGACACCTGGGTCTCAGTGGGTGAAGCCTCTGCCTTCGGCTCAGGTCATGATCTCAGGGTCCTGGGATCGAGCCCCGCATCGGGCTCTCTGCTCGGCAGGAGTCTGCTTCCTCCTCTCTGTCTGCCTCTCTGCCTACTTGTGATCTTTCTCTGTCAAGTAAATAAATAAAATTAAAAAAAAAATCAACTCTTCATGTTACCAGTAAGGTTTTCGGTCTATGGTAGGCTACTAGTAGTTAACTGTTTGGGGAATCAGAGTTATATATGGATTTTTGATTGACCCCTGACCTCTGCATTGTTCAAATGCCCAACTCCATGTGGTACTGTTCGGATAAGAACACGCCTGGACTGGCATTTCAAGGAAGCAGGCGGTGCAGCGGGTGTGAAGAGCGTGTGGAGCTCTTCCTCACTTCTCCGCGTCCACCTCAACAGCAGCAAGAAAGCGTCCACAACTTGGGTGACATTTTGACCAATGACATCGTTCTTTGGCCTGAATCCTTACGGGTTATCGGCATCTGCTTCATTGCCCTTTCCACTCGTTCAAAATTATAGTTGTACCAGGGAGCCACGTGGCTATGGGGTTCCTAGGGGTTTTGCGTGTGTGTGTGTGTGTGTGTGCCTCATAAATCCCAGACAACATGTGGGGAAAGTCAGCATCCCAGAAACACCAATGGGCTCCCACCAAAAAAATAAAAACAAAATTACAATGTTCCACAAAGCCCCTGCTCTCTACGGTTAGAGGATGAGAAAATCGGAAGTGAGTAAGACAGAAAACTTAAGCAATAATTACCCTATTCTAGACACAGGTCCCAGCAAATGCTGCAGCCCCTTCTGCACCCCCAAAGCAAAGGCTGAGTGGGGATCCCAGACTCCAAGCTCCCCTGCCTTAATAGTGTGTTTCCTTTGTCTCAGGGTTCTGTCGGAGAAGACCAGGGGTGGGTGGTGGGTGCCCCCTCCACGATAGCAGTGGAGACCACGTGGGGAGCAGTAATGAGGTGCCCCTCTCCCCCAGGTGGCAACAGAGGCTGCGTGGGGAACCTGGACCTTCCCAACCTGGCAGGTATTGAAGCAGCATCCCTCCCTCTGCCAGTGACGTATCCCAGGAAACCTGCCAAGACAGAGATTTAAACGAGACCCAGAATTTCTTTATGTAAATATCTGAAAGGCCCAGGATGTAAGTGAATATCACTCATCAAACCACAAACCAGGAAAATCTCAACATGAATGAGAAAAGACAATCAGCGCACGTCAATAAGGCGATGACATGGATGTTGGAATTATCTGAAAAGGATTTAAAATCAGCCTTGAGGCACGCCTGGGTGGCTTAGTCATTCAGCATCTGCCTTTGGCTCAGGTCATGATCCCAGGGTCCTGAGATGGAGCCCCGCATGGGTCTCCCTGCTCCCCGGGAAGCCTGCTTCTCCCTCTCCCACTCCCCGCTTGTGTTCCCTCTTTTGCTCTCTCCTTCTCTGTCAAATAAATAAATAAACTCTTTAAAAAATAAAATAAAATCACCCTTAGAAATTAAAAAGTTTCAGCAAAGAAATAGAAGATATGAAGAAAAGCCAAACGGAGAATTTGGAACTGAAAAGGGCAATTAATATAAGAAGAGACTCACGCAATGTGGTCATTTTTCTTTTTCTTTTCTTTTCTCTTTTCTTTTTGCATGCTCCTCGCAAGGGTGTGTTTCTTCTAGTCTACCATGGCTTCAGTTGGGAAGTCTATGCATCGTCTCACGTTTGAGAGGCATTAGGTCACTTCAGCAGCCAATTGTAATATTTAATAATTTATTGTCTGTGACTTTTTTGTGTGCACATCCTGAACCTTCCACATATGTGACTCACACACAGCCCTAAAGACCCCATCTCGCTTCCCACCTGCGCTGTGTTTATGCGCTGTTCCTGCTCCGTCCTGGTGACCCTGCCTCTGGGAATCAGGTTTGCCAATCCATCAGCTGGTGGAGGGGTTTGGAGGGCACTCCCTCCCCCTGCCTGTGGTACCTCTACCTTGGGATCTAAGAATGCCTGAACCTGGAAGGACACACCTTAGCAATGTCCTCCTAAGTGTATTTTTCTGTGACTCCGTAAAGTCTTTATGTAAACATGAACAAAGCGATTATTACATAATAATTAGTAGGGGGCCCCCCAAATAAAAATGACAACCAAGAATGGAAACAACCATGACGGGGATGTGTAAGAAGCAAAGAATATATTTAAAGTAACTCTATTTACCTACTGGAAAATAAATGTCTGGGATATTTTCCCCATGTAAACTTGGGTTTTGATGAAACATTTGGATGGGGACTAAGGTGTGGCATGGTGACTGACACTCTGTCTTTATGAAATGATCATGGTGTACGCTAGTTCTGATTCTATCAGATCTGAAGAACTATATGAAATAGGCAGGAGTGTGTCAATAAGATGCCTAGGTTTTAATTGTCATTCAAAGAGCTATTTGGCATAACAAGTGAGAGAACTGAGTGGTTGGCACACAGCAAAGATAGTTTAATTGTGCATTTGCTTCGTGGTCCTCATGACGCACAGAAACGTTCGTATATCCCTAGTATTAACTCAGTCGAGAGAACCTCCATTAAGTAAGGTAAACCGCTCACAGACCCCTCAGATGATTTTTGAGTGACCTCCACTCTGAGGGGGCAATAAAAATTATTAAGAAACCAGTCTTTTCTTCAGGGATCCCTTTAAAAAAACAACAACAACAAAGTAAGAAAGAAAGAGATTAAGAAAAGACAACGCCAAGGTTTCTTTTTGTTTAAAAATCACTTGTTTGGTATCACCTTCTGAAAACTTTAGAATAAAAATGCCGAGGCAGGACTAGGTATTCTGCAGGAAGTCCAAGATTCAACACTGTTCTCCCCCCGTGGGAATGTGGAGAGTTTCACTTGAAAAAAAAAATTAGTTTCACTAAAATAACAAGGAAGATAGAAAAAATATTTTTGGCGCTTAAGTTAAGATTTTGTTAGCTTAGTTCTGTAAATAAGAATCACCTTTTCCCCTCCTTTTACATTAGCATTTTACTGGTATCTTAGCGCACTGTGATTAGTTAGTTCAGCGAAGTTACGTGAGTCTTACCCTTCTTGGCCAAGCTGAACAGTAAAGCAGCAAGCAGGGCCAAGGAATTCTGAGGGATACACATACATCCTGTAGGAAAAGACAGCTTGAGGGAGAGTTGTCCCTGGTCCCCATGATTTTATTTCCTAAGGTACTTTTTTCAAATTTTTAATTGTGCCTCTTCTGGGTAAATAAGATGTCTGCATATCAATTTAATGTCAAGGAAAATAGATCTATTTGCTGATTAGTTCTTTCACAATTACTGGTGAGACTTTTGCATTTTTTTGTGCACGTTCTTACTTTCACAAATAATGAAAATTTTGTTTCTCTCTTTCCAATCCTCATATCTATACTTCCTTTCCTGATTGTGCCAGGTGTTTTAGATATCTTTGGCAATGGTGACTATATACACTGGCAGTGTCTGACTATTAAGAATGTTTCTCAGAAATCATCTCTATCCAAATAGGACATTGTCTTCTTTTCCCAGTTTTGCAAGAGTTTTTTTTTTTTAATTAAGATTTTATTTATTTATTGGAGAGAGAGTGTGAGCGTGAGCAGGGATAAGGGTAGAGGGAGAAGCAGACTCTCTACTGAGCCGGGAGCCTGATGTGGAACTTGATCCCAGGACCCTCGGATCATGACCTGAGCCGAATGCAGACACTTAACTAACTAAGCCCCCCAAGCATCCCAACTTATTTTTAAATATATAATTAGCATTTATTAGGTCCCTATACATTTGAAGCTATTTTATCTACTTAATGAGTTTTCCCTCATTATTCTGATGTTCCCTTGTTATCTTCAGTAAGAATTTTCTCTTTAAAGTCTATTTTTGAGGCACCTGGGTGGCTCAGTCATTGGGCATCTGCCTTCGGCTCAGGTCATGATCCTGGAGTCTTGGGATAGAGCCACATCTCAGGCTCCCTGCTTGGCAGGAAGCCTGCTTCTCTCTCTCCCACTCCCCCTGCTCGTGTTCCCTCCCTGTCTGTCTCTCTCTGTCAAATAAATAGATAAATAAATAAATGAAAAAAAAGTCTTTTTTTAATGTCAAAATAGCCACATAAACTGTATTTGGTGTTTGCTTTGTATACTTATTTGTCAATCTTATTATTTCAATTTTTTTTTAAAGATTTACTTATTTATTTATTTGACAGAGAGAAATCACAAGTAGACAGAGAGGCAGGCAGAGAGAGAGAGAGAGGAAGGGAAGCAGGCTCCCTGCTGAGCAGAGAGCCCGACTCGGGACTCGATCCCAGGACCCTGAGATCATGACCTGAGCCAAAGGCAGCGGCTTAATCCACTGAGCCACCCAGGCGCCCCTAATTTCAATTTTTCTACAGTCTTAATTTTAGGTAATATATTTGTTCCTGGAATATGGCTATATATATATATTCATTCTAACAATCTTTTTCCATTTTAGTGTAGCATTTTATCTGCTGATACTTCATACTTTATCCTGCTTTAAACAGGCATTGGATTTGGGTTTCTCTTTAGCCTTCTTGTTCTAGGTTTTGTCAATTTCCCTTCTATTTTTTCCAGTGGATAAAGAATTCGTATTCTCATTTTCTCCCTTTCCTGGTTTGGATGTTTATATTCTGTTTCTCTTCTTCTGGTGAGTATTCTAAAATCGTAACACATTTACGTAACGTAGGAAAGCACAAGGTTATTCACTCTTTTCCACACAGCCTCCCATGTGAGAACTCGGGAACCTTTGGACAGCACGGAATCGGGGGGGTCGCTCCAGCGTGTTGTGCTCCCTGCTCGCTCTAGTCCCTCCTTCCATCCCAGCCCCCCAGCAGGTGTCCTTCCGGGGAAGGGGCCCATCTCCTCCAGGAAGCCCCCGCCAGGAGGAGCTCTGCCAGTTCCTGTTGGTCTGAAAATGTGTCATTGTGTCCTCATTCTGCAAAGATCGTCTTCCCGGGCAGAGCTGCACGTGAGCATCCCTTTTCCTACTGAAGACCTCATTTCACTGTCCGTGGCTTCTCATGTTGGAACTGAGAAACCATTTGTCAACCGATTTCCCACCTTTTTGAAGGCAATTGTATTTCTTTGCTATTTTAGGATTTTTCTTGTTGCTAGTCTATACTCTGAAAAAAATGAGTAGCTAGACTAATATATATATATATATATATATAATATATATGTATGTTTTTATTTGCTTAATATACATTTGCTTTTTTAACACATGTATGCATTGTGTCTGTCAACATATCCCTTCAAGTACTATATCTGTCCATACACTTCCCCTCTTTCCGGGATGCTGAACACACACGCTAACTTTCTCTCCTCCAAGTCTTTAACTGGTATCTTTCTCATCGGCTTAAAAGAAATCCTTCTGTCCAACAATCTGGACCATTTCTTTTGCCCTTTCAAAAGCTTATTTATATTCTTCACAGGTATTTCTTACTAGCTGTTAAAGACATTCATTGATTTATTCTGGCCATTGCTATATTCATTTCAAGAAGTTTTATTTGTTCTTTCATCAAATTTTCTAAAGTCCCTGAGTACCTGAAGGTATTTTCTATCTTGCATTTCCTTTAAACCAGTAAACATAATTGTTTTTTGCTTATTTATTTTTTAAAGATGTATATGTTATTTATTTATTTTAGAGAGAAGGAGAAAAAGAGAGAGTGAATTGGGGGGGAGGAGCAGAGAGAGAGGGAGAGGCAAACTCTGAGCTGAGTGCGGAGCCCAAGGAGGGATTCGATCTCTCAACACAGGGGTCATGATCTGAGCCCAAACCAAGAGCTGGATGCTCAACCAACTGCTCCACGCAGGTGCCCCAAACATCATTATTTCCAAATGTGTGCTTATTGATGCTTCCAAAACCTGAAGTTTCTAATGATACATTTCTGCATGTTTACTTGTTTATTTTTGACTATTTTATAGCTTATGGTCTTTGAAAAGAGTATTTTTTTAAAGATTTTATTTATTTGACAGAGATCACAAGTAGGCAGACAGGCAGGGAGAGAGGTAGGGGGAAGCAGACTCCTTGATGAACAGAGAGCCCGATGCGGGGCTCTATCCCAGGACCCTGAGATCATGAGCTGAGCCAAAGGCAGAGGCTTAACTAACCATTGAGCCACCCAGATGCCCCTGAAAAAACTGTGAGTGTTCATGGAGGCCTAGGATAAATACTCTTTTCCAGAGAAGATCTGCATCAATTTCCGCCAAGTGCCTTGGTTGCACCATCATCTCAGTACCGAAGACCCAGCAAGGTCTCAGCTTGAAATTCTCTAGACCACACAAAATGCAAAATTCCTCTGCAAATCCCTACTATAGTGGTCAGGGTCCCACGTTCCTTTTTTTTATTTTTTCTCTTTCCTTTTCTGCCAAGGCACCTTTCCAGGGGGTCTGCTGGGGACAAAGGATCTACTTTGGGTTTTCACTTCACTCGGGAATTTCCTTCAGGGTCGCACTGTCGTGGAGGAGCGTCTCTCCTGCAGGCCTCCGCCCTGAGCAGGGCCTGTACCCCGACTCCTGCAGTCCCTGCCCGACAAGGACGTCAACACGAATGCCACGAATGCATCGGACGTGCAAATAGTGTCAGGAGACAAGCGTGTGTTCTTGCACTGGTCTGCTTACCTGAGTCGGCCTTCCCCGCGGATTGGCTCTTAACTGTCTCCCCAGCTGTTTTATATTTCAAGGCCGTGTTGAGCGTATTTTGTGCAGTGTGGTTATTTATTATGAGAAGGAGGGTTGGCTGGAATGACAGAGCTCATCAGAACCGGAGGTGGAGCCTCCTCCACCTTCCAGAAAGCCGAAAGCTTTCCCACACCACACGCAAACTTACTAGATACTCTCTCCACACGAGAACTGCCAAGGGGACGTCGGCATGTGGGACGTGACCTTCAGAAATTCATCATTAAAGACAGATTTTCTGAAAGCAATTCCATCAGATCGAACACCCAACCCTAACCTCTCCTCCGCAGGTAATGCATGCGAGCCCGCCTCAGGTTTAGGGCTTGTTTCTCTCCCCACGTCCACAGAACTCACCACACAGTGAATCACTCTGGGGTCCCAACTCTTCTTTGTTGTTTGGCAATATTGTTTTCTAAGATTTTTGTCCCTCCAAACAGTACCTATCTGTATGTTCCTCAGAACCGCTGGTACTCTTTAATAAACGGATTATTGAAATAAAGGTCGGATTTGCTCACACACACACACAGACACACACACACACACACATATTTATGCCTTTAACAGGCATATTGGTTTAAACTGTATGAAAGTCACGTTATGTTCATTTTTTCCCTCTGGGACTTAGAGAGGCATCGCTTCCTAACCAGTGACACTCACACAGAGGGTGGCATTTCTTGCTCCGCGGACGGGAAGTCTCACCCCTTACGTGGCAGAGCGCACCTTCGCTGCTGGGAGCCGGACCCTGTCACCGTGTCACTGGGGCTTCCATCTGCCTAAATACGGTGGGCGGCTCACGGGTTCTACCTTAGTATGTGGAGTGCAGAAATACATGCTTGTCACGCTATGGACACATAGGAAGTATCAAATTATAATGGTGATCATAAAAAGTATTTTTTATTTAATTATACTTTCTGGAGAAGTCACAATTTTGATATCTAATGGAGACACTTTGTAAAAGCTGAGTCTGTCTTGTTGCCCTCATAATCACACTAAATTGAATATAATTGGATTTTTGTTTGGGAACTGAGGCGACGAGGGGCTTCAGGTCCCAATGAAATCATACTCCGTCTGAGGTAGGCACTAGGAGTGTGGCTGTTTCTCATGGCATATGTTAATGTGAGGTCCTCTTCCCTCGGTTCTGCTTCCTTGCGACTGGGGCCTTATCCCGCCAAGGCATCTCTTCCCGGCTGCTTCCCTCTCTGACATTTTGTGTTGCAGAGATCTTTTTCTTACTCTTTCCCTCCACTCCTTCTCTCGGTTAGCTCAGTCATTCTTCATTGAAATACTGTGCACAGAAACGAACCCAGTAACACTTGTCTCGGGACAGAGTTTCAAGAAGATGGGACCCGTTGTCGCCAACGCCCTGAGAGCTGTCAACACTTTTGATAGGCATAACCACTATATTTTAAACTCGAGTTTTCCTAATTCGAAATTTATTGAAAACATATTAAAAGCTAAAAATGGATTTTCTTTGAGAATATAATAATATATGCAAATGACTTTAGGAGACAAAATGTGGAACACAGAAAAGGTCCTTTCTGAAATCACTGCTCTCGGACACTCCCATATGGTTAAGTTTGAGCTGCATCTCTAAATGCCACATAAGGAGAAGCTTCCAAAAACACAAAGGTAATTTGCTTAGGGGCTTGGAGCTTTAGAACTGGATACTTCTGGCAGACACAGGGCTGTGAGTATGGCTTGAAAGGGGATAGAGATGCATATGGCTGAGAGAAGATGCTCCACGAATCTGGTGTTTCTGCCTGTCTTCTCAGTACTGAGCGTTGTGTTCGGGTGTTCGCACAACAGGCAGCATTATAAAGAGAAAAATGACGTCTGTCTCAAGAGAGGAGGAGAGACATCTCTGCCCAGAGACAGTCCCGGGCAATGAAGCTAGAGACTTCTCCACCCACCCCGGGGAAGTCTTGGGAGTAAAGAAGATGCGTCCCTCTGGAGGCGGGAGGGGCCGGGTCATAGGCAGCCCCCTTCCCCCCCAAAGAGCAGGGTCTTCTCATCAGAAATTGCTTCAGCATCCACCTGGACTGTCTCTGCTTCGCCCCTGCAGAGCCCGGGGCAGGGGTGGGGCGGGAAGGAGAACCTGTGTGAACACAAAGCTCTTTGTTTCCAGGTCCGCCCCATGCGTGAAGCTGTGATCAGCTTCCTAGGCATTGCTTGATCCCCAGGCTTGTGCCTGATTCATCTTAAGAGAAAGAGGTCATAAATATTTAAACAGAAATTCCTGCAACTCTCTTATTTAGCTGTGGATTGAGATTTTCAGGTGCTTATAAGAATCAGAAAACATCTGAAAATCCATAGAACATCCTGTATTTCAAGCACATCCTTTAAATCATATTCTAAAATGCATTTTGTAAACCTGCCATGTTTGGGCAGCTCCTGGACCGTCTTACCGTCTGAACAGAAGGAGCGGCATTGGGTGGAGGGTTTGACAGTGTTCGGAGGCCGGAGGTGGCTGCCTGGCTGCGAATCACTGCTGCATCTGGCTGATGTCGTCATGCCCAGGAGCGGAGAGTTCACCCTTGTCAGTTCTCTCTACGCACGAGTATCACATTCAACGTGAATTTCAATTTACCAAACTTTGGTCCCAAGACATCGGCCCTCTTTGGGATCTCCCTCCACAGTTTCTAAGCATCAGTGGGCTTAACATGGAACCAGATAGCAAGACTTCAGGGTTTGGAGTGTCTCTTTTTATTATACTTCAATTGGAAATAGACTAGCTCTAATCACTACATGACTGGAGCTTTACGCACCTGGCTGTAGTCGGAGGTGTCAACAGATGGGGAGAGAAGTACAGGGTCTTGAGCCTCAAACTTGTCTGAAAGCAGTTCTGTGCACCAGGGGACATCACACGAGGGAGCCCCAATGGGCTGCCTCCACGGCAAGCTATACTCAGGCAAACGGTCACTAGTTACCTGTTCCCCGAGAGCCCACAAGCAGGGAGCTGGCGCTGTGCAAGGGCTCTGCGTCCTGATGGGACAGTGTTGGTTTTGCCCAATGCCTCTGTATTGTATGGAGCCAAACAGTGGCATTTAATAACTCAATTTCTGATATTCAGAGCTTAGACATGGGCTCCAATTTGCATGTTTTTAGATCTGTTTCTGGCTTCGTGAATATTGGCCAATTCCTGAACATTTCACAATAATTGCAGGTGATTTCCCCGCTTCACTCTGCGGCATTCCCGTTTGCCTGTGCAATTAAGGGGACTGGAAATGATTTTCTGCTAAAGAAAGATGCTGTCAACGGAGTTTTGCCACCATATATATATATATATATATATAAAATTTCTTTAAAGGTGTTCTGAAACAGGTAATTGGATTGAAATTTTATTTTCTTTTCAAAAAGCAAAATATATTGATCTGTAAAAGGCTGTTTTATTTAAAACATGTTCTTTAAAATCAACCCGATTTGCGCTGTCTTACTGTAAAAGGTAATTGAGCTCTTGGGAATTGCAAAGCCAGAGACAGAGTCTATCAGGGGACATTTGGAAATTGTATAGTTTTCCTGGAAATGACAATATTTCTGAAAACAGGCAGGAGGGTGGGGCCATCGAAGTTCTGGGAGTGCCCGCAGCTGTCCGTCATTCCTCCTGGTGGCAATCCCCTTGTTGCGAACGCTGGGAGAAATGTCTGGGGGCGGGGGGGGGGGTCAGGACGTGTGAAGACAGCAAGGATGGCCGAGTCCCCCCAGCAGACCTCGTAGCTCAGAAGCCGAGGCGGTTAGAAGGCGCGTGCGTGTGTGTCTGAGGCCGCAGGGCTCCGGGTCCGGGCGCTCCGGCGAACGCCCGCCTCTGCTCCTGGCTTGTGTGCGGCAATTTCTGAATGCAGGTTCAACCAGTCACTCCCAGGCCGTTCTTTGCGTGTATAGACTTGGTTGGATACATGACTGTTTAATGGTTTTCAAAGCTGAGAGTTCAGAACAAATGACTAAGAATGAAACGAGTCGACCTCCTTAGAAATGAAGACAAAGTCGAATCACCTCTCATGTATAGAATTTAAAACTTTGAGCATTCATTTTTAGGACCCAGAGAAGAGTGACGGGATTCATCCAAGTTGGTCCATGAGGCTTGGAAGGGGGAGCCTCTACCTGCCCGAGGACCAAAGCCCCTGCTCTCTCCCAGGGCATGGATCCAGTGTACTTTCCTCCTGCTGGGAGCCCTGCCTAGTGTGGGAGCCAGGCGGCCTGGGCACATCGCTAATGTCCGCTCCATCAGCCGCAGGGGCCCCGTGGCCCCGGGCTCGGGCTGGTTCTGAAGGGGGTCTGAGTGTTTTCCCTCACGTCTGCTCCCTGACGCTGGGCTGAGCCAGTGTTGAGCCCGCTGCGGGCTCCGGCCCAGTCTCAGGCAGGCAGATCTGTCTCTACGGCAGCCCAAGTGTTTCCTTTCCTCTTTCTCTTGTGTGTATGTGGTTTTTTTTTTTTTTTTTTTTTTTTAAATTTAAATGTCCTCTTTCTTTCTCTTGTGTATGTTTCTTCTTCTTCTTTTAAAATTTAGATGCAATTAGCCAGCATACAGGACATCATTAGTTTCAGCCCTAGAGCCCTAGACTCCCAGAGCTCGGCACATCGTGTGTCCCCTTAATGCCCCCCCCCCCCCCCCCCCCCCCCTCATCCACCCCCATCTCTCCCCTGCAGCCACCCTCCGTTTGCTCCCTAGAGTTACACACTTAGTTTGCCTAAAACTGCCAAAAGGGTAAAAATGACCCATCAGTAAGGAATGATGGAAAAGTGCCCAGGAGCTTGGTTATTTCTGTTTTAACCGTGTCCTCGTACAAGTACGGGCCGTGAGAGCTCGGCCGGACAGAGCCGAGGCTCCAGGTCAAGGACTGTGCCGTTGTGGCTTCTGACACACCCACCGCAATATCGACAACGTTGCACCGACTGAATGTTTTGGACGTAGAGGGTTTTAAGCGATGCAACCTCTTCTCTCTGACCGTCCACACCTGTTGGGAGCCTGACCTGCTGGCAGTCGCTCCCTCTGGGTTGCACACCTATGGAGAGAGGAGGCTTCTAGAGAGCGTTCATTAGTTTAAAACTGTTTACTGAGCCTCTCCTACGTGAAGGGCACGGAGCACCGTTCTCGGTGCGGGGATGGAAGGACCATGCTGCACCAGTCGAATCCTGGCTTCCAGCGTGCTTCTGTCCCAGAGGGCGAGAGGCGGCAGCCCGGTGTCCAGCCCGCTCACTTGCTGCCACCAGCCCCCTGCACTGGTGACATTAGGACGTTGTCCTGTCCTTGGAGGGTAGGCTGGATACGTGTCCGAGGACTCCCGTCCTGGGCTTGCAGCAGCGCATGGTATAAAGGGCGTCTCAAAGTCGTCGGTGTGGGGGCCTGCTTGGCCAGAGGGAGCCGCTTTGTTGTAAGCTTGGATTGACCCTGCCCGTCCCGGAGGAACTGACTTGCAAACCCCGGATATAGGGGCGGCCGGCTGGATGGAGACGTCCAGTCAGTGGGGCGCGCATATATTTACTGTGCTGAATTGGAATTCAATTGGCAGCCCGTATGCGACCGAGCCAGACTGTGCCTTCTCCCTGTGTGTTGCAGTCTCATCCGCCCCTGTGTGTGGGCCGGGCTCAGCCACCTCTAGAAAGGTTAGTCTGTGAGGCAGAAGCGAAGTCATTGGGAGCGTCGGGGTCGTGGGGTCCTGGGATCCTCTGCAGCAGCATCGTTGGGTCTTGGGGAAGCAGCCTCGTCCGGAGCAGCGTGAGCAGAGTCGTCGGGGAGCGGCCGGGTACGGAGCCGTGGGGGTCGGTGTTCTGGTCGTCGTCGCCTCTTTGTAAGAGACACCCCGACTGGTCGGTGTGATTTTCGATGTTTGCTTTTCACTTTGTGTCGGTCTCGTTCCTTGGATCGCGGAGCCTAGCGGCCGGCTCGCTCTCATGAAGATCTCCGGGAGAGCTTCCCTCTCACTGCAGAACCCCGCAAAGTGGTGCTTCCCGAGAACATGCCGTGTATTCCTACCTCACGGAGTCCATGAATGTCTTTCTTGGGTCTGTGCTCCCCTTTGTTTCGGTTGTTGGAAGGTTTGGGCTGCATCTGTGTGGCCCACGTTCACCCACCATAGAGCACCATGTGCCATTGATTTCCACGAACCTGTTACACCAGATCTGACACCTTTTCTGCTCTCCTTTCCCGGTACTTGGCTCCACGCATTCGTATCTTTGTCCCACGTGTTACAACATGCCACCCTCAGTGTTTCTCTCTTTCCCAGTGAGAGGGGCTGTTGTTTCAGCCTCAGGCTGGATTCGGAGTGCGGGGTGGGGGGGGACCGACAGCAAATCCAAAAGGAACGGTTTCAAGAAGCTAATGTAATGGACTGCCTTCCTCTGACGGTCTCTGCGGGGATCCCGGAGGTTGGTCCAGGGGTCCAAGAATGCCCTGGGAGAGTTTTCTGTGCTTTGCTTGGAGTTTCCTCCTCAGCCATCTGTGGCTACAGCCACGGGGAGCATTGGACCTGCTTCCAGACATGAAGAAGCAGAGTGGACAGCACAGGAAGAGCTCCCCTGTCGCATCACCCGTTGGAGAGTTTTTAATGGGACCTCTCAGAAGCCCCAGCCAGGGGCTCACTCCCAAGTGATTAGCAAGAACGGTTTCAGGACCATTTAGAACTGACTTTGTGTGTTTGTTTGTGATAGACACGTAGTCGCCCCAATAAGATCAGTCTCCTGTTAGTCAGCGAGGAGGGGGAACAGAGACAGAGCCGAGGACCAGCAGTCTCTGACCCAGGTGTGAATAGATAACCCTCGTGCTCCTTGTGCCGTCACAATGTTTCATAATAAAAAATTTAGCATTTACATAGCACGTTAAGCCTTTTCAAGTGATTTTATGTCTGTTTCCACAGTTTTACATTAGTTTGCTCTACTCCTCTACTGAATCACTGGAAATATTTGTCACGTCCTATAAGAACTGGGAATTTTCATTCACATGATTAATGATATGGTTTTTATGTATTTCTCTTTGTTATTTATATAAGTTCTTTAACCCAATTTCCTTCTGATAGTTTTTCTATTGCTAGACTAGATGTTAATTCGACAAAATTTGCTAAAACCTTTTTGAATGCCATAAATCCCATTAGGAATTCATTATTCAAGATACAAAATAGAATGCATTTTATGGAGCTCTTCACAGAGTCGGTGAGCCTGAGGCGATGGCTTTGAGATTTTGCTGAAAGAGAGGGCAGGCGGCTCTTGCCTTGGCCGCCACCACTCCGGGCAACTGCCAGCACAGTTTATTGCCAAGGCGGGAAGTATTTGTCATGGGGAAGGGGTACGAAATGGAAAAAAGAGGAGGGTGCCCTGCTCCTTCATGTCTTTAGAGTGAAAACCTCAAGGCGGCATCTGGGTGTGTTTTTCTCTCCTTCTCCCGGTCCTCCTGTGTCCCTCCTTTCTAGTAAGCTGTCAGCATTGGACAAGCACAGGAGAAGCCCGGGCCCCGGTCTCAGACGCTTCCTCTGTGTGTCCGCAGCCATCACCCAACTTGGGTGCCGGGTCGCGGCTGTACCTGCCGGCGTGAGCTCCCCACGCGGACCCTCTGCCCCGTCTGGGTGGGTGCCGGCAGGCTCCCCAGTCTGGACGCCATCCTTCGTCAGGGGACACGACCACATTGGCACGTCATCGATGCAGGACAGCCCTCACGATTTAAATCTAATGTTTCTCTCAATCTGAGGCTCTCTTTGCAAACTCTTAATACTACTAGTTGCTATAATTTCATTGTATTTTTGTAGCCTGTGTCTTTTACTGAAAACGACGGGAATTTTTTATCCTTTACTTTCTCTGGTTTCTTGGGTTCTTGTTTCCCTCTGAATGCTGACTTAAAGATTATTTTTGTTTAAGTAAGTTTTGTGTATTTATTAAAACACTTAATAAATTATTATGTGTATTTTGTGGGTGGTTTCACATTTTTTAAGATTTGATTTATTTATTTGTTGGAGAGAGAGGGGAGAGAGAGAATGATCGGGAGGAGGAGCAGGGGGAGAGGGAGAAGCAGACCCCCCGCTGAGCAGGGAGCCCAGCACAGGCCTCGATGCCAGGACCCCGAGATCATCACCCGAGCTCAAGGCAGACGCTTAACCAGCTGAGCTACACAGATGTCCCAGTTTCACTTTTAATATTGCATTTTACACATTAGGATATTGACTCCATTTTTATGACAAATTTCACATTAAAAAAAGAAGGCTGGGAGTGTGTCTACCCAGGAAGGGTAGTGGCTGGAGCTGTGTACCCAATCCACTGCCTAACCGGCCGACTGGCCTGTTCCTTGCCGAGCCTCAGAAGTGGGTCAAGAGAACATCAGAAAACAAAACCTGAACCCAAACCAAACCCACATTGCACCACTCCACTTTTTTCAACTTCTGGATTAGAAGATTTTGTTGATTCTTACCTCCCTTGCACGTAACTGCGTATGACGTGGATTGGCTTCCTCTGCACGTACAAACTCAAGCAGATGCAAGAGGCATTTGGCAGATGAACTCTGGTTCCCTCCGTTTCTGCCCACCAGGCTCAGCAGACTTGTCCTCCTTGATCAGAGAGAACACAGCAGGAGATTAAGAAGTGGGTGTTGGGTAAGGACTGGGTGCAGAGGAGGAGCACTAGGGACCCAGCTCGCCAAGCCGTCACCCAGGCAGGAACTCTCCATCCTCCGCTTCACACCCTACGCAGCCCTATTTGTTTTCTTTCTAACACTCCAGAAGTTCATTCCGTTGATCAGATTATGTCTTGGTTTATTGTGCTGTGATGATTTTGGGGTCAGGAACTATATTTTACTTTCTATGTCACTTGGGCATGGTACTTGGCCAACAATAATAGGAATTATTAACTGAACTAGTCAGCAGCAATTATTCGTTGAATTAGTATGATATTCAAATGAGAACCAGAGGTTGTAAAATGTGACTCCACATAGCAAAGGTCACTTCCCTTTGTTCTGTGTTATTAGATTATAGACTTTGTTTGGTAACACATATATTTGTTCCTGGAAATACTATTTTTTCTAAAGACGCTCTTCCAAACTTACGGGATTTGTGTGATCTCAATAAATCATGCCCTTTCTTCCTCTGTAGTGTGCAAAGAATTGAAAGGCAGTTAAAAGGGTCAGGAAGCTAGAATTCAGCAACCCCCTTCATGCCTGGGGGTCTGTCTTGGAGGGTCCTTTGGAAGGGCAGTCGCATTGGGCAGACACACCATGCCAGCATTGGTTTGTTGTCTACACAGGCGACAGCAGGAGCCCAGTGGAACACTCATGTCTGGCAGTGTTCTGGGGCAATAGTCTCCGAGGGCATCCCCGTGAATTACCAGTCAGAAAAGCTCTTGTCAGGTGGTCCTCGAAGTCTTCCAAGTCATACTAAAAACATTCATGTCCCCCACCAGACATTTTAAGTCAACATCTAAAATTTTTCATTGTAATTTTAAATAGCTATAATACATGTAATTTCTGTCGCCATGGAGCTAACAATATTGTAATAAAATTGATACAGAACTCTTTAAAATACATCTGGTGGATTCTAAATGTAGCAAGCTTATGTTCACCATTATCCATTTAAAAGTACATGATCTGGCATGTGTCTAAGGGTACAGTTAAGTGTTAAGCATGTATATTCATACTTGTGCAAGTATTCTTTTTTTTGTGCAAGTATTCTTCTATGTGTATATGTGAGTGTGTACATATATACACCAACAAATTCTGCTTTAACATTGGGACATTTTAAAATCCTTTCTTTTTTTTCCTTGACTTATCATTTCAATTTAATCCTGTTATATTTATGTTTGAAAATGATCAATTACTACATAACACACACATGCTTCTCCATATAGAATTTGGTAAGCGTGTAACAAAATACAAAGTGTTATTGGAAAACCATTTCTTAATGAGATAGATGGGACTTTCATCAGTTCATTTTATACGTCCATGGAATAAAATTACTTTCTGTTCCAATTAGTCAGGGTTCAAATAAAGTGTATTCAATATTTTTTAACTTTCATAGATGCAAGACCTAAGGTTCCTTGCTTTCATAGCTGTCATGAATAAGAGGAGTTGTGAGGTACTCGTGATTGTGATGTGATGTCCTCTTTCCTCAGAACCTTTAAAGATTCCAACATGTTGTGTTATCATCAGAATTTATTGTGAATGATGCAAGTCAGGTGACAAAGGCATTCAATATCCTACTGATTTTACTGAAAGAAAAGAATGAAATCTGGCTGTGGCTTAGTGAAAACATGCATCACTCATTCATAAAACTTCCTTCCTTTTTCAAAACCCGAATGGTATAATACGAAAAAGCATTTTTCCCAAGATTAATAAAACAACTTTTGCTATTGTTATATAGTTAAAGGCACCTTACTTAATGTGAAGTTGTGTAAGGGAGTTACAAACACCGAACTATGGGCCTGGTGGGCTATTGCTGTGACAGTGTCAAGTGCTGCATTGCTCTGGTACCCAAGTCCTGGGGTCACCACCTCCTGTATGCTGACCCCGAGCTTGGCAAGTGGTTTGTCTTAGCCAACAGAACAATGGCAATGTGACAAAAGAGAGACTTGGAATTTGCTTCCCGGGGGACATGCTCTCCCCAGTGCTCTAGGAACCCCACTGCCATGGGACTGAAGGTTAGCCTCACCTGCTGGGTGGTGAGATGCATGGCCCATTCAACCCACAGCAGAGAAATGGCCACGCAAGAGAGTGTGGCTCGCTGAGCCCAGCCAGCCCAGCCAGCCGGACATGGGTACGTCAACACGCGCAGATGGGACAGACCCATCCCGGCTCGAGTCCCAGGACCATCTGACGGCCAGTCAGCTGGTGAACAGCAAGACATGGGTATTGATTTAAGTCCCTGAAATTTGGGTTGGGTTGTCACACACAACAACTGGTAACTGATAAAAGTGTTAGTTTCAAAATATCATTGTCATTTTCTTCACAATGTCCCCCTGTACTGTTCATATTAGCTACTGCGATCAGCTGTCCCTGTCTTCCGCATAATCTGTTAGTAAAGTCTGTCTTCATTTCCATATCAATCAGCAACATCAGTGTTATCTTCTGTGAACAAAAGTCTGATACCCATTTTCCAACTTAAGAAAAGATGTTAGTACATGTTATCAAATAAGTATGTTAGATAATTACAAAATAAACCAATATTTAAATTTTCTAGAATTAATGATTGATTTATGTTTAAATAAGTCTGAAAACTAAGAATACATTCATATGCAGTTACACTTTGTTTAATTTCTAATTTTAATTGAAATACACAATGCAGCTGTAATTTCAACTTAATAAAAGGAAAGAATGATATAAGAGCATGATATTCTTTGATAAGTGTGTGTGTGTATGTGTGTCTGGAATAATGGTATTCAGATTTTAGGTATTCTTAAATGACCTTACATTTTTTAAAATTCGTAAGTAACTCTAGAGATTTCATGAGACATCATGATAAAACTTTTCTTATATCTTCAGTATAAAAGGGAGAGGAGAAGTAGACAAAGTTAACTGGTCCTCCACCTAGCATACGATTTTATTTTGTATTAGGAGGCAGAAAATTACAGTTTTTATGGAAAATGTAAGGTGAGGATTGACTGCATTAGATTATGTATTTCATGATCTGATTTACTAAAATAGATTTTAACTAATTTTTTGAATAAACATACATATTCTGAAAGAAGTTGTATAAAATTTTTATCCATAGAATTTTTTTCCCCTGTATAATTGGAAAAGGAAAATCAAAGAAAAATAAAACCCAGGATAGTATTTCTGGTCTTTGAGAATAGTCATTTTGCTGACCAATATTGATTGGCTATTTGATGACAATCTTTTCCCCCTGAGGGTACATATTGAGAACAGCTGGAAAGAATTCTTTATGTTAAAGTAGAGGGAAAAAAAAAAAAAAGATCAATATTTAAGGAGCTCTCAGGAGTTTCAGTGGGAAATTTGAGACTGTTTCCATGAACATAAGATCTTTTATCCAATTTTAAGTTTGAAGTGGCTACTGCCAGTTTTCTGATCAAGACTTCCAATGATCTCTTCGTAGTTTTGGAAGTCACGTCCGTGTGAAGCTTTGCTCACACAGGAGGGTAAAGAAAACCTCTAAGAACTGTTTGTGGCATTACAAACTTTATAATTTTTTTATTAAAGATTTTTATTTATTTATTTGAGAGAGAGAGTGAGAGAGAGAGAGAGCATGAGAGGGGAGAAGGTCAGAGGGACAAGCAGACTCCCCATGGAGCTGGGAGCCCGATGCGGGACTCGATCCCGGGACTCCGGGATCATGACCTGAGCCAAAGGCAGTCCCTTAACCAACTGAGCCACCCAGGCACCCGACAAATTTTACAATATTTTTAAACTAACAAACAAAATGTTGAATTTTCTTAGGTCATTGCTCTGCAAACTCTTAAAATACTGTCATACTATTGTCACTCACTGCATATCATCTTAGGTTATAGCTTTGCTTTCAGTGTATGTCTCTCTTTCTAGAGAATCTAGGGAAGATTCTTACTAACTTTGGGCTTTTAAAGTCTATCATGAAATACATATTCAGCAGATAATTACTGTGTATAGGTTAAATTGTTATAAAACCCTAAGTTAGCAAGATGAAACCAGAGAGGGAGACAAACTGTAAGAGACTCTTAATCTCAGGAAACAACCTGAGGGTTGCAGGGGGCAGGGGAGGGATGGGGTAGTTGGGTGATGGACGTTGGGGAGGGTATGTGCTATGGTGAGTGCTGTGAATTCTGTAAGACTGACGAACACAGACCTGTACCCCTGAAACAAATAATACATTACATGTTAAAATTAAAAAACCCATAAGCTAGAAAAATTGAGTATTTTAAAACACTTATTTTCAGTTCTACATGCCAATTTATATCCCATATTAAATGTTTTGAATCCATTGAGAAATAAGATACAATATGCTCATTGATATACATCATGGTTATTGCACCTGTACCATGTTTTTCTTTTTCCTTTTTTTTTTTTTTTTTAAGAATTTTATTTATTTGCTTGAGAGAGAATGACAGAAAGAGCACAGAGGGAGAAGCATTGGGAGCCCAATGCAGGATCTCAGGACTCTGGAACCATGACCTGAGCCGAAGGCAGATACTTAACGACTGAGTCACCCAGAAGCCCCTGTACTATGTTGTTCTTCAGAAGCATCTATCAAGACTCAAGCTTTGATCTTGGTAATATATTAAGTGCCAGAGATGTCCTTCTCCTTTATAATTATTCGCCATATTCTGTGGGCACCATTTATAAAAAATCGCATCCCCTCCACTGAGGAAACGTCCCACAGTGTAGACACAATTACAACCTAAAGGACACTATTCAGCGCAACGGGAGCAGGGCTGTTATTAGCACGAAGGGTTCCAGTCCTGCCTCTCCTGGTTACCGGTGTCCGACCTTCTCGTGTGGTACGACCTCTCCGAGCGCCAGCTTCTTCACTCGTAATAACCAGTGATCACAATATAGACCCTGCAGGGTGCTGTCACTTTTATTTAAAAATAGAGCTAGGGAGTTTTGCATCAGGTATTTGTCAGAATTAAATACCAAAAAAGTGTGCTCTGTGTGTGTGGATTGTGTATGTGTGTGGGTGTGGATGGTGTGTGTAAGTGTGTGATGTGCGTGGGTGTGAGCAGAAGCTCATGTATGTGTGTGAGTGTGTGCTGGGTGTTTGTGTGTGTGCTGTATGCATGTGGTGTGTGTGTTATGTGGTATGTGTGCGAATGGTGTGCATCGTGTGTGTGTACGTGTGCTGTGTGTATGTGGTGTGTGATTGTGTATGCGGTGTACGTGTGCGTGTGTTGTGTGTGTTATGTGGTATGTGTGTGCAAATGGTGTGCGTGATGTGTGTGTACATGTGTGCTGTGCGTATGTGGTGTGCGGTTATGTATGTGGTGCACGTGTGCGTGTGGTGTGTGTGTGAACGGTGTGTGTCATGTGTGTGTGCACGTGTGCTGTGCGTATGTGGTGTGTGGTTGTGTCTGTGGCGTTTGTGTATTTGAGAAACAAAAACAGCCCGACACTGAACCTCCTTCTCAGGCTGGTACAGTTTTTCCGTCCTCAGACTCGTCGGCCTCCGGGAGGCGGCGCGGTGGGCTGCGGGAGCCGTGCTCGTCGGGAGACTCGGCCGCAAGTCCGGCTGCGGTCGTCTCCGCCGGGACCGCAGCACCAGCCGGGGGGACGGCGGGGCACCGGACCGGAGCGAGAGGCAGTCCGGAGGAAGCGCTGCTCCCGTCCTGGTCTGGCGGACCGGCGGCGCCCAGCTCCGCGCACAGACCCGCGCGGGAGGAGCCGCTTTACGCGAGGGCCGGCGTGGCTTCGGGGCTGCAACAGTCTGCGTCCCTGCTACTGTGCCTGGGAAAGCCGTCCCCGAGTGCGGGGGACGCTGGAAAACACTGCCTGCGCCAGACCTTCCGCCCAGGTTGGTGATTTTGCCGAAAGGAAATCCGGCCGCGGTGGCGCTCACGCTGGACATGGGCTTCTCGTTTCTGCAGCTCTTTGAGGACCCATTTCAAGATGCATCATGAGTAAAATCTTCACAGTTTAGAAGGCTTACTGGTGGTCTCAGATCAACTTGAAATCGAGAAGATCACAAAATAATTTTCAGGCAGATTATCTTTAATGCGCAGCCCTGTCCAGCTTTCTGCTACAAACACAGCTGGAGAGTGGATTCCGCGGGGGCAGGAAGCCTGTCCCTGTCCGGCTCCCCGCGGGCTGGGCTGATCATGGGATCCAGCACCCAGAAGCCCATCCTGCTGGGGGCTCCCGTTAGTCCTGCGGCAGCCCGGTGAGTCTGCGCCCCTCCAGGAGCTCATCCTGTTGCACGGCCCCGCTCCCAATTCCTGCCCAGACCCAGTCCCAAGGAGCCCTCACCCTGTAGGCCATGGACGACCGCCTGTAACTGCCAATTCCTGCACAAGCCTGGGAACTTTCTCGAAGACGTGGTGCAAGGAAATCGTAGAGCCCATGGTGGTCACATGTGGGCGTGGATTCCGAGCAGTGGCACTCCGTGGACCTCTCTCTGTGTCTTTCATCACATGCCATCTGCGTTGGGGCTCCCTCTCTTCTGTCATTCTACAACAAAGACCATCGGCAGCTTCTCCCTTCCTTCGTCTTTACCTCTCAGCACACTTTCTCCAACTTGAATTTGTCTCTTGGATTTTCTTCTTAATGTCTTTATTTCCATTTGGTTTCTTTTCCTTATCCACTAGATCTTCTCAGTCACATTATTGCTCAGTTATACATATGGATACTTTGTACAAACTCACCACCATAAAATGTATCTGCTTATATGTAAGCCTGTCTGCAGCTCTTCCTAGACAAATGTCTTGCATCTGTTTTTTTTTTTTTAGATTTTATTTATTTATTTGAGAGAGAGAGAGAGAGAGAACATGGGGGGAAGGGAGAAACAGACTCCCTGCTGAGCAGGGAGCACCCTGAGGGTCTCCATCCCAGAACCGCGATCATGAGGTAAGCCAAAGGCAGACACTTAAGTAACTGAATCACCCAGGCATTCTATGTTCTGCATCTTGAAATTTTAAAGATTTTTTAAAAAATTTATTTGACAGACAGAGATCACAAGCAGGCAGAAGGCAGGCAGAGAGAGGAGGAAGCAGGCTCCCCGCTGAGCAGAGAGCCCGATGTGGGGCTCGATCCCAGGACCCTGGGATCATAACCTGAGCTGAAGGCAGAGGCTTTAACCCACTGAGCCACCCAGGCGCCCCACATCTTTGAATTTTAATGCTAGTGATTCTTGAAATAAACTAAGGAGCTCAATAAATGTTTGTTGAATGAATGCTAGATTATATATTATTTTTTTTGTTGTTCTTTTTCATCTCAAATCTTAAGTAGGACAGTCTGGGATAAGACAGTTTCTTTGAAACTCTCTGCAAAGCTGTTCTTTATTATGCAATAAATATAAACAACATTGTATGCATTAGTAGACAGAATGCCATGTCTATTCAGTCTAGATTTTGAAATTCTCTTGTTCATGATTCTGCACTGTGCCCCAACACACATTTTTCTTTGGTCATTAAATCATTAAATTATTTCTACTTTTAGCTTCTTCTAATGCAAATAGCACACTCATTTATTATTCTAGTGGTTTATCGTTTCTTCACTGTGTGCAGGCCACGTCCAGCTCTGTGTGGCCCTTTCTTGTCCATCTTGAGGAGGAAACTTCTAGAAATGTGCTGTCCGGATGACTTTCGGCAGTAAGCTACATGACGCATACTGGTGCTGTCCAGTACAATGGCTACAGAGCACTTCACATGTGGCTAGTTTGACTGGAAAACTGCACTTTAATTTTTACTATATGAAATAAAAATATAAATTCACACAGCCACGCACAGCTGGGGTTTATCCCATTGGACAACACCATTCTAGAAGGCAGTAACTTCCCATCAACCGTGTCCACTGCTTTGTATGTTTGTCTCTCAGGTGCCTTTATTTATCCTCCAAAAACTAGGGCTTTCTGCAGAAATGGCTTTGATATTTTTTGATTAATGCAAAGGTCACTTCTTTCTAATTTCTGACAATTTTTCAGGCTTTCTTGTATATTAATGACAAAGGAAGTGATGGAAGAAAAATCCAGAGCATAAAGACAAAATAATTTTATTTGAGTTTATTTAAATTAGAAATCAGAGCAGAAAGACAAAATAATTTTATTCGAGTTCATTTAAATTAGAAATCAGACAGAAAATTAACTAGTTGATTTATATTTATTTTGTTCTAAGTTATAGCTTGATTTCTTTTCTGTTAATTTTCCACATTTATTAACAAGAACATCAGGAAGGGCTTTTAAATGGGTTCCAAAGTCAGTCAGGGTTTTTTTTTTTTTTTTTTTTTTTTTTTTTTTTTTTTTTTAAATTGTTTTAGTTCTCTGGCCAATTTTTTTTTTTTAAGCTAAAATAAAAACTTATTTAATTTTCCTGGACCTGACCTCTCTTCTGGCAACCATCTATATAGGAAGAAAAAGCAGAGAGGGAGAGCACCGTGTGAAGCTTGGTGTGTCTTTGTGCACTCTCTGTTAGAAAAGCAGGAATAAATTACAGGACGGGCAACATGCTTTTATTATCATGTTAAAAACCCAAATGGATAATGCTGGGTTACTATACAGTCAAGGATCACTATCTGTCTCATTTTTAACACAGACATTTTGCTTTTAATAATGTGTTAATGGGAAGAAACATGAGCACCATTTGTGTAATTCTTTGTTCTTGCTGAGGAATAACTGATATTATCTAATGAATATGCAAATAACTCAAGGCTCCTTATTAATTGTGTCTAACCATCTGTTCCTGTAAAGAGCACTTGAATATTTGCCGCATCACACTATATGAATGTGTGCAGAGAACTGTAAAGGAAACTTGGAGCACTCAATCTATATATTTTAACAAATCTGTGGTTTTATTACCATCAATAAATGAGGCAGCCTTCCTCAACTGAAATTAATTGTTCAAATGAGATTATTTGGGGCTGATATTTTAAAAGCAAAATGCTAAGAAGTGTATTAGTATTTTAAATTGCACCCCCTGAATTGTAGGGTCCTAAAACTCTGAAAAGAACCCAGTTTATACGGTCTGAATCCATCCAGTTCAGTTCTGAAATAGAACTGTGTTGCTCCTGTGTATGCACGATTAATGTAACCTACTCACATTTATTCAGGAAATTTGCAAAATGAAATATTTTCTGTTGGTATCTTATAAGAGGTAAACAATAGCTGTGATTGTTTTTAAAGAAAGGGTGAGAGAAAGAACAAACCCAATCCCTTGGTAGAGCACTTCGATGCTGAAATTTCAGAACGCGCAGTTGCATTGGAAAACGTGCTCCTATGTTTTACCTCCCTTCTCCTCAAACTGGAGATCCTTAACTCTATTTTGAATGGCGGTTGACTATTTTTCATAAATTGTGCTTTGCAATCTGAATTGACTGCTGGCTACCATAATTAATACAGTATTTTTATCTTTTGTCCATGGGGGAACATTAAGCCAAGAGCAAACTGTGTTTGACTTTGTGTTTATCTCTATGTAAGGACGTGTGTTTTCCATCTTTTTAGATTATAGTTCTTTATAAATAAAAAGTAATTTTATTTTATATCTGGTGCTCATTTATGCTAAAACTAGTGAGCACGTTAATGCCTTCTATCACAAGTAAAATTTCTTTACATAAGTGAACACATTGCTGGACTAGTGCTTTGTGACTGATGACCTGGCTAACTCCACTTTTCCCTAGGCTCATTGAAGTATAATTGACAAATAAATTACTTCCCCCATTTGCAGCATCTTGGGATCAGGAACAATAAATAGCTTCAAAGATGGCCCAATTTTCATCTTACCTCTCTTCTGCTACCCTGGACTTTCTAACTTATATCAAAGTAAAATGTTCCTCTCCAGAAGTGGGTAAGATTATTCCCTTTAGGGTAATCTTTATTGGTCAGTTTTTGAGGTAGCCAGTCATGACAATATTGTCTTATTTTTCCAGAAATATAAAAGTCGGGCTGGATGTGATGCTCACGTCTGTGCTTCATGGGCCCCTTGCTTCATTTATGTTCCATTTTTGTTAGACTCTCAAGGTTTCCGTATTGTTCAGTTAGTTAATGCAGAGACCGATTCGGCTCTTCATTATTTTCTTGTTAATGACTCCCATTATACCAATCCTTTGGCTTCTCAATTACATGATGAGATTGCTTTTTTTGAAAGTTGTTTTAGATATTCACTGTATTTTCTGTTATTGAATTTCTCCAAATAGTATTATAAATGTTGGCCATTACATCTGAACAAGTCCCTCATATGTTCTGCCTTTTTTGTAATTGTACCGTCTCTGTTCCTGATTTCATTCCCTCTTGCCAGGGTTCCACAATGCTTCCTTGCTCTATCTCTCTCTGCCCCAATGCTGTCACCTCTCCGGTCTCTCCTGAACAGCACACACCCTTCTCTGTAAATCGGTATTTTTGTCTTTAAAAATCTTCCAGAAATTCCCATTGCCTCTAGACTTTTTCAGCATGGTGTTTGGTGTCTTCTGTTCTATGACTCCCACCTGCCCGAGGGAAAAGAGAGAGACCCCTTGGCATTCTTCAACCCACAGTCACCTTCCTTTCCTCTCCTCCTCCTCTGTGCTTCTGGGTGCGGGTTTACACGGTGACCACATGGTGACCACGCCCTCTCTGCACTTTGAGGTAGTAACGAAGTGGCAGGCTACTTACACATTTCAAAGTTATTCTGTTTTTTAATTTTTGTACTGTATTTGTTTCTTTTTGTCTTGTGTGATGGTGAGTCTCTGAAAGTGAGAAACGGTTTCTTGTCACCAGCTAATGCGACTCTTCATAGCACCTTCCCTGTCGTCTCCCACGAGGGATGTTCTAGGGAAACTTTCTAAATTGAAGTAATTGGTCAAAGTTTTTATAACTAAAAGAAAGTGAAGGCATAACTAGTAGTTTTTTAGTCCTTTAATTGTGACTTCTGAATTTTACATATGGACTTTCCCCCCCTTTTTTTAGAAGGGGTGAGGGGCAGAGGAAGAAGGAGAGAGAATCCCAAGCAGGCTCCATGCCCAGCGTGGAGCCCCACACAGGCTTGATCTCATGACCTGGAGATTGTGACCTGAGCTGAAACCAAGAGTGAGATGCTTAACTGGCTCAGCCACCCAGGTGTCCTTTCCACATGCACATTTTCAATTCAGAGGCATAAATAAAAATATCAGCATCATCGTCCAGTATAGTAGGTCATCTCTTCAAGAAAAAAATACAGTGCAGCCTACTGAAATGCCTTCAAATGTGCCTGGGAATCAGGTCACCCTGTGTATGTAGTACTGGAATACCAGTGGTCATCAAGTTGATTCAGGCGTCAGGGGCCACACGAAGGCCACACGAAGGGCTCCTCATCATTGTGTGGTCCCTGCAGCTACCACACAAGGCAGGCTCTGTTTTCACAAGCAAGGGTTTGGGGGCTCATGAAAGTTGAGTGAATTCCAAAAAGCTATAAGAACTTTGGGGAAAATGGGTGTTGTTTGTGTTCTTTGTGCTTCTTTCTTGGCTCTTGGATGCTGTCTTCTGGGAAGACATCCAAGTACTGACTGTCTCCTGGTGCATGTTTGTAGGATCCTCACAGATCTTTGGTAAGACCTCCCCACTCAATCTTCCTCCGGTTTAAGTGATGTCTGTTCTGGCTGGCCTCTTGCAAACTCCCATCAGCTTCTGCCCCTGGCACTATATCCCTCTCTGGAATCCCCTTACCTTGGAAGGCCTACTTCTGGAAATGTCTCCTTTAATGCTACTGACACTGAACTTTTCCCCATGAGATAACCTCAAGTCTTAGAAAGTTGATGCATCCTTGTCCTCTGAGAACTATGGATTGTTTTTGCTGCTCCTTTCCTCACTCTGATGCTGTGGGATGCTCTTGAAAGTCGCCTGTTGTACTTCCAAACTTCAGGGGACAGAGGTCAGGATGGCCCAAGAATTCCCTTCTATAGCACAAGCTGCAGTTATACATTTTTACAACCCTGCCAAGATTTTATGTTACTAGAAGACATCGCTGAACATCTATGAGTCTCAACTTACCCAGCTTTAAAATGGGGAAAATAATAAAATCCCCTTCATAAAGTTGTGAAGATTGAAGCAGTTCATGTAAAACACTTAGAACATCAGGAACATGACAAACGTTTAAAATTGATGATGACAACGGGTGAGGTGTTTCTTCAGTTTTCCTCATTTGGATCAAAGGAGCAACCCCTTCCTTCCCTTCCCCCTATAACATAGCATCCTCTATCCCAGGAAGTTCCTTTCTAGTAAATCTTTTCAGCATAATACCAGAAGTCATGATACAAGGCAAACCCCAGAGAACTAGGTTTCCTGTTCAGTCTGGCTACCTTACAACATATCCTCTAGGATTTTAAAGGTTCCTCTCCTGAAAAGAAAAGACACCTATGACCCATTGTTCTCAGCTCTGAGATCTCAGCTAAAATTCCAAAACATTGAGAAAGAGTTCTTTCACATTGTTTTATAAGGGAAAACACAGCTTCTCCTAGAACTTAGCCAGAGTGGTGCTGTTGGGGACTGAACAAGCTCTAGCATCTGGGGAGAATTTGTCGTTAAATCCAACTAGAGAAAAATGCGGAACTTCTTCTGTTTGGGATTAATATATTGCTCATACCCATTCAGATCGGTACATGTGTGGAAATAGGAGGAATTACGCCGTTTTCTGAATAATGATACTAGGTTCTCAAGGACAACGAGAAGTCTGAAAATGTTCTATCTGCCAACAAAACAGAATATCCAATCAAGGTATGGAAGGGAGGTGTTCACTAATCAGGAGAGAATTGTTAAGTAATTCTAAGTGTGTTCTATTATTAAACAATATTAGAAATACTGCAGAAAGTATAGTAGAATAATGGAAGCTCACAGATACCCACAGCGCAGTCCCTGAAAACTGTGAGTATGTGAGCCTTTATGGAAAAATGAACTTGGGGGTGTGTGATTAGGATTATGACCTTGAGATGGGGACACTGTCCTGGATTATCTAAATGAGTCTAGTCTAATTACATGAGCTCTTTACTAGCTGAGGTTGGGGTCAGAAGGCGATGTGACCTGGAAGAATGACAAGAGAAACACATATTGTTGGCTTTACAGATAGAGGGAAAATGTGTAGGCCCAGGGAAATGGTGGGAAGAGGTTGGAAGGAGCATGTGGATGGATGGGTTGTCCCCGAGAGCTTCTAGAACGTAACACAGCCCTGTCGACACTTTGATTTTAGCCCAGTGGGATTTATGTGGGGCTGCTAAGCTACAGAATTGTAAAAAAATAAACCTTTGTTTCATTAAGCTAACACATCTGTGGTAATTTGTTACAAAAGCAGTAAAAAAAAAAAAATCCAATTTTTGATACCTGTAGGTGGGATGCTGCTGTAACAGATGCCTAAAAATGGGGAAGCATCTCTGCGACTGGCCGGTCTACAGGGTTTGGGAGAATTTTGAGGAGAATGTTAGAAAAAGCCTAGATTGCCTTGAACAGATTGTTAGTAGAAACACGACCTTTCAAGATTCTCGGTGGAGATGGAGGGGAAGGAGGTGAGGAGCGTGGCAAACAGCCTCGTTGTAGGAGCACCTCCATTGTGGCAGACAGATGGTGGGTCGTAATAGGGGTGGGAAGGGCCCTGCTCGTGAAGGCGGACTTCCTGTATCCTAACATTTGGTTACTCATCACATAAACATTTATAATTTTTATATCTTCTGATGATATGACTCCTTTTCACTAGGAAGCAATATCCTCTGCTGTATTCTGCTCTGACACCCACTGCCTTGGGTACAGTGCGGCTGTAGAGCGCGGCTCCTCCTGCAGCAGCTTTCCCACAGTGCGGCAGGGTGTACCCTCTCATCCTGGCCGAGAGCGGGGGCAAGCCTAAGGCTCACCATGTGCTGTCCCTTCTCTCTGTGACCACCGTGCTCACTGCCTGATGGCTCTGATCTTGAAGACAATCAATTCATTCGTTGTGTCTGAATTTTTAATTGTTCAAGGCATAAGAGTAAATTGAACCCTTATCATGACCTTCTAACCAGAAGCTGGTGTTTTATAGCCTTTTTAGGTAAGAGTTTTGACAGCTAATCCTATAAAGATAAATCTATAGTTAACAAATGACTCATCACTCCCACTTCTCGATATTTGGGGGAAATAAAAACCTATGTTCACAGACAGACTGATATGCAAATGTTTATAACAGCTTCATTCGTTAACTTCAATATTTGGAAATGACCTAATTTTCTTCATCAGGAAACCGATAGTAAATACATAATACAATGCACACTCCAGAGTCATAGCAAGGAAACGCGGTAAGCCTTACACTAGATCTACCGAGTAAGAGGAGTCAGAGCTATGCAAAACTCTGCAGTCTATATGATTTCATTCATGCCACATTCTGGAAAAGGAAAAACTAGAAATGGAAAGCATATCAGGAGAGGTTCAGTGTAGAAGAGCATGGGGTAATTTTTTTGGTGCCCTGGAACTCATGTGTATCTTGATTATGATGGTCACATTATTATATTCCTTTGTCAAAATTCATGGAAAAATATGCTAAACATCATGCCATGATTTTAAGCAGTAGAAAAAGAGCCTTCTAACAAATATGTAACAAATTAGAACATACATAGAGAAATTCTAGGCAAGACAAGTATAAAAATCCAACCTGCTTTGTATTAGAGGTCAAGAAATAAGTGAGCCCCAAAAAGAAATAGCAGTATTATCAGACATCTATGATGATCAGTCTTCACACACTCTGCCTCCTGCCCCCCAGAGGAAAAGTACCTATGAATTTGTCCACATTTATTGGTAATTTATTTCACACTTGGATGAAATAGTTATTCAAATGGTGTTTTTGATGTTACAGGATAACAATTAACATGTATGTAGCATTAAAATGGTGTATTCCAAGTATCCCAGGCTCCTTATTCCAGAAAGAAAACAGTTCTGAGAGCAAGTAAGAAAAAAACATGGCACAAAAAGGAAATAATGGACAAATTGCACTTATGAATAAAAGACATTATCAAATACAATCCAAGAGGACACTCACAGAGAAAGTAACTAAGGACATCAAAAAGTCAATTAAGAAAAGTCGAAAGCGCATTTCTATACATATTGAAAAGCACTTCCAAAAGTTTGAAAACTCCTTGTTTATTGTGTTAGAAAAAAAATACGCTTCTTTACTATAATAAAACACACCTATCTCAAACTGAGAGTCTCCATTATACCCAACTGCAGTGCAACCTAAACATGGCTGGCAGGAATTAACAAAAAGTTAGGTCCATATTACCAAAATTTTTATTCCATGTTGATTGGAAATGCTGCCCAATTTGTCAAAAAACTTTAAAAATGGCTTTAAGTGGCTAAAATGGCTAAATGGTTAAAAATGATTCAGTCATTATGTTTCCACAAGGAACTTTATTCCAAGGAAATGATCTCAAATTTAGAAACAAGTTTAGATAGCACTCCCTGGTGGAGTCCCTTTGGCTCTGATCCCAGGTTTTTGGCACTTTGTATCCAAATGATTCATTTGAGTATTTGTCTCCCCAGGACAGCAAGCTCAGGTAACTATGGGTAACTGAGGGTAACTATGTGTCTATTTCCAGCGGTGAGTGGTTACATATCACATCCTCCAGCCACTTGTATTGAGTAAAATTATAAATGCTAAACAATGCAAAATTACTTACAATTATGAAAAACTGGACATTGACCAATTATCCAAATACTGGAAATGTAGTATAAACTATGGTGCATCTCCTTGAAAATTGAAGGCCATTAAAATTACATTTAAGACAAAATGCCCATTGATAAAATATTGTACTAAATGGGCAGGCCAAACAGACACATGAAAAAATGCTCAACATCACCTGGCATCAGGGAAATACAAATCAAAACCACAATGAGATACCACCTCACACCAGCCAGAGTGGCTAAAATGAACAAGTCAGGAAACAACAGGTGTTGGCGAGGATGCAGAGAAAGGGGAATCCTCCTACACTTGGTGGAAATGCAAGCTGGTGCAACCACTCTGGAAACAGTATGGAGATTCTTCAAAGAGCTGAAAATAGAGCTACCCTATGACCTAGTAATTATACTACTTGGTATTTACCCCAAAGATACAAATGTAGTGATCCAAAGGGGCACATGCACCCCAATGTTTATAACAGCAATGTCCACCATAGCCAATCTATGGAAAAAGCCCAGATGTCCATCAACAGAGGAATAGATAAAGAAGATGTGAAAGAGAGATATATATCTCTCTCTTACATCAAATATATATATATATATGAATATTATGCAGTCATCAAAAAATGAAACCTTGCCATTTGCAAGGACATAGATGGAACTAGAGGGTATTATGCTAAGTGAAAAATGTCAATCAGAGAAAGACAATTATCATATGATCTCACTGATATGAGGGATTTGAGAACCATGACAGAGGATCATAGGGGAAGGGAGGGGAAAATGAGGTAAGATGAAACCAGAGAGAGGGAGACAAACCATAAGAGACTCTTAATCTTAGGAAACAGACTGAGGGTTGCTGGAGGGGAGGGGGGTCGGATGGATGGGGTGGCTGGGTGATGGGCATTGGGGAGGGTGTGTGCTATGGTGAGTGCTGTGAATTGTGTAAGACTGATGATTCACAGACCTGCACCCCTGAAACAAATAATACATTATATGTTAATAAAAAAATAAATAAATGGGCAGGCCATGTGTAAAGCTGGAAGAATATGCATTGAAATGTTGAGTGGTCATACTTGTTTGCTGTGATAAAGGTAACTTCTTTCTACTGACTCTCTATGCTTCCCAACTATACTTTGATGAAAAAGTTTGCATTGCTTAGATAGGGAAAGAATAAGCATTTATAAATAAAAATAGCAATTCACGTCTTTTTCCTATTTACTCTTAAATACTGCATAGCACAAACAGATTAAAGAAATGTTCTATATAATTAAAATGCAGCATTGTTAATATATGTGAATGTTTAAGACACAAATGGGTAATTTGCTACATTAACTAAGAAGAATTTAACTTATGGTGTAATTTTGTGCATGTTACAAAAATAAAATATGAAATTTTTGTTTGTTGCAATGAAGGGACTGATTATATACATATAAGAAAAGCAATGGCCACACAAATACTAATTTACAAAATGAATGTGAGATATTCATGTGAAGCTTTAAGAATGGAATATGTAGGTGGGTTAACAGCAGACTGAGGTCTGTGCTGTAGTTTTATGTCAATGTAATCTTGATCTCTCATTGAATCCAGGGAAAATCCAGAGGATTTATTTATAACTTATGTTTTTAAGATACAGGACATGTACATTGCATGGAATATTTTTCTGCAGAGTTTCTGTAAAGCAGATTTCTATTTTTGAACTTCCGAGGTCATGTGACTTTTGTAAGAATGTAAAATATGCTCCTCTAGAGAGAAATTTGACCCTAAGACATTATGATATTTTAAAATCAACTTCCAAAACGATCTTCTTGGAAGAAAAAAAAATGGGATTTTCTTCTAGTTACCAGCTGAAAATATTATTGCAAAATGCAAGGTTCTTTAATATTTAATATAGTAACTTTTGAGAATTGAAAGCCCCCAAATCTGATAATTTAAATAGATCTCATCTTAGGAAAAGAAAAAAAAAAACTAGTTTTTGCAATGGGGATGCATTTTTACAAATTGAAGGGGGAAATTGCAATATTTTCTGAAAAAATAGCCAGGGCAATCATTCAAAAAATGAAAATTAATGATGTGCCTGGTATCAATATACAGTTACCTGTCTTGTATGGCTTCTCCCCATCTAGGAAATAAATCCCTCGAATAATGTATCAACTCTGCCCCATTTTCGCCTTGTTCTCAGAGCACCTGCAACCATGAGAGCAAGCTAATTTTCAGTATGTCAGAGAAGAAAGACCAAAGAAAGCTGGGTCCCTGCAGGGCGTGGAGCTGCATATTGGCTTTGGGTCCAGGACACACATACTGTGTTCATGTGAGAGGGAAATAACGCTCACCTGTTTAATTAGTAATGAAAAATTTGGAGGAAGGAAATACATTGAACCTAAAATGTGGCAATTTGCATAGGGGAGGAGGGAGGGTTTTGTTACTCATTATGTGATTGATTGGAAGCAAATGAATTGGAAGGTTATTTTGAGAAAAATCTGCTACCACATAAAATCTAAGTCTGATCTTTAATAGCCTGTGAAACCTGTTTTCCCCGGAGTCTGTGGGCGAAAGGACACGGGCTGCAAAGCTGCACAGCCCCACGAAGGGCCACTTGCTCTGAGTCCCGCTCCAAAGGGCCCCCTGGGGGGAAGCTGTGATTACTAGTCCACGGAGGAGAACCTCGGGCTTCGGGAGGAGCTCATCCTGAGTGCTGGGCCATCTCTTGGGCAGGATCTGCTCATTTCTAGGGACCAGTGATGCCAGGTATGTTCCCTACCCAAAATGCCAGTTTTCTTGCCCTTCTCCTGCTCCTTCTCTGCTGTGGTACCTTGGATGCATGGAGGGAAGATGACTTGTCTGTGGGTTTGTTTATCCCACAGCTGCAAGGAGCGGCATCTGAACTTAACTCTCCACAATATGGTGAGTATTCAAACGATCATCTTTCCATTAAACATAGCACAGAAGAAACGTCCTAGAAGCTCTTCAAAGTGGTTTTTCAGGAAATGAACAAGAAGGTTCACTTTACTTTTGAAGTGAAATATTTAACTACCTTTTTGGAGAAGATGTATATAATAATAGTAAAATACCCAGGTCTGTTCCTTGGCATGTTAATTAAGTCATCTTAGTATCAGCTGTAGCATGGCAGGGGCAGCAAGAGCCATATGCTGAGAGTCCGCCTTGTTCCTCGACTTTAAGCATCACTTAGGTTGATCCCATGGATGTCCTCACCCCCACTGGAGATAAGATAGGAAGTGAGCTACCCTGTCCAAGATACTTCTGCTATTATGGGACTTAAGGGAAATCCAGCTCCTATCTCCTTGGCTCAGAACCCTCTTCTGTACTGTGCACATAACTACAATATCTTTTCCCTTCCTAAATATAACAACGTGAGAGACATCAATCTTAGCTGATCTAAATGTGCTTCAAAATGTCTAGAATAGGGAAAAGTGTTTCATTTTCCCTAGCTATAATGGCACCAAATCTCCACCGTATCTTGTTGAATGTTGAATCTTGGCTGGACCAGAATCACCTTATTTTGTCTGATTATTCACCGTGTTAGACATTTTACAGAATACAGAGTGCACAAAGGCTGTGCCTTTTTATGAGCTTATATTGTTTTGGAAAGAACACAATCCTAGCTCATTAACTCCTAATGGCTGCTTTAAAACACAGCTCTCCCCTAATTGTCCAGCAATAGGTAGTTTGTTACATGAATTATGTATATTTTACAGTATGTAGCCATTAAAAAATACATTTCATGAGAATACTCAGTAGCATTAAAATTCACTTATGATCATCTGGAAGATGAAACATTGAAGTCATTATAAATAGGTGCACAATTTTCACCTTTTTATTTAAAAGCATGTAGGTGGATAAGTGACAGAAAGAGGTGGCTCTCTCGGGGTGGTAGGATTTATGGATTTCTAATTTTTCTCCCTTCAGCTTGATTTATTTTCTAAAATTTCTACTAAGAATGTATATTTCCAATGAGAAAACGCTATTTATTTATTATGATTGCTTTTTGTTTTGGAGAAGTAATATGTGCTCTTTGAAAAATGTAAAATGATCAGGAAAATATTGAGAAAGAAAAAAAAATCTAAAATCACAAGATCACCTGGAGAAAAACTTAGTCACATTTTGATGACCAAATCTAGATTCCCAAAGAATATTCTCACTAACATCTTATAAGTGAGGTTGTACCATGATTTCTCTTCCTTAGCTCTTTTCATCCAACAACAAACGGAGGAACTCTGCATTTGAAATAAAATAATGACATCACCAGTTTTATTAGAATGTAGGGCGTATGACATGAACACATCTCAGCTTTCTTCACTAATTCTTTATTAATGGAAATTTATTTATTCTCACTTATAAGCAATACTTACCAAATATTTTGTCTATACATTTAAAAATTATATTGCATACCTTACATTTAGAATTGTAAAATTGTATGAAAAAAGGGGTGTGTGTTATATTTTAACACAAAGTAGTGAAAATCCCCACTTCCCTACACTCTGGCCATTGCTGTTGCTATGTGGAGACCCATCGGTCTGGTATACTAAGATCGTGTCTCTTCTCTCTTAAATACATATTTATATATTGAATTCATATATATTTTATATATTTTACATATCATAATATATATATATAGATGTAGATATAGATATTAGAGTGGGAGAGAGCAGGCTGGGGAGAGGGGCGGAGGGAGTGGTAGAGAGAGAGAGAATCTTTTTCTTTAAAGATTTATTTGAGAGAGAGAGAGAGCACGGGGGGAGGGGCAGAAGGAGAGGAAGAAGCAGAGTCCACACTGAGCACAGAGTAGCACGGCCATGCAGCTTGATGCCATGACCCAGAGACTGTGACCTGAGCTCCAGTCAGGAGTCAGATGCTTAACTGACTGAGCCACCCAGGCACCCCATGCACATATGCAGTTTCAAATTTTTAGAAAAATTTTAGAAAACTTTCTTACATGTCCCTAAGTTGCTTGTCCACTACTTGGCTGAGGAAAATGGGGTCTCTCCGTTGAAAGCCATACCAAGAGCCATGTGAGAGGGACGGTAGTTGCACGGAAAGAAAGCACAGTGTTGCCATGGAAATTCAGAAGAATGAGTGATGCGTGCACAAACATACACATTTTCACGTAAGGTTCTCTCGGCTTCCCCGGTTCAAAGGAGGACGGCGTGGTATGCGGGGGCCGGGGGAGGGGCGGGCAACATAGACTCTGCTCTGAGACCCGGTCCCCAGGAGCCCTGTGCACTCAGGGGGTGAGAAGGGCTGCTCTGAAGACGAGTCAAGCCATCTGACTCCAAAGCATGGGCATGCGGCACAGGGCCGTGGGCTGTGGGCGGTGTGAGCCACCGTCTGCACAAGCCTTCATTGGTCCCATGTGTGTCCTCCTCCCTCTGCTGTGCTATTCGCGCTGAGCTTCCCCGAGGGGGGCTTCCACTCAGACCCTCTCTAACGGCCTTGGGCTGACCAAAACAAAACCCTCGCTCCCAGTCTGAACTTGTCCAGAGGTAAGGGCAGTTCTCAGGGTGCGGAGGGCCCTGCGGCCTGCCCATGTCCCTTCATGGAGGCCTCCCTGTGGCCACGGTGGGCATTCCTATTCCACAGCTGCCTGGCCGGCTATGTAGGACAAGCTCCATCTCAGGGGTTGGCTCTGGAACCGTAGACTCGCCTTGACCACCTGCACTTGCCCGTCACACCTTCCTGTCCGGCTCTCCGTTCTCAGACCCGAGAGCTAAGTGGGTTTCTAAGTCACATGTTTTCTCTCCTTTAACAGAAGCCATGGTGTGGCTCTGAGCCCCCTGACATGTTTTACTTAAACGTGCATGTGAGATTTAAAATGACAGCTTTTCCCCAAACAAGCCTCAGAGATGCCCGGAAGCTCTTCTCCCTGCAGAGCTGGCCCTTCTACCTGTGCTTGCAAACAGGGAGGCCGGGTAAGAGCAGACTGAAAACCCAGGGCCTCTGTCTTGTGGGCTGCATCTTGGGTCTGAGCTTCCATAGAAATGAAATGGAATTCTTACATGAATATCTGCTTTTACCTGACTTGTTTGGATAAATAAGGCAAAATTTTGAGGTAAGCTTTCTACCCATTCCTTGGTGTCCCAGTTGGTCTGTTCTTGTGGTTTAATGGACATCACGTTCTAGAGCAGTTTTAGGTTCACAGCAAAATTTAGTGGAAGGTACCGTGATTTCCCCTAATTTTTCTTACTTTGGATTTAGTTTGATTTTCTTTTCCTAATTTCATAATGCAGAGACTGAGATTATTGATTTTAGATTTAGATTTTAGATTTTTCTTCTTTTCAAACACATACATCCAATGCTATAAATTTCCCTCAACCCACTGCTTTTGCTGCATCCTACAAATCTTGATATTGTCTTTTTTGTTTCGTTTGGTTCCAAGTATTTGTATCTTCTTGAGATTTCCTTCTTGACCCATGTGTTATTTAGAACTCTGTTGCTTCACATCTACATATTTTGGGCTTTTCTAGCTATCTTCCTGTCACTGACTTCTAGTTTGATTTCATTGTGGTCTGAGAGCAGATGGGATATGATTTGTACTCTATTAAATTTACTAAGGTGTGCTTTATGGCCCGGAATGTGGTCTGTCTTGTTGAATGTTCTGTGTAGTTTGGGATATGTGTTTACCCTACTGCTGTTGGATGCAGGAGTCTAGAGATGTCTGTTGTCACCAGCTGATGGGTGGTGTTGCTGCCTGCCTCCTTCCCAACTTTTTGTGGGCTGGGTCTGTCCATTTCACGGAGAGGTGACCAAGTGAAAAGCACACAGTGGTGGCTACGTGCTTTCCTCCTTGCAATTTCATCAGTTTTCCTTGAGTAGTTTGATGCTCTGTTGTCAGGTGCATTTAAGCGTTGTTATGCCTTCTTAAATAACTGACATTACACCAGTCAGAATGGCCAAAATTAGCAAGACAGGAACCAACATGTGTTGGAGAGGATGTGGAGAAAGGGGAACCCTCTTCCACTGTTGGTGGGAATGCAAGTTGGTGCAGCCTCTTTGGAGAACAGTGTGGAGATTCCTCGAGAAATTAAAAATAGAACTTCCCTATGACCCTGCCATTGCACTCCTGGGTATTTACCCCAAAGATACAGATGTTGTGAAAAGAAGGGCCATCTGTACCCCAATGTTTATAGCAGCAATGGCCATGGTCACCAAACTGTGGAAAGAACCAAGATGCCCTTCAACGGACGAATGGATAAGGAAGATGTGGTCCATATACACTATGGAGTATGATGCCTCCATCAGAAAGGACGAATACCCAACTTTTGTAGCAACATGGACAGGACTGGAAGAGATTATGCTGAGTGAAATCAGTCAAGCAGAGAGAGTCAATGATCATATGGTTTCACGTATTTGTGGAGCATAACAAATAGCATGGAGGATATGGGGAGTTAGAGAGGAGAAGGGAGTTGGGGGAAATTGGAAGGGGAGGTGAACCATGAGAGACTATGGACTCTGAAAAACAATCTGAGGGGTTTGAAGGGGCAGGGGTGGGGGTTGGGGTACCAGGTGGTGGGTATTATTGAGGGCACGGACTGCATGGAGCACTGGGTGTGTTGCAAAAATAATGAATACTGTTATGCTGAAAATAAAAAATAAATAAAAAAAAAGAAGCCGTACCACACAAGTACCAAAAAAAAAAAAAAAAAAAAAAAACTGACATTACATTACATATCCTCCTTTTTAAAAAATTTAATTTTATTTTTTCAGTGTTCCAAGATTCATTATTTATGCACTGCAGTGAGTGCTCCATGCAAGACGTGCCCTCCTTAATACCCACCACCAGGAATGCCCTTCCTTATCCCTGATAACTCTCCCTACTTTGAAGTCAGCTTGGTCTGAAATTCATACAGCTAGTACTGCTTTCCTTTGGCTAGTGCTAGCATGGCATAGCTTTCTCTATTCAATTACTTTTTTTTTTTTTTTGATATATATGTGTCTTTTTATTTAAAGTAGTCTTCTTGCAGACAACAGACAGCTATATCTTGTCTCTTATCCACACTGACAATCCAGACCATTGGCATTCAAGACAATTAATTAATATCTACTGTGTTTATTACTGTTTTCTATTTGTTTTCTTTGTTCTTTGTTCCTATTTTTGTCTTCTACTTTTTTACTATCTTTCATGGTAAAGATATGATTTTATATGATCCTATTTCTTTCTTTTTTAACTTATTTTTAACTTTTTTTTTGACTGGTTGCTCTAGAATTTGTAGTATATATTCATATCTAATCCAAAGTCACTTTTAAATAGCTTGAGCCACTTCTTGGGTAATGTGAATATCCCATAATGATAAAATAATCTTGGTCCTTCTCTCCTGCGCTATGTCATTTCTGCCATTCATTTCACATACACGTAAGTATGCATGAGCACATATATGTACTTATCACACACATAAGATATGAAAGCATTTGTAATCAAATACATTGTAGCTTTTATTGTTTTGAACAACTCGTTACTTGCTAGATCAAGTAAGAATAAAAAATTAAAGTTTTATTAACTTTACATTCACTTATTCCTTTTTGATGCCCTGCCTTTATGTAGATCTGAATTTCAGACCTAATTTTTTTCTTCTCTCTAGAGAACTTCTCTTAACATTTTTTTGCAAGGCAGAGCTACTGGCGACAAATTCCCTTAGGTTTGTCTGAGAAAGCTTTTATTTTTCTTTCACTTTTGAAGGATAATTTTGTATGGAAAAGAATCCTAGGTTGGTGATTTTTTTTTCTCTCAATACTTGAAATAGTTCAGTCCACTGTCTTTTCGCTTGTATGGTTTCTGAGGAGTGGTTGAATATAATTCTTATCTTTGTTCCTCTACAGGTAAAGTTTTTTTTTTTTTTCTCATTCCAGCTTCTTTCAGGATTTTACTTTTTTTTCCTGTACTTTGAAAATGATGTACTTAGGTGTAGTTTTGTTTTGTTTGCTTTTTGGATTTGTGGTTTGTGTCTGACACTAATTTGGAGGAAGATTTGAAGTCACTTCTGTTCTAATTATTTCTTCTGTTGCTTTCTCTCTCCATTTCCATTACACACATGTCTGCCTTGTGCAGTTGTCTCACAAACCTTGGAAACATTTTCTGTTTTAGTTGGCCATTGTGCTCTTTGCTTGTCAATAATGGAAGTTTCTAATGAGATATGCTCAAGCTCAGAGATGCTTTCCTGAGTGCTGTCCAGTCTACTGACATTTCTGTTACTGTGTGTTTGGTCTCTAGCATTTCTTTTTGTTCTTTCCTAGAACGTCCATCTCTCTGCTCACATTGCCTATCTGCTTGCTCCCACTGTCTGCTTCCTCGATCACAACTCTGGGCATATATTCATCCGGTTGCTCTGAATTCCTGTCTGATGATTCCAACATCCTTTCCATATCTGCTTCTGATGTCCTGTCTCTTCAAGTTGAATTTTTTGTTAGTATACATGGTGGTGTTTGTTTGTTTGTTTTGTTTGTAGCCAAATATAATGTTCTGGTAAAGATTCTGCTCTAAACAGGCCTTTAGTAATGTGGAGGTAAAATATGAGAATGGGTTCTACCGTCCTGTGATCAGGTCTCAGTTTCCCAGAGAGACTGTGCCTCTGGACTATGAGATTTACAAGTGCTTCTCAGTGTTTTCTTCCATGCAGGTGGAACAAGGTGGCTAGAAGGGGCTGGTATGGGGTATTTCAAATCAGGTCAGTTAGGCCTTTTTTTTTTTTTTTAAGATTTTATTTATTTATTTGACAGAGATCACAAGTAGACAGAGAGGCAGGCAGAGAGAGGGGGAGGAAGCAAGCTCCCCGCTGAGCAGAGAGCCCAATGTGGAGTTCGATCCCAGGACCCTGAGATCATGACCTGAGCCAAAGGCAGAGGCTTAACCCATTGAACCACCCAGGTACCCCTCAGGCTTTGATCAGACTTTGTCACTTTAGGTTCTGGTTAGCTGGTTTCCCCTGAGGGCAGGCTTTTTAAAGAAGAGAAGAGTGCTGTGGCATATTTTAGAATGGTTCTTTCCCCTTCTCCTGCCAGAAGCACAATAGGTTTTCCTTCAGTATTTCCTGTGAACACCTGGGTGAACCCCTAGGGATAAATTTTATAAAATTATTTGGCTTGGGCGCCTGGGTGGCTCAGTGGGTTAAGCCGCTGCCTTCGGCTCAGGTCATGATCTCAGGGTCCTGGGATCGAGTCCCGCATCGGGCTCTCTGCTCAGCAGGGAGCCTGCTTCCTCCTCTCTCTCTCTGCCTGCCTCTCTGCCTACTTGTAATCTCTCTCTGTCAAATAAATAAATAAATCTTTAAAAAAAAAAATTATTTGGCTCACCATGATTGTGTGCTCTTGGAATTTTTAACTCTCAGAGTTGTCCACACTGACATTCTAGCAATTTTGCCATTTCACTTTTCTACCCTGGTACTGTTCCTGTGGTGGTTCCTGCTGGTGGTCAGCTCTGGGAAGCCACAACTCTCCGTATTCATTCCATCTCTCCAGTATTAAGGGCAGCAATTTGCTGTGTGTCCACACCTTCTCTTATGGGTCTGAGAGGAGTTGTCGATTTCTGGTCTGTTCAAACATTTTACTTGTTGTTAGGATGGAGAGGTGACGCCTAAGATCCTCACATAGAGAAAGAGACATATTGTAAGAAATTAAGCAAAAGATAGATGTAATGATTGTTGGACTAAATCATGATTAGCAGAGCAGAGGCTGTTGTCTGGAGACTGAATGAAATTGCTCTTGTGTTGACGTGGTTATGGAGATGTGGGGTGAATGCACAGCACAGAGGTGGATCTCATGTGGTGCAATGAGAGGTCAATCAAAATTTGTTAGTTTAGGGGTGCCTGGGTGGCTCAGTCAGTTAAGCGTCTGCCTTTGGCTCAAGTCATGATCTCAGAGTCCTGGGATCGAGTCCCACATCGGGCTCCTTGCTTGGTGGAGAGCCTGCTTCTCCCTCTGCCTCTGTTGCTTCCCCTGCTTGCACTTGCTCTCTTTCTCTCTGTCAAATGAATAAATAAAATCTTTAAAAAATTGTTAGTTTAACTTGTCCCTTTTAACTACTTGAGAAGAAAAAGTTCTCTACATTAGAGTTTACTTTTTAAGTTTGTGATAATTGAGGCAGAGTATTTTAATTTGCTAATATCACACAGCTAGTAAAGACCACATTTTCTGACTTTTAACTGTATTACACTATTTTTTATGTCTCATGGTATCTTTGATTTTAAGGACTGTGATGGCATAGGTAATGTTTTTATATATTTTTTCTTTGTGTCTTTCTTGTCACTTAACACAGTCCAGAATATATTGAGTGTATTTGGTAATATGCTTGCTGGAGTAATGAATAAATAAGAATTAAATTTCCTTCAGTTTGGGAACCCCAAACAACAAGCTTTATAGTAGGGATAACTAGAAGGAATTTAAGTGTGATTAATGAAGAATTCTTTTCTCAGAGGGTAAATTTTATATGTGAAAAAGCTTTCATATGAAGTTTGAAAATATTTCGAAATGCATTAAGGAAATGGTAGGGGTATGAATTCGCCTGAACCACTCCGAATGATCCTATTGTGTGTGTACAATTCTATGTTTGCCTTGATACCGAAGAATGATGCCAAAGATAGCATAATTCTGAAAAAAGTGGTCACTGATTGTGGGACAAAGCCAGAGTTCATGCTATTAATTCCAAAATTGCATATGTCTTCAAATGTACTTTCCTCAGTAAAAAGATTGTGGTCTACTTCATTTCACTGAAGAAAAGGATAAAAACAGATCATAAATTTCTGGAGACAAAATGATTTTGCAGACTAAGGGGAATTGGCATTTACATGACAGAAGATGGAGTATGTGTTGATGGTCTCAGGTGGTTCCTGGCTCACATCGGCTTAACAGGCACAATTCTTTCCTTTTATTTAGTAGAATAAATAAAAAAATTCATGTCTGGCTCATGAATCTGAGACCACGAACTTGTGAATGTGCATGAAAATGCCTTTGCATAGTATTTCATGTACCTGTTTCCTTGTCTCGGGCTCTGTATTCTTGGGGGGAAGCCCAATGTCTCAAGAGTGCCATATATAGACGCTTGAACATCTGCTCTTGCCACCAACCTCATGCCTAGTCTGAAGTTCCCTATCACCCCTTTGTAAAGGGGAGAATCTCACCCTCAGTCCTGCAGAAACTGCAAACAGAAAGAGCAGGGATTGAGAGCTGTAATGGTGGCCATCTAGCATCTTTCCTGTGGTTGGCTCTTGCTCTTTTCTGGTCATACCCTGGTCTGAGACCATGAGGTGTTCTAAAAATGTGGCCTCAATTCCGAGAATTACTATATGCTTAGTTGCTATAACAAGAATATCATGGGCTGACAGCTTAAATTGCAAATATCAATTTCTCACAGTTTCTGGAGGCTAGAAGTCTGAGATGGGGATGCCATTGCGGTTGGATCCTGCTAAAGCCCTTTTCCTGCTTTCTCACACAACAGAAATCAGAGAGAGAGAGAGCAAGTAAGCTCTCTCTCATCTCTCATAATAAGAGCCCTAAACCCATCAGGAAGGCTCCCCCCTCAGGACCTAATCTCCTCCCAAAGACCCCAGTTCCAAGTGCCATCACACTGGATGTTAGGGGCTCAATGTGTGTGTTTGAGGGTGCACAAACATTCAGTCTATAACACTTGCCTTCTTTTTATATTTTATTAAAAAATTTTTTAAAAAGATTTTATTTATTTATTTGACAGAGAGAGATCACAAGCAGACAGAGAGGCAGGCAGAGAGAGAGGAGGAAGCAGGCTCCCCGCTGAGCAGAGAGCCCCATGTGGGACTTGATCCCAGGACTCCGGGACCATGACCTGAGCCGAAGGCAGAGGCTTTAACCCACTGAGCCACCCAGGTGCCCCTAGCACTTGCCTTCTTTAATCCCCTTTAAGCCAACCCATCAAAAACAATAACCACAAACACTGACTGAATGTCTTGTATGTTTCAGGCACTATGCAGTAAGTGACTTACATACATTTTTTTTTTTAAGATTTTTTATTTATTTATTTGACAGATAGATCACAAGCAGGCAGAGAGGCAGGCAGAGAGAGAGGGGGAAGCAGGCCCCCTGCTGACCAGAGAGCTCAATGGGGGGCTCCATCCCAGGACCCTGAGATCATGACCTGAGCCGAAGGCAGAGGCTTCACCCTGAGCCACCCAGGTGTCCCAACATACATTATTTAGTCATGGAAATGGCTCTATAAATCAGTTTTTGCCATCATGTGAGAGAAAAGGAAAGTGAATTTTTACAAAGGAAACAGATTTGGCTTTAAGCTTATTACTGTGGATAAAACACCTAATGAAGTCTACATTGACTCTATCTGTGGTACCTACGTGTTTTTTGTGGACTAGGGACCAGAGATGTAAGCAAATGTTTGGGAAGATTTACTCCTCAGAAACTGAGCTGATTCTCATTCTAGGACTTTGATGTGTAAGTACACAGAGGAGCCTCCAGGACAGAGTTAACCCAAAACCTTCTCAAGGAATAAAGCTGATTGTAGGTCTAGCACCACATCCTCAGTTTGATTAAAAAATGTCCACATATCACCGTAATTTCTCACAAATGTGCCTGTGTATGTTTCTCCCGAGCTGCAATGTGCCTGAGAAAACTGTCTCACCATTGGGTAGGGGATGAGGAACTGCTCCTTACTGCTAGCAGCCGTCTCAGTCATTACCCGGCAGCGCAGTGGTAGCCTCACCTTCAGGACGGCAGCAAAGGAGCCCTGGCTTTTCTGTCTTTAAGAATTGCTTTCAAAAAAAAAGAATTGCTTTCATGTTTTCTTGAAGAAAACACAGAGCTATGATGATTGTTTTTACCTGAAATTAATGACCACAAACGTCAATCAGCCTTTAATGTCACTTAGAAATACTACGAGGTTCCTGAGTCCGTTCAGTTTGTCACTCTTCTGATCCAGAGGCTGTTTCAACCTTTCTGTCTTCTCCTGAAACCTCTTACACCTCTTCGTCCATCTTCCTCTCAGCAGATGATGTGCTCCCTAATTTACTGAGAACATGGAAGCACCAAGGAGAAAGTGTGCGTGCTTTCCACCTTTGCTGTTTCCCAGCCACGCCCAGCTGCCCCCCAGCATCCTGCTTCCTTCCAACTGCGGAGCCAGCCCTCGCCTCCCCTGGCCCAGCCTCCCCCTTCATGTGGCGGAGTCTGTCTTCCTAGCCCACTCAAGAATGGCGCTTCTGCAACAGAGTCTGTCCCCTGCTCACTCTCTTTCTTGCGTGACTCCCATTATGATCAACGTGGCTGTGATCTTCCAGTTTGAACAAAGCAGAAGCCATACTAGGCAGAGCGAAATCCTCCTCCCATCGCCCCCGGTGACGGCCCCATTTCCCTGCTCTCCTTTCCGGCGCTCTATTGGGAGAACCGTCTCCGTGAGTCACTTCTCCATTGCTAAATTCAGTGGTCGATTCCCCTGATTCCAATGGATTGATCAGCAAGATTGGGCACAACTGACACTCTCTTGCCCTTGTGATTTTCACTCTGATTCCCGGACACACCAGACCCCTGGGCTTCCAGTCCCCTCACTAGCAACTTTGGTGACTGACTTTACTGTTCCTGCTCAGCTTCTAGTTCTTGCTTATCCTCAACAGCGACACATGGTTCAACGCTTCATCCTCTTCTCCCTGACACTCATTTTCTTAGGGATTTACTTCTCATTTCCTTAAATGCCCTCTGCTTGCTGATTGTCTTTACATTTGATCTCCAGGTTACCCCTCTCCCCTGAGCTAAGATTTACATCCGGCTCCCACACAGCTATGCTTTCTTGATCACAGGCATCTCCAGACCAGTATGTTCAAAACATTTCATTATTATTATTTTTTTTTACCCCAGTGTCTTGTTTCTCAATAGCAGTAAAAATAACAACAAACAAATAAAAACCAAAATTCATTGCTTCCGACTGCTTAAACCATGCAACTTTTTGTGGAACTTAACTGTGTTCTTTCTTCACACCAGACCTCAATACATCAGCTCATCTGGTTGGCTCTCCTTTTAATGTATTACATACCCAGACCTGACCATCTCCTCGCCGCCTTCTTGGCCGCCACCCGGATGGAAGTCACTACTCCTGTGCCTGATCCTCTGACCCCACTACCACTCCACTCTCCACTCTGTAGAGCAGTCAGAAACTTCCGTTACAGTTGACATCAGGACAGGTCACCCTTCTGCTCCAAACCCGGTAATAGTTTATATTGCATGTTTCAAATAGAGGCCTGCCCCCACCTTCGTCTGTGGCCTCCTCACTCTCTCCTTTAAAAAGTGGTCTGTGGAGTTTACATTACAGGCGTGAGGAAGGATTGTACGCACTGACCAGTCAGCTGTTCTGAAACCAGATCATGTTTAAACTCAGAACATGGAACCCTTATTCTGTGACTTCATACCTTATATATACAACTGAAAAATAATTTTAATTGAAAAATTAAAAATTAAAAATACTTTTAATTTTAATTGAAAAACAATTTTAATTTTAAACCAGTCTTTTTTTTTTTTTTTTAAAGATTTTTATTTATTTATTTGACAGAGAGCAAGATCACAAGTAGGCAGAGAGGCAGGCAGAGAGAGGAAGGAGAGCAGGCTCCCTGCTGAGTACACAGCCCAATGCGGGGCTCGATCCCAGGACCCTGAGATCATGACCTGAGCTGAAGGCAGCGGCTTAACCCACTGAGCCACCCAGGTGCCCTGATTTTAGACTAGTCTTAATCCTTACATAATAATCTAGATTTTTGCTTCAGGAATGTTGTTTCAGGGAGCATCAATCTTGCTGGCCATCTTCTCCCAAGCCAGGGGGCTTGGAAACTAATACTGCAGTAATGTTTAAGGCTTTAGGCTCAAGATCCTGCAGTGTGAGGGAAACTCGGGTGTCCAAGTTCAGGGAGCAGTAGGTCTAATCGCTCATCACAGGAGGTCAGTGCCACTATATTCATGTCTTGATGGGTTCTGAATTCTCAAGTTATATGCCTTTTTCCTGTTTTCTCCCATGTAGGCAATGTGAGGCCTGCTCTTTACTATTTGGATGGTAAGTTTGTTTTCTTGCAAATTTTGAAAGTTTCCAAAGCTATGACAAAATATTGCTCTTTTTCTTCCAAAGATACTTTCAGAAAAAAAACCCTGTACTTTAATTTGGTGTGGGATTGTGGTTTTTGTACTTACACCCGGCAGTCAATCTTGCTCTGACATTTTACTTATTATTATTGCTTTCCCACTCAGTGGTCCATATTCCCCAGTATTGTGAGGTATACTGTGTGCCACCTCCTTTCTGGGATCCATTCATACCATCTTTGTGATAGAATACCAAGGTGTCTAACGCATCAGATACCCACCTTCCAAATAAAGTTGTCCTTAGAACAAAGTTACGTGCACACCAAAACCAGTCCAGCTGTTTATTCCAACAGCAGCTGAGTCGTACAAAGGACTCAGCATTCCTAACACATCCTAATACATGCTGGACATTCCCATTAAGGGTAGTCGTCTACTTCCTTAATTATATTACCATGTGTGTCTCTTGAGACTCCTTTTACTCAATACATATGACTAAATCTTTGCTTTGAAACTTGGAAGACGACACTAAGTCCAGACACTCTGGGCTCATACCTGATAATGAAGATTCCTTCCTCACAGTTGAAATCATGACGTTAGCTGCAAAACTACACACATGAGGTGATGAATGTGAAGCAAAAAATGACAACTTTTCTGAAAGGTAGTCATTACATTGTCTTGGTCTTTCTGTTTCCAGCATATGTAGAAACTGTTCAAGGAAAACAACCCTAAACATTCCTCTGGCTGCCCCAAATTAGCTTGTAACAGAGTACTTCTAGAATGTTTCAGATAATGAACATAACAAGATTCAACAAGATTCAAAACTTTGTAGGGAACCACAGAACTGGGCTCTTTGGTTATAGATTTGTATACATTGATGTGTAGGAAAACCTAGGGATTTATATAGATTGATTTTCTAAGGAAAACCTAAGGGAATAATTTTTATTATAATACATTCATCCAAATAAAACTAAGCACTTGTATGTCCGTCTCAAAATCAGACCTTAAACACATTTGTTCGCCACTGTATTGCCAGAAGTTCTTGCTTCTGACAACAAGCTTCCATTGTCCCATTCAGATGTAAGTGATTGAAGAATATCAAATCTAATACCTCACCACCTAATGCAGACGAGCTAAAATGATAGCACGAACCTCTAAGTGTGCCCCTAAGCAAATTGTTGGTGGACAATTGCTCAGCAAGTCCCACCATGCTCAGAATACCACCGAAAGCTCAGTATCAGAATTCTTTCTTGATGCTAATAAGGGATGGATACCTCAAACGTGTCTGAACGATCCCCACCCAGCTCGGATGAAGACATTCTTTTTAAAAATAAATGCCAGGCCTCATTCCATAACAGTTTTGATGTGGCTTAGCAGACAAAGAAGAAGATTCCGAGGGTGCTGTTTTCTTTGCGCTCAAAGGTCACTTGCAAGAGAGAGCCCCTGCCGGGGACTGTAGGATTGAGACAGGTAGACTCACTGCAATAAGGTCTTAGAGCCTGAATTTCAACTTGACTGTGCAGTGTACATTTCTTAAGAAGTAAGTAGAGTCTCTAAGTAAAGAATGAAGTAGTTTCCCACAGTGGTTCTCTATCTTTAATATCTTCAAATGAACAAACAGAACGGCAGTCCTCTTAAAAGGATTGTGATGTGTAGGTCCAATGTCCAGAAATTAGGATTCTGTGCATTTGAAGTAGGGCCAGTTCCTCAGTGATCTGAGTTTTCAAGAAGTGTTCAAAACCACACTCCTACAATGACGGGACAAGAGTTTTGCTTGTTTTGGTTTGTAGCTGTTCTTGTTGTCAGGACTTTTATTGTTCTTCTTTGGGCTTAGTGTCATTTTTGTGTGCAGTAAAGGACTGTCCTGATGAACCTTACTTGTAGTTTCTACATGTGCAATGGGTTAGACCTCCCTATTAAACAGTGTGAGATAACCAATCAAATGTTACACATAATGATGCCTTAAATGTCTTCCCACAGAAGCCTACGTGCACATATTTGATTACTTGCTCAAGAAGCTTCATATGATTCATGGTCATAGCTCTGGCATCCTTCCTTGCATTAAGTGTTATCATTAAAACAAAAATTAGCAAAATTGAAAGGAAGAAAATTCTATCCCACTTTCAACATTACCCTTGTTTTCTTCAACAAGGAAATTGAACATTTAAAATACTTTCAACTAATTTTTCTCCTATATCTTGCTTGTTCATATCTTTTGCCCATTTTTCTAATGTTTGTAATTCACAAATATTTAAAAATTTTATATGGTCAATTTTTCTTTTCCCCCATGAATTAGTTCAGGTTTAGGAAATAACTGTCCACCTAGGAGTTAATTAAATACACACATGAATCGCCCTTGAAAATTTTCTGGTTTCATTTATTAAAATAACTTTTATGTGTTATTAGTGTCTAAATACCTAGATTTATTTAGTTTCCTTTTGGTTAATAATGAATGTATACAGCACCATTAAATCACATAAACCCACCACTTTATTTCCTAGAACAGTGATCAGGAAACTATGAATGTCAAAATACTGAGATGTTCCTTAAAAATGCATATTTCTTGTCCTTTCTCAGAACTATGGAATTCAGAATTCCATAGCTAGGGTACTGGAATCTACATGTCACTACATGGTGTAAGTGACTTTTAAGGGCACTAAACACGTCAGCATGTCCGTGTAGGGGCGGCGAGTGAGTAGTATGGCTTGATCAGCAAAGCTCGCTGGGTAAGATGGACTTTTGCCACAAAGAACCAGTGACCCACAAGAAGATGCATGACTACATGGCTCTTTAAAACATGGGCTTTACATGGAGGACAAGGGGAGATGGAGAGGAGAAGGGAGATGGGGGAAATTGGAAGGGGAGGTGAACCACGAGAGACTATGGACTCTGAAAAACAATCTGAGGGGTTTGAAGGGGCGGGGGGTGGGAGGTTGGGGTACCAGGTGGTGGGTATTGGAGAGGGCACGGATTGCATGGAGCACTGGGTGTGGTGCAAAACCAATGAATACTGTTAGCTGAAAAGAAATAAAAAATTTTAAAAAATTTAAAAATTAAAAAAAATAAAATAATATTTTCAAGTATAAAAAAAAGTCCCCCCCAAAACCCAAAAAACAAAAACAACAACAACAAAAAAACATGGGCTTTACTTTTCTAACATTTAGGGATTTGCTTAGACTGGTGTTGATTTAAGTTAGTTTTAATATCATGTTTTAACCCTTGTTTCTTATAATATTTAGGTGATTGTTTCTATCCTTATGTCGATCTAATCATACTGGCCTCCTGGAGTAATAAAAAGTTTAATATTCCTTAGACCAGAATAACCATTATTCTGGGCGCTAATCAAGAATGTCATTGTTGAAGTGACAGTAAGTTTAAATAGGCTATAAGGCATTCCATATGCTCCCAGTGCTTTAATTAACTTGGTTTCTGTTGTCTGGGAGATGTGCATTGATTTAATTCTATGAACATATAATTAATTTGACTTTTTCAAGCACATAATGATAAAAAACTGGAAAAAAAAATTGATGTACTGGCTTTTCACTTCTTTCTAATCATACATTCACAACCTTGGTTCGAGACCCAATTACCCGATGCCCAGATTACAGCCGCAGGCTCTGACCTGGCTTTTCACAATTTTTCACAAGTCACCAATACTTCCAGAATAATGTCTCCATCTAATTATGCCACTGTCTGAAATCCTTCACTGATAGCTGTAGCATTCAGACTGTAGTCCCAAGTCCCTACTATGGCATAAAAGATTCTCCACAATCTGATTACTTTTGCAGGATCATTTTTTAATGTCTTTTTTTTTTTTAACCATTTTGAGGTTCTATACCATTTGCATGTCTCTCAGTAGTCCATTTTTTCTTTCATATTCAGAGTTGTGCAAAGGCTACTCCCATTTCTTGGAATTCTCCAGTTTGCACACCCACAGGCATAAGCCTAGCCCCCAAATTCATACATCTGCTTATCTGGCTAGCTACTAATTAAACTTCAGGATTTATCTCATATGTCACTTCCTCCAGGAAGACATCTTTGGTGGCCAGGTTCATTCCTTGTGGTTACCACAGCAACTTTCTCACCCCTTTATAATGCTAATATGCTTCCTTCAAAAATTTTAAACTCCTTTAGGCTGAGTTGATTTCCTATTTATTTTAGAAATTTTAAGAATTCAAAACCTGTCCCATGATTGGCACACCAAAAAAAATATTTTTATTTTATTTTATTTCAAGTTTGTTTCAAAAAAGATTTTTAAAATAAATATATTATTTCATACATAAATTCATTAAACATGTAATACTTATTGAGAAATACATCAAATCTTTACATAAATGAATTTATTATAGAAGTTTCATAAGCATACATATTTGCTTAAAGATTATGATGTAATTTATTAAAAGTTACTTACTTTTCCCTCAGTGTAAAATCAAATAATGGGAGAAACAGACTTTTCTGCCTATTACACAGTGGCTTTTATTTATTTACCTGATCTTCCTGCCTTGGTTAGATAAAACATATAGAGTAGTTATTTTGAAATACTGGAGTACAGAGTAGGAAGACTGGGCACAAGGGATTGAATGTTAGAGAGAAATCCTATAGAAATTGCCCGTTTTATTTATTTATTTATTTATTTATTTTCCCCCTGTTAGGGTTATAGACAATTTGCCTTATGTGGAATAGAAACAAACAAAGACCATCATCCAGGAGTTGGCAGAAGTCTTGCTCAGCTGGGAGAGAGTTTTATTCTGGGTCTGTCTCGGAGTGGAAAGTTGAGGTAGAGGGTCGAGAAAGAGCTAAATGGAGCTCATTATCATCTACAAAGGATCGATGACTTCAAATCTCACTACGTGCACGGTGAAACTCACTTAAAAAATAACAATAAAAATAACCTCAACATCTTGGGGCATAAAACGATAAACAAAGATATTTATGGTTTCTTGGTGCTAAGAAGTAAAGCTTGCATTTCAAAGGTTGTTATAATAAGGGGCCTCAACAAATGTTCTAGTCAATCGGCCAAAACCCAGGAAGGCCTACATTCCAGGGAGAAAGCAACAGCATAAGAGTTAGAGTTCCCTAGAAAAAGCCCAGTCACAGCAAATCTAAAATTCTACATCTACTGAATCAGTGTATTCTGTGTTATTTGCCCATAAAGGGAGCAATGTTTTCTCCTCCTCCCCTTCCCCTTCCCAACTCTTCCTCCTCCTCCTCCTTCTTTTAGAAAAAATGACACCATTCAGTGCCTATACAGATTTTCACATATAGTATCTGAAACTCAGAAAATTAATTACTAGGCTTATACAAAGGCAACACCAAATGACTGAAAGCAAAGAGGAAAAAACGAACAAACAAACCAAGAAAATAAACAAAACAAAAACAGATCCAAGGGTTCTTTAGGAAGAGACTTCAAAATAATATGATTGATATACTAAAAAGAAAACAAATGAAAAATGTTACCAGGGAGCTTGAATCTATTGTAAAGAGCCAATGAAAATTCTAGAACTGAGAACTGCATGACAAAATAAAGAAAACAAACTTAAATATTAGCCAGAAAAAAATGTCCAGATTGAAACATACAAGGGGGAAAAAAAGATTTAAAATGCAACAGAAGGGGGTAATAGACCCATGGGGTATGGTGAAAGTCGTGATTTATACACAATGGAGTTCACGAAGGAAAGAAGGAGAGAAATAGGGAAGAAGCAATAGTTCATAAACTGTTCATAAGCTGAAAACATGCATCGTACCGCAGGTTCGACAAGCCATAGGGGGAAAAATGGAATGAATATATTTACATTTGAAAGGTAAAATAATCAAGCTAATAAAAGACAAAAAATATTTTCATGACATTGGAATAGGCACAATTTTTAACCAGAACACAAAAAGCACTAATAAGACAATTACTGAAATAATAGATTTCATTAAAATTAAAAACCTTTTTTTTTTAATGAAAAGGTAACATAAGAAGAAGGAAAAAACAGCAGAGAGAATAGTTATGTGAAATGCAATTCCTCACAGAGCTTTATGCAAATTACAAGAACATTAATATCAATCAGGAAATTATAGCCAAACTTGTAATAATGAGTCAAAAAACTGAAACAGGCAAAAGTATACCTATATAAACAAAATACATAAGACAATATCACTTACATTGTTAATCATCAGGGAAGAGCAAAATAAAACCGTGAGATAATAATACATCTACCATCCACCAGTTAAATAAAGTAAAAATAAAGAAAAAAACAACAACAACAAGAGAAGGAAACAAAAAACACAAAGGAACAGGAAGTCTACCCATAGCAGTGAGGGTCTGGAGCAATTAGCACATTCGCACATGGCTCGTGGTAGACTGTATTGGTACAACCATTTCAGGAAACATTTTCCGGTCTTTTCCTACCTTCCTTCCTTCCTTCCTTCCTTCCTTCCTTTCTTTCTTTCATCTCTTTTCAGCTAACAGTATTCATTGGTTTTGCACCACACCCAGGGCTCCATGCAATCCGTGCCCTCTCCAATACCCACCACCTGGTACCCCAACCTCCCACCCCCGCCCCTCCAAACCCCTCAGATTGTTTTTCAGAGTCCACAGTCTCTCATGGTTCCCCTCCCCTTCCAATTTCCCCAACCCCCTTCTCCTCTCCATCTCCCCATGTCCTCTATTCTGGTCTTTCTTAAGCTGAACGCATGCTTCCTCCATAGTCCGGCCATTCAGTTGAGCATATCTCTAACTACAATGCCTAAAAATGTGCAAATGAGCAATTTTTGGGAATGTTTGCAGCAGTTTTATAACTGAAAAGAACCGAGGTACCTATCACCATCCAAATGTGGATGCAAATTACGGTACTTTTGTGAGATGGAAATAACAAACTTCTCCTGTCGGCAACAACATACATGAGTTTCACAGTAATAAGTTTGAAAGAGCAAACCTAGCCATGAAGGAACATATGGGATATGATTTCATTCATATAAAACTAAAGAACAAGGATAATTAATCAGCGGTGATAAAATTTGACTAATAGTTACCTTGGGGAAGGGATTTGGGCTGAAAAGAAGCTTCTGGATTGCCTAATAGAATCTCTAAGTTTCAATGGTTGACCGAGAAGTATATGCAATCATAAAGGATCATCAAATTGTATTCTTCAGGTGTTTATACTTCACTGCTTGTGTGTTGTAGTTAAGAAAGGAGTGGAAATATCTGTGTGTGTGTATATAGTGCCTTAAAGGTCCTGGAAACGATCATCTGGGGTTGGACTAGCCAGCCTGCATGAGGGCCTTCTTCCTTCGTGCTCTGATGACACGACCGGAGGGCCTCCCGGTCCCGGGGCGCCGCTGCTGAGGTTCATGGTCCTTGATAGTCCAGTGCTCCGAGGTGCGCAGCCTTCGACCTGTGAGACGATCCCTATCTGCGTCCTGGGTAAAGTTCACAGTGACCAAGGTGGTCGCCTGGGAGAAACGGGGGTTGAAGTCTTTAGTGTGGCCCCACTGAGAGTGAGTAGGAAAGGCAGCAGGAAAGCTAGAGTCCAGAGTAGACTTTTCTCTCATTCGTCTCGGGAAGCGGACTGATGCAAAGGAAGATGTGAATGTCCCTCTCTTTCTGCCTACGGGACATTGCTGCGCAAGAGCAGGGCCTCTCTTCAACGACACAGACGCCTCCCGGACGCGTTTCTCTTCCTTTGACCTCGGGACACATTAGGATTGATATTTTTCCGTTTAGTCTTTTCATTTGGTGGCATTTTCCTCTTATTAATGAATGTTTTATCAGGGCATTATTAATGTCTTTTAAATATGTCTTGAAATACTTGCTGTTTTCTTTACAACCCAATTATTTGGATATATACACAGCTCTGATGTCATGAAAGACACTGATGAAATAGAATGAGGTATATAGTCATTCATTTTACAAGCACCTATTCAGAAATGTGTTAAATTGGTTTACTAAAAAACACTTCTGCTATGAAAAAAAAAAGGAAAACTAAATTGATACAATTAAGCAATAAAGGAAAAGCTCATCCATGGCAGTTAACCCTAAAGCTTATTAGCTGCTAAGAAATGCCCTGCCCTTGGGCCTTAATCACTAGGTGAAAAATGTAAAGTAATTATTATGGTGTAGAGTAAAAAATTAAAACTGTTCCACTTCCATTTTCTAGGGATGTGCTGTTATTAACCTATTGATTTCTTACCACTTAAAAGTGATAGTATTATGTTATTATATCTTTCCTTGGAAATCACTGAAACTATTTTGAAAAGCATATGTACTTACACGACAAGATTTTATTTATTTATTTTGGAGAGAGAGAGGAATTGAGTGCCGGGAGGAGGAGGACGGACAAAGGGAGAGGGAGGGAGAGAATCTCAAGCAGGCTCCCCACTGAGCACAGAGCCTGATGTGGGGCTCGATCTTACCACCCTGAGATCATGACCTGAACTGAAATCAGAAGTGGGTGTTTAACCAACTGAGCCACCCAGACACCCCTGGAATATGTCTTAAAGTCACTTTTGGATTAAAAAGTGGTTAATACAAATAGAATCATATTTTTTGTCTTATTTTTCTTAATTATAATATTTATAATTTTTTGTCTTATAATTTCTTCTTGCTATTCATGGAAAATATAGAAAATCACAAAGAAGGAAACAAAAAGCACTTGAAACATACACTGTTAATACTTTATTGAGTTTTCTTCTGACTGTTCATTTGTTTAACACACAAAGAGTCAAAACTTAGAAATCTCTTAATCCATTTTTTTCACTTACCTTTATACAGTGGATATTTTCTTATACCATTAAAATAATTTCCAAATTTCCTTTGAATGACTTGTAATCTATAAGACAGGAGAAAGACAAGTCAGTTTCTTAACAGAGAGCAGTTAGAACTTTCAATTTTTCCAGGCTGAAAATACTTAAAAGCTGTATGTTTGAGGGATTGTGTTAATAGTCATTTGCTTTGTTTAGAATCGTGTTTTGAGGCTTTTGCATTTCCACTCTGTCTTGTCTATCTGTTATGGAGACCACACAGGGATTGCAGTCCTCAGTCCACATTTTAAATGTTTTAAATTAAATGTTTGAATCATTTATTCTTTTGTGTAAAACCTTATTTTGTTTCCAATGATATTGCTATCTCTGCTTTTTAGACAATTTACCTTCATACATGTGCCACTGGCATTTTCCCATTTTTTGACATAGTTGGACTTTTTTACCCAATTAGATTTTCCTATAGAGTGTTTCATTTGAAGTAATTCCAGTATTTTAACATTGAACTTTAATCCTATGCTTGAAATTGGTAAATCACGGGTTATGTATGAAATAAGACTTCAAAAACTGGCCAAGTGTTTCCATATTATTTGTAGGAAGATGAAACATCATGCCAGGTGCATGGGAAGGGCTTCTCCCAGCTGTCTACAGCATTTGGAGGGGCCACCAAAAATTTGTTTGTAAGATGAAGGTACGTTGTGTGTCTCTGAAGTGTGTGCATGTGTGTGTGCTGGGAAGTGAGGAGTCTCGATACACACATTTCCAGGCGGGATTAAGCACTCAGAGAGTTATTTTGAGGAAAATGGACCATGTGCTTGTTACATTTGCTAGCCACAAAACTGAATTAATTACTGCCTTGCTCTACACTGTACATCAATCAATCAGAAAATCGTATATGGTGACTTGGCCCTGGGTGTGGTGCATATTAGAGATGCCTGTGAGTGACTCGTGACCCCAGTGCTCATAAGAATGGATCTGAACTCATTCATTCGAGTCACGATTGCGTCTTTTTCATTGTGTCCTTGTCCTCTGCCCCTCTCAGGCCCAAAGCACCAGTCATGAGGCACGGGTAGTTGACATACCAAGTTGATAATGGTGAACTTCCTTTAATTTCCCATAAATGTAGCTCTGTGTTAATATCCGCACATGCAGGAAGCTTTGGCGGGTCTTCCCGCAGTTATGATTCTACCATCAATATGCCACCCCCACACGGTAGATAGTATTACATGTCAAGGAGGTCATGCCCCTTCACCCTGAACCACATAGTGAGCAGGGACTCTGGATGATATAACTATGGATGAACGAGGCCCACCTCTGTGTGGGTACTAGCTTAGCACGACTTTACACAACGAAGCATTCCTTTCACAGAACAAAGCTGAAGACGGATTCCAATTACACACTGTTAGTCATTCAGAGCTTATCCTAGGTGTGTGTTTCCTTCGAGCTGAACCTGCCTCCCAGGGCAGAAGTGAAAGAGATCTTCCCCCTTTTTTTCTGAGCATCCAGAGAAGCCGGGAGCTGGACCCGCGGTGGGCACCAGAGCTGCACCTGGGGTTCCGCTCAAATACCACTCCCTCTTCTCACCAGCTACGCAGGGGCTTCTGATGAAGGAGAAGAGCACGACTTTGATGACTATATGCATGCAACCAGGAGCTTCCACTTCTCTGACATATGATTCAAACACTCGGGGATGAAGGGCACCCATCAGGTGGGAAGCATGTTCCATGTTATACAGCCAACTCCTCTCAGCATCTTGGGAGAGGCAGCCAGTGAACTGGGAACTCTAACTTGTTGTGAGTCGCACCAATATCCACAATTTCATGTGTTTCACATTAATATTTTACTCCCACTTTATAGAACAGAGACAAAGAAATAAAGTCATGCTAAGTAAGGTTGGAACCCTGTCTATCTTCAAAGCCTGTGGATTTTGTTGCCCACTGTCTACCTATGAACACTCACAGAGTGACTGGAATGTGCCAAGTGATTGTTTTCTATTATTACATTTATTCCTCACCCTAATCCTAAAAAGTAGACATTCTTTTTTCTGTTGTAAACACGAGGAAAGCCACTCAGGTATTAGGTAAGCATTAGGTAACTATGATATTTTGAAAATAGAAATTCCTGTCTTGGATGTTCTGCTTCTCAATTTCATTATTGTGCCTGGTTTTGGTCTTTGAAGATCAGATACTCACTGTTGGCATTCTTTTCCATTTCCTCATAGCACTTTTAACATTGACATGATAATTTAATTTACATCAACCCACCATCAATCACTCTTGTATGACGGCCCTGTAGGATGTCTGATACGCAGTCAGTGGAGAGTAAATGTTTATTCAATGAATGGTGAGTGTGTGAGCAAATGCACATTTAACAGTCAGAGCTCATGTCATGGCCACAACTTGGCCCTCTGATGGAACCCTAAATAGTGCTCATGCTCAAAATGTACTTTAGAATTCTTGTGGATCTTTTTGTGAGACTTTTAATTATAAACAGCTGTCACCAAGGGAAGGAAAGTTTACAGGGAAGTTTGTTTCATGAGAACGAATAGAGACCTTTTCCATGAGAGGCATATTTTACAGTGTGAGAGGCAGTTTCCTCCCTGCCCTTTGGACTTTCTGGCTGTGAAGTACTAACTAAACTCTGGTGATCCATTCTAGAAAAACCAAATGAATGTCAAACATTCCTCTTTAAAGTATTATTTCTGTATTCCATTAGAAAGTAAAGTATATTGTTTATTTTTAAGCTTTAGATAAAAATATGTACACACATGGACACAAACTTTATAATTATGTTATTAAATTCCTCTTTGCTTTGTCTATTTGATTTTTCCAGACTGAGAGTGGTGTCATAATATCTGACCTTACTTTTGGGTTTCCACCAGCATTTCCCTGAACTTCCTCTCAAAACAAAATTTGCTTTAAGTATTTCTAAGTAAAATTCAACAGAATATAAAGGTTGATAGGAGTTTTTTTTTTTTTTTTAAGATTTTATTTATTTGACAGAGAGAAATTACAAGTACACTGAGAGGCAGGCAGAGAGAGAGAGAAGGAAGCAGGCTCCCTGCTGAGCAGAGAGCCCCGATGCGGGACTCGATCCCAGGACCCTGAGATCATGACCTGAGCCGAAGGCAGAGGCTTAACCCACTGAGCCAGCCAGGCGCCCCTCATAGGAGTTTTTTTGATGATACTGTTCATTGACTGAAATGATTTTGTTTTAATCGTTTATTCTTTTGCGTAAAATCTTATTTTGTTTTCAATGATATCGCTGTCTCTGATTGTTAGACGATTTACCTTCATACGATGTGTCCATTTGCATTTTCCCAATTTTCTTGACATAGTTGGACTTTTTTTACCCAACTAGATTTTCCTATGGAGTGTTCTGTTTGAAATAATTTCAACATTTTAACATTAGACTTCCTTTAAGATGTTGTTGCTCTCCTTTTTTCTTCATTAATTTTTAAATCTTTTATTAACATATTAACATATAATGTATTATTAGTCACAGGGGTACAGGTCTGTGAATTGCCAGGTTTACACACTTCACAGCACTCACCATACCTTCCCCAATGTCCATAACCCAACCACTCTCTCCCAATCCTCCTCCTCACAACAACCCTCAGTTTGCTTTGTGAGATTGAGTCTTTTAATGGTTTGTCTCCCTCCCGATCCCATTTTGTTTCATTTTCTCCTTCCCTACTCCCCCAATCCCCCATTTTCCTCTCAAATTCCTCATATTAGGGAGAACACATGATAATTGTCTTTCTCTGATTGACTTATTTCACTCAGCATAATACCCTCTAGCTCCATCCACGTCATTGCAAATGGCAAGGTGTGTTGGAGAGGATGTAGAGAAAGGGGAAATATACTTACACTGTTGGTGGGAATGCTAGTTGGTGCAGCCACTTTAGAAAACAGTGTGGGGATTCCTTAAGAAATTAAAAATAGAGCTTCTCTGGGGCGCCTGGGTGGCTCAGTAGGTTAAAGCCTCTGCTTTCGGTTCAGGTCATGATCCCAGGGTCCTGGGATTGAGCCCCGCATAGGGCTCTCTGCTCAGCAGGGAGCCTTTCCTCCTCTCTCTCTGTCTCTCTGCCTGCTTCTCTGCCTACTTGTGATCTCTGTCTGTCAAATAAATAAATAAAATCTTTAAAAAAAAAATAGAGCTTCTCTATGACCCTGCAATTGCACTACTAGGTATTTACCCCAAAGATACAGATGTAGTGAAAAGAAGGGCCATCTGTACCCAATGTTCATAGCAGCAATGGCCACGGTCGCCAAACTGTGGAAAGAACCAAGATGCCCTTCAACGGACGAATGGATAAGGAAGATGGGGTCCATATACACTATGGAGTATGATGCCTCCATCAGAAAGGATGAATACCCAACTTTTGCAGCAACATGGATGGGACTGGAGGAGATTATGCTGAGTGAAATAAGTCAAGCAGAGAGAGTCAATTATCATATGGTTTCGCTTATTTGTGGAGCATAACAAATAGCATGGAGGACATGGGGAGATGGAGAGGAGAAGGGAGTTGGGGTAAATTGGAAGGGGAGATGAACCATGAGAGACTATGGACTCTGAAACATAATCTGAGGGTTTTGAAGGGGTGGGGGGTGGGAGGTTGGGTCAGCCTGGTGGTGGGTATTATGGAGGGCACAGATTGCATGGAGCACTGGGTGGGGTGCATAAACAATGAATTCTGATACACTGAAAAGAAATAAAAAAAATAAAAAATATATTAGGAAAAAAAAAAGAAATGGGCAGAGGACATGAACAGGTATTTCTGCAAAGAAGACATCCAGATGGCCAACAGACACATGAAAAAGTGCTCCACATCACTCAGCATCAGGGAAATACAAATCAAAACCACAATGAGATACCAACTCACACCAGTCAGAATGGCTAAAATTAACAAATCAGGAAATGACAGATGCTGGCAAGGATGTGGAGAAAGGGGAACCCTCCTGCACTGTTGGTGGGAATGCAAGCTGGTGCAACCACTCTGGAAAAAAGCTTGGAGGTTCCTCAAAATGTTGAAAATAGAGCTACTCTACAACCCAGTAATTGCACTACTGGGTATTTATCCCAAAGATACAAATGCAGTGATTGGAAGGGACACATGCACCCGAATGTTTATAGCAGCAATGTCCACAATAGCCAAACTATGGATAGAACCTAGATGTCCATCAACAGATGACTGGATAAAGAAGATGTGGTATATATATATACAATGGAATTCTATGCAGCCATCAAAAGAAATGAAATCTTGCCATTTGCAACAATGTGGATGGAACTAGAGAGTATTATGTTGTTCTCTTTTAGCCAAATATATGGCTAATTATGCTTTCAAAAATTTCCTTTGTAAGTATATACTAGATTATATATATGTTTTACTCTGATAATTTAAAGGCTATAAATCTTCTTTTCAAAAATCTGTAGTACTTTGCCTCAGTTACCATTCTTTGGTTATGAGTGACAGAAACATTACACGAATAAGCTTAGGTATATGGGGACTTCACTGGCCCAGATGCCCACACAGAAACAACTGTCTTGCTAGAAGTTCTCCCAGACACCGCGGGTGATACTAGGATTCTTCCCCAATATGTCTCATCTCTGTCTCTCTCAGCATGTGGACTCCATCCTCCCAAGATGGCGTCTTCCACGCATCAGGAATGTGGCCATCCATGTACACACCTGCCACAGGAGGAAGGCTGTTAACCTGTTGCTTCTCTTCTCTGTTCCAATAAAAAAAAAAAAAAAAAAAAGCCCAGGGGATGATTTTAATTTGGCTCAATTAGGTCATATATCCATTCCTTGAAAAAAATAACTGAAGTAGGTGATGGGGTATGGCGAGTTTGCTTAGGAATTTTTTCCTGGTCTTTTGTAACTAATTTATTATTTTCCTATTTTATTTAACTTATTAAGTGTGCTACCATTTGCATTATCTTTTATTTAGTTCTTTATAAAAGGCTTTTGTGAATCCTTATGACTCAGTTTTCAGTGATATTTTCCTCTGTGACTTCACTTCTAGTATTTAGTACTTGACTGGAGTACATAGTCAATATGCTTATTGGGAAAATGATCTGTTTCTTAGTTCTTTCTGGGATGATGGTGGTCCATGTGAGTTTTTTTCTTCAAAATTCAGCAGCTACGGTTAACTTATTTTCTGTGTTCTTGTTTTTTTTTTCCTTAATAGTAAACTTTCGGATTCATGTTGCTCTTCAACCACAAAAGAGTGCTGTGGAAGCATCTAGAAATACCCGTGCAACCTGTCATTGTTGAGAAAGGCAGTGAGGCTCCATGTATGGCAGCCAACTCTCCCTCAACCCTCCTTGTCTAGATCACGCATCCACATTAAATAACATCAATGACTGTTGCTAGAATGCAGCACACACACACACCGACCCCCACCCCCACACACACTCTGTAACACTGAGGAGACTTCCCCAGGAATAGAGCAGAGCATCAACTCTTCAGGTCTTTCAGTTTGATCTATACCAGAGGATATTAGAAAGAAAGCCTTTCAAATTTTTGTCAGCCAGTGGCAGATCTCAGTGGTTCTTCCTTCACTGGCTTGGCTCCTGAGATGTGGGCCTGTAGAAGCTTGCTCTCACTCCAGACTTTTCAGGCCATCTTGAGGCTGTGGTACAAGGCTTGTGTCAGCCTGGGAAGAAGAGGGAGTGCATCAAGAACAGCAATGGGTGTGTCATTTCAAGCTCTCTTCCCATCTTTGTTGTTTTTCTTGTTACCTTCTTTTCTTCCCTGTTCTGGAGTAGACTTCCTGTTTTCTTGTAATGCTTCAGAGTTGAAAGAGGTAGTGGCCACAATTCATGGGCTGCCCCAAAATGAAGCATACATTTAGGTCCAAAGGCTGTATTATAGGCAATGGAAGGGCTTTGGCATTTGTGTGGTGTGAGGTGGTAAAGCACTGGAGCGTTTCAGAAACAGGAGGGAAGTGATCGGACTTGTGCTTTGTGAGGATTCCTCTAGCTGCTTTCCCAAGTGGGGGACAGAAGGGAAGCGAGGGCAGGAGGAAGTGGTACAATTAGACATTTCAGTGTTCCAAGGAGAGATGATGGTGTTTTGCACCAGAATATGGGGAGGGTCCAATAACCAAGGAAGAACAGTTGGGTTATGGATGGATTTGAAAGGTAGAGCCAAAAATATTTGCTCATATGTTGGCTACAAAGTGAGTTCTCAATGTGAGCAATTGTTAGAATCAACATGCTAAGATGAGAAATTCAGACAGGGAGGGGAAGGAGTTCAAAGGGAAGGATAAAAAGGGCTGGTTATTTATTTAAATTTTTTTTAACTTTCTAGAGGAGGGGAAGAGGATCTGAAAAAATATGTAACTATCATCTGCTGAATACCTATAGGTAGACTGGGTGCCGTGTTTTTCCATATAAGTCATTACGTTCTCATAATAAACATGAGCAAGACACTGTAACTCCAAATTCACAATACGCTCAGATACAGTGGTGGTTTCCAAGGAGAGATGGTGATTTAATTCCTTTGTATGTGATCACATGTTGTCTGCTGCACTCCTCCTGCTACACATGTGAGTTTAAAACATCAGAGCAGCAACAATTCTCTACAATTCCTTTAATCAATGAATCTTTCCATGAGATTTCTTCAAACTGATCACGTTTGCGTTATTGATTTAAATTGAGTGCATTTTTTTTAAACAAAAAGAAATGGGGCTGGCATTAGTGTGAATCTGGCTGATAAGCCCAAGAAGCAATCAATGGCAAAGGTCAAGGGTCTCCGTGTTTGCCAGCAAGGTCAACGATGCAGTAAGACCACTGGAGCACTGTCCAGAGAGGGGAAGTCAAATATTTATTAACATTGAAGTCAAGATGGAGCTGATTACACATTGGTCAATGGGGCTCTGGAAACCTCATTGCAATAAAACACAATCGATGCCATCCATCAGCAGAGTCTTCTATTTATTAAATTTTTCTCATGAGGTGCTCAATTTGTCTTATTGCTTTCCCATGGCAAGTGCCAAAGACAGGCTATTAGGAACTCATCTCTAGCTATTTATAAGAGGCAACCAGAAGCTGTCCTTTTCTTCTTTCAAAACAATTTTATAACACAAAATTAATAAATAATCAGTGTTGTATATCTTGAAAATTCAAAATATATGGAGAACTTGAGTTTTATTCACCCATGTTCCCATCATGATGAGATAATTTCTGTTATTTTGTGATAGCCCTTTCCAGTCTCTGCTTTCTACAGACTTTTAAAATTTTATAACTGAATTCCAACTGTTTACAACATGAGATTTTTACTTAATTTTGTAACATTACGACTTCCTTTAAAATATTACAGATGCTTATGAATATTATCTTAAATGGTTACATTTGATTCTAATACATAGACATGCCATTATTTTCAGTTGTTCTATTTTTAGATGATATTCATTTTTTCCCTCTTTCAACCATTGTAAACTAAGCTGCAATACTTTTTCCTGATTGGTATTTACATGTCACTTATGAAGTTATTTTGCTTTAGAAAACACAGAGAGTTCTATATATTATCTATAAGCTGTAAACTTCAAAATTTTTAACCTAAACCTCTTCCCTGAGTTCTAGATTCTCATGTGTAATTGCTTGCCCTCTCCACTTGGAATCTACTAGGGATGTCTAATGGGATCCCTATTGGGATCCCTAATGGGATGCCTCAAATAATATGTTCAAGTCAGAGCATCCGATGCTCCCACCTCATACTTCATCTCTAAGTCTTTCCTGTCAGTAGATTGTCCCATCAATCATCCTTCTAGTTTTTCATCCAAAATTCTGGGTGCCATGTATTTTAATGAACTCAATTTATTCAGCAAACATTCAGTCACAGAATATTTTTAAGTAGAAGGATTATTAGAAAATGTTCTAATTATGTGTTACAATTATGTAACCTAATTATCTTGAATTAGAGCCAATGCCACCCATCCCTGCACCAGCGAGAGAGGTGAGGAGATTTGATAAAGAAATATGGCAGCATAGTCCCGGGCTCAGAACCTTCCGAGAACGAAGCCTGGAAGCAACGATGTGGTCGTTGTTCACATCTTGCATGGTGTCTGATCCCAAATACATGCCCTATCCTTCATTTCTTTTGTGACAGAGAAACTACTTCCTTGGACTTCCATGATGGGTTCACCTTTCCACTGAAGCTTTTCCAGAGGCTTCCTGGGCACTAAGAAAAAATAAAAATAAAGTAAAACCTAAAGTCCTTCTCATGGCCTATAAGATCCTCCAGAACCTCAGTCTTTCCCTGATGTTGTCTTATCCCGCTCCCCCTCACTGACCATGTTCCACCACAGTGGACCTACTCTTGTGTTTGGAAAAGATCCAGAGTGAAGGCCTTTGGTCTTGAGGTTGTTTATCCCAGCTCTACCTTGCCTTCTTGCTGGTGGTTTAGCCCGGATCCTTCCAACCTTCAGTCTCGGCAATTGGATGGACCAAGAACTCCTGCTGGGGTTCTCTGCCAGGTGGGGCAGATGGGCATGCACGTATTTTGTTCTGAACTGAAACTCTGTGCAGGTTAGTCCAGGGGAGCAAGTGACAATTTTCAAGGCAGGGAAAAAACACAACCCAGTCTTAAACAAATGCTTACCTTCCTGGTCAGCAACTTAAATGAGCTTGTCCACAGGATGGAAACTACTTGCAGGAATGACATGGAAAGTCCATGACTTTAACCCCATGAGTAAGGACCTTGAGCCAACATGGAGAGCGATCTCAATCTAAACAGGGGGATCAGTCTCCATCAACTTAAAGACAAAGCTGGTAACAGATGTTACAGTTTTATCCATCGCTCACCTGGATGTGAGAGTAGGACAGGCTTCCCAGATGAGGTGTGTTCTTGGAAAATTAATTCAAATTATTTTAGATTGAAATCCCATTTTGGAAATAATAGTGCCAATTCATGAGTCCCTGGAAATTACCAAAGTATTTCTGTTAATAACTTATAAAGACAAAAACAGCTTTTTGAAAGCGAGGGAACCATGCAGAAATCAAATCAGAAAGGTGTTATGCTAACCATCCTTAGTTCACTGATTGCTGCTTTTTCCTGGTAAGTGCTGAGGTGGGATTTCAGTCCTTTGTCCTTGTTGGAGGGGGTCCTCCTCTGAACTCAGAGGCTTCAGTGTGAGATCACAGACACCTTGATTTCTAATTTGGCTCTGGAAGGAGGACGCCTCATGGACTAAGGCAAAAACATCACCATTTGAAGTAATTTTCTCTTTCTGATTCTCCTCCAGGAAGCAACAGGAAATGTCCCTCTGCTCTCGGGTGATCTTGCACTGAAAACAGCACCGTGACAACAGCAGGCTGCCCATAACCTGAGCTGACCTGGCGACAGTCCAGGGCAGCCCACTTGAGGACCACCAGGGACCACCCTCTGCCTGGAGCCATCCCACTTTATCTGGATTATTGGAGTCCTCTGTGACCAGATTTTGAGTGAGGATCTCTTGGCTACCCATGCCGCTTCTTTCTTTGCCATTCTGAAGAGTGAATTATTCATCCACATGCTAGGTTGGTGGGGTGAGTTTTTTCAGAATATTTTTACTCATTTATACAAAGAGAAACATTAAATTCCAAACTCAGATTTATCAAGAGAGAATTAAATAAGATTATCTACTTAGATAAAGTACTTAGAGTCCCTGACACGATCATAAACATTTAATAAATACTAGTGATCACCCACTGGCATAGTAAATAATTGATGACTAAATACCACTATACATCTGCTATCCTGTAAATTTTAATGTAAAGTGTTGTAGATGTACAGAAGCACAGAGTGATATAATGGACGCAAGTTTAACACAGGCATGTTGCTTCAGATCACGCTTCAGAGAACTAGAATGACACAGATACAAATAAAAGACTCCTCTGTGCTATTTCTGGCCTTCCTGAAACAGTAAATGGAAATTTAGTGGAGGTTTTAACACACATTTGTGTATTTCAGCATCAAATGTCTGTCTTTGCAAATGATATATAAGCTTGTTCTGTGTTTAACTTTTTATATAAATGGTACCACACTAGCTTTTTTGGTGCTGCACTCTTTTTTGCTCAACAAATTTTTAGATTCCTCAAGTTTATACACGTAGCTATGGAGTACTTAACTGCAGCAGAGTGATGATTATATGGACATAGTATAATTAATAATGGGTACATTTGTTGAGACCATATAATCCTTTTTTAAATGATTTTCGTGTATGTCTTTGTTCATGTGAGGAGATTTTTCTCTAGGGAATGTGGTTGAAATGGATAATCTTAGTCAAAGGCTATGCTCATTTTCAAATTTACTAGATACTGGTAACTTTGCTCAACAAGTGATTGTCACTTCCTTCTTCATGTGTCAATGTGGTCTGTGTTGCTGTGGGTGGCAACGGGTCATTCATTTTCATGTTGTATAGAATTCCATCTAACTGCACTACAAAGGATATATCCATGCTACCATTAATGAAATATTTGATTTATTTTCAGTTTTGTTGCTATTATAGGTAATTCTTTTATCAATGTTGTTGGGTGACTTGTGATTCATATGCATATATATCTATATTTACCTTGGGTGTATACACCTGGGAGTGGAATTATTGTATCAGAGAGTGTGTGTATTTTTATCGCTCATCAATATTTCCAGCTTTCCAAATAATTTCAATCCAATTAAATTCAACTATTTTATTTTTAATGCTATAATTTCTACTTCTTATAATTTATTTTATTGAGCACATTAATCAGTTATTTTAAAGCCATATCTGCAAATTCCAGAATCTGGTTCTTCTGCATGCCTGTCTTTTATTGACCTTTTTGTCTTATATCTTGGCATGCTGGCAATTGGGGATTGAATACTAGACTCTGATATGATATTATCTATTTTCCAAGTAGGTTCACTTTGTCTCTGACAGGAAATCAATGGAGAAGCAGATTCTATATCTGATCAGGAACCAAAATTACCATAGACCAGATTTCAGATTTTATTAGATCTGGTCTCAACTGGAAGATGATAATGTGTATCATGGTGCGTGGTCTTTGGTAGACAATTCCAATGTTTGACTCTCTAGAACTATAAAATAGCTAAATGTTGGGGTGCCTGGCTGGCTCAGCCGGTTTAGTGGCTGCCTTTGGCTCAGGTCATGATCTCGGGGTCCTGGGATTGAGCCCCACATCCGGCTCCCTGTTCATGAAGAGCCTGCTTCTCCCTCTCCCTCTGCCTGCTGTTCTGCCTACTTGTGCATTCTCTGTATCTCTCTGTCAAATAAGTAAATAAATAAATCTTTAAAAAATAGCTAAGTGTTCTGCTCTGTATCTTTGCCTATTGGATGTCATGCATACATGAGTTGCTTTGGTTCTTAAGTCATTGAGAATGGTTGAGCCAATGCCTTGAGGGGGGAAAAAACCAAGTATATGATTTCACATTCAAGTCTCCTTATTTAATTTTTTCCTGGAACATTTTCCCTTCGTACTCTGTATCCAGTTTTTGTCTCTTTAGCCCTGTGAATCTATTCATCTCTCAGGTCAGTTTTCTCTAAACTTCTCAGTTTGTTGTTAGCCCTCAGGAAATGCCAAACGGAAAATGATGCGCTTCCCACCATGTGTTTTTGTTCTCTCTGAAGAGAATTTTTTGTCCTTTTATTTTATGTCTATATCCTGTAATTAAAAATTTATTTAAACTTCATATTATTATTAAATTTAAATTTTATATTAAATAAAAATATTTTACAATTATGTTTTAAAATTTACTTTTAAAATCCTTAAACTTTAATGAGAAATTTAGTGCATTTGTATATATTGGAATTATTGATATATTTGGATATTTTTCTGTGCTCTAATTTTAAACTTTTTATTGTCATTTTCTTTTATCAATATTTTTGTATTTTAAATTTAATATGTATTTTTTATTTTTACTTTTCTTATTACATTTTGGGGTGTTAGTGGTTTCAGTGTCACACTTTTTTCTTTCTTGAAATATGCCACGTGTAACATTAAAAGAAATCTAAACATTAAAAGAAATCTAAAATTTATTAATATGTTAACTTACAGGCTAGCAAACAATAGAATTTTCTCCTGACTTTTGTACTAATGTTAATTTTGTTATTGGTAGGTTAATAATCTATTTAAAAATCTCATATATCATATATATTATAGCTAATGTTTTATTCCAAGCATTTCTTTGGCCACAATTCTTTTCATATCTCAGACTTTCCCTAATGTACATCCTTTAGAAATCTTTTAGGGGAGGTCTGTTGAAGAGTAAATACAATCAGTTTTTATTTATCTGGAAATGACTCTATTTCATCTTGATTCTTGGAAGAGAGTTTTGCCCTGTGTCTTTATCAGATAGGTTAGGTTATGTTTTGAGATCAAGCTGCCCTCAACTCTGTGTGATTTAGAAACACAAAGGTTTTCTTTCTACTTCTGTGTCATGTCCATGTAGTTGAGCAGGGGGGCTGTAACTTAGCAAGGGCACTCAGGGACCAGCCTAAAGGAACAATCTCCACCTTGAGAATGTCAACAGCTGTGCCAAATGTAAAGATAAATGTAGCAAAATGTACAACAGCTCCTAATGCTTCTGCTCATAGCTGACTGGCCCAAACAAGCAACATGTCCATACTTAAATTCAGTAGTTCTGGACGCCCAGCCCTGTCATGTGTCCCAAAGGAGAGACAGCTGGAATTTTTTCCCCCCAGGAATTATCTCAATGACAGTCTGGATTTACCATATCACTTCAACTTCTCTTGCATTTAGCCATTTTTTATCTTCTGGATTTAGAGTCCATGGTATTTTTTTGTGTGTGTGTGTGCCAGAATGTCCGAATCTTGGGGTGTTCTATCTCTTTAGCAACAGAGGATTTATTTGGTAGCTGAATTAGAGTTTATTTACCCATAATCAAAGCTTGTGTCATGAAAATATTGTAGGGTTAGCCTGTGATTCCTTACTGGGAAAGGGGGAGGGTGGGTTTATAATATGATTTTACTCCACAATAATGTACTAATGTTGATTTGAACCTTAACTGCTCGCTTCTGCTTGTTCACAAAGACCATGAAGCCGAAGATTCTTGCTTCCTAGAGAAGTTTCACTGAATGACTTAATCACCACCATCTAAACTTGGGACAATTTTCATTCCTTACGTACTGCTGATGATTTTAATGTACCAGTCATCATAGTCTGATTCATCAAAATGGATTTTTTTTGTTTCACCAAGCAGCATGATTGTTTTAATCTTTATCAATCTAATTTGATTAAAATAAAGTACCATGTCGCAACCTATTTTTATTTCTCAGTCTGAACTCGTTCTGGTGTTATCTGTAGCTTCCTTGTAAATTCTCAAACACAAATAACATAAATCCATCATCAGATTTAATGACACTGTGTATATATAACAATTTTATTTGCACAAAATGCAACCCTTTAATTTGAAAAACACTAGAATCTCATTATATATATATATATATATATATATATATATGCATCTATCTATCTATCTATCTATTCACTCATACCTCCTTCATGAGTTCTTTCTATATTGAATTTTAGTCTTTTACTGTTGTATATGACTTATATTAAGGTACGTTTCCCCTAAAGCCTTGACATTTGTGCTGGAACACTTTGTAATTTCAATGAAAATACTGAACGAGTAATAATGAATTTTCTATAGTCTAGAGTTACTGCTTTTCTCTTTGCTGCTTATCTAAGAAAATTTCAATCTTCTTTCACTGCAATTTAGACAAGACCTCTCTCTGGCAGTTGTGGAGTTACAGAAAATATATTGAGTTAGAACTCAAAAGAGCAGAGTGATTGTAAAGCTCTGTTTGTGGAATCCTCAAAGGTCACTGGGGATGTAGCTCATAAAAGGATCTGATGAGTGGAGCTTACACTCTCAAATTTTCAACTAGAGGTCTTTTATTGATTTCACACACAGTTTAGTGATTCAGTCTCAGGAATAATTCTCAATTTTTCTGCATCTATTTGAAATATTTTTTCTTTATTCATCCCTCTAATAGTTGATTTTACAGAACAAAAACCATTATCCATACATTGGACTGACTGAACAGTGTCAGCATTCTGAGGTTTGTTAAATAACACCTATCATATGGCTGTGGTTTAAAGATAAAGGAGGTATAATTTTAAGTGAGGATCCATGTAAAATGTCAGTGTGGAGCTCCAGTCACTCTCTGAGGGCAAGGTTATTAGAGGACAAACTTTAGACATTGAGTACTGCCCTGCATCTCTACCACGAGAAGGCATCATTATAGTTTAATGATGTGGTTTAATGAGTTCCAATGTCTGGCTTGGTTTCCATTTGCACCCACTACTCTTCCTTCCTATTCTTAGTAAGACTGGAGATCTAGTATCCATCAGAAATCCACTTATATTAACATATAATGTCTTATTAGCCCCAGGGGCACAGGTCTGTGTATCATCAGGCTTACACACTTCACAGAACTCACCATAGCACATGCCCTCCCCAAGTTCATCACCCAGACACCCTCCCCACACCCTTCCTTCCGCCTGCAACCCTCAGTTTGCTTTGGGAGACTAAGAGCCTTTTATAGCAGAAACCTACTTTTAAGGAGTCCCTTAGTGTCCTAGTTACCTCATGGGGACATACTTGCCAGGGACTCCATATATGTACCTTCAGCTAAAGACTCCTTGCTACTGGCTTGGGCTCTTAGGTCCTTTTCTCACTGCTTCTCTTGAAGGTTCTAGCCTGATGCTCATACAGTGACTCTCTTCCATAATACACAAGGCAGACCTTTGTGATTTTTATCTTGTCCCCCCCCCCTTTTTCATTCATGTTTTTATTGCGTCATACACTGTGACTTATGTTCTGGTTTATTGAAGCAATAGGTCAGACGTCTGCCACAAGAATGTCTGTCTAGTGGCTGGCCATAAAAACTCCAGCTGAAGACCCCTCCCAACAAAGGTGACCAGTTTTGCCATTCTCACCCCCCATATAGTATTTCAGGACAGCCTGCTGAACCTTCTTTCTCAGATGTTTATCTTCTTGGGAGTGATGTAAGATGCTTCCTTTTCTTAGCTTCATCACACAGTCTCAAAGCAAGGTGAGGGTGGACTTCTTTTGAACGCTACAGTCAGACCAAGTACTGCCATCTTCCAGCAAAGATCACTCTTGGTTGATCAGGAGAAACTCCTCCCTTATCCTGGATCTTGGCCTTTATATATTTTTTTAATTGTATCAGATGTTTCAACCTCAAGAATAATGGTCTTCCCCTAAGGGTTTTTAGGGAAGTTTGTATCTTGGCAGTGGCTCCAGTGCAGATGGTGGGTTGGAAAAGTTCCTCCTTGATTTTTAAGATTATAAAGCAAATTCAATTTCAGTGAGTGAATTCCATTTAAAAAATGGCAAAATAAATAACTTGGTGAGGTTATTTGCAACTCTAATAGATTTGAGGCACGTAGATTCCTTTGATGCGTTAACATGTACCAGGAATTCCAGCCAAATGCCTGGCTTGAGCATGAGTCCAACACTTGATCTGAAGTCCCACATTCTCCTTTTATTTCTCCATGACAGTCTATAATAGAGGTTCAAACTGGTGTCGTGGTGTTAGATAAAAACGTGTTTAAAATTCTGATATTGCTGAAGATTGGTCTTTACTCTGGGCAGATGATTTGCCCTTGGCATGCTTAATTTTGCATTTCTACAGCAAGCAATAATAACAAGATTACTGAGAGAGTTAACTATGATAAAGCATGTGTAATGTAGTGGTTGGCAAAATATAAATCTGTGATGATTATTAATTATCAATTTAAAATATATCCCTCAAGGTCTCTCCAAACCCGTGTCATTCTCCATTATATTTAGTCCTGCCATAACTAACAAAGCATGATTTAAAGGGTAAACATGGTTCTCCGTATTCATATTGAGCCCCACAAGATCATCACTTGATTGTAGTGAAGACGTTGAGCAAAACTGTTGCTTAAAGAGAAATTCCCGGTACATATCTCCTCCTCACTTTAAATTAAAGACATGTTTGTGATGAATATTGTTCTTGAACATTTCGGTTTAAATTTTCTCTAGTCTGTACCATCCATAATAAAAGCTCTAGGTTGTTGAATATTAACAGGAAAAACTGTGTGAAGTTTTATAAACTTCAAATTTCCAATTTCATTAAGTGTGTTTGGCATATTGAAGAGGTGGATAATTTACTGTAAAATATTAAAATGTTAAATGTAATGACCTGCACAAAAAGTTGGCTGAATCCTTGGAACAGTAGTTAATTAATTCAGGGTATATTGTCAACTCCACAGAAGGCTTCAGACAGTTAAAGTAACAGAAGTTAACTTGCTATGATGAAAAAGGTTCTTCTGCATATCAAAGGAATTAAGACTGATTAGATTAGCATTTGCAAGGGTTATCCAAATTTGATATAATTTATATAAATCAACATGATAAAGCTGGAAAGAAAAAGTACAAAAAATAGGTATAACAACATATAAAGCAAAGATTTATCACTTCTCTAGTCTGTGCTATCCTTTGAAAGTAACACCTTGTGTATCTTCATTTTCTTCCCAAATACAGAAAATGCTGATATTTTATAAATGTAAGAGCAAAGTCATATTTTCTCTGTATATTATATATATTTTAAAAGATTTTTATTTATTTATTTATTTGACAGAGGGAGAGAGATCACAAGTAGGCAGAGAGGCAGGCAGAGAGAGAGAGGAGGAAGCAGGCTCCCTGCTGAGCAGAGAGCCCGATGCAGGGCTCGATCCCGGGACCCTGAGATCATGACCTGAGCCGAAGGCAGAGGCTTAACCCACTGAGCCTCCCAGGCGCTCCTGTATATTATATTTTTCAAAATCCCATACTTAATGTCCTTAGAGATATGCCTAACATTCTTCCCAGCACTTTTTATGGGATGAAGTGCTTGGATTAGTACAGAGTTGGGGCTACACTCACTTGCACAGGTGGTGTGGAGTGAGGTCAATAAAATTATTTTAAAAACCGAAGTTAGGAAAATATAAATCTAGGAGTAACCCCCCAGTTTCACCAAATTTAATAAGGAAGAGATTATCTGGAACTGCTGGACCCATGAGAAGACCGGGAGCACTTCGCAGCCTGAGGGCGAACCTGACTCACCACCTGTTTTTGCACATAAAGATTTACTGGCACGCAGCAATGCCTGTTCATTTAGGCACAGTGCACGGCTGTTTTCATACTGGATGGCAGAGGCGAGTGCTTGCAGCAGACTGTACGACCTGCAAAGCCTAGAATATTTATTAATTAATGCTGAGCAGAAAAACCGTCCTTCTGGCTCGCCAGACTGCTCTGAGTGATTGGAACAGATCATCAATTCTGAGGCAGCCACCCGAGTTCTACCGGATAATCTCTCCGTCTTTCCCAAGCACGCATGTCTGACAGGTGGTCTGTGTCATTCCTCAGCACAGAGAATCATGGCCTCCTTGGTGCTATAGTGACACTGTCACCTGACTTCCCAGTAGAGTAAGATGTTGTGTTTCATCTGTTTTCCTTATTCTTTCTTAAGGCACAATTCACATTTTTGTCTCCTAGGAACAGACAGACAAACATTTGTCTATCTTTAGCATAAAACCTAGAAAACAGAAGTTGCTCCATAGGTTTCTGGTTTACAAAATGGAGGGAAGAGGGAAGGCAGGAAGAAGGAAACAAGCAGGAGAGAGAGGAAGGATGGAAGGAACGAGGGGTTTGAGGTAAACGAGGGAAACAACTTGCTGCCCCAGACTAGAGAACACTATTCTAATAGAATGAGCCACAGTCCTGTTACAGGGCGTTAGTGTTCAAGGTAGGGTGCACACAGTTACATATTGAGGGAAACATCAAGAACTATGTACATCTGAAAAAGACGCACCTCTAGTCCCTACAGGATAGAACGCAGACTGATGTAGAGCAACACATAGCTCTAGTGGACGGTGGGGTATGGGACATATCCACATCCCCTGCGGGATGCACATATATCATCAACCTGTTCAGTTACTGTTACAATTTTATTTCATGATTTTATTGTTTTAGAGAGAGCACACAGTGCTCATGGGCAGAGGGAGGAGAGAGAGAGTCTCCAGCAGGCTCTGCACCACGTGGAGCCCAAGGCAGGGCTCAGTCTAACCACCCTGAGATCAGGACCGGAGCCGAAATCAAGAGTCAGGCGCTCCGCTGACGAAGCCACTCAGGCACCCCGGTTAGTTTTATCTTAAGCTACTATGGTGCTCTGATACGGTGAGGCTGGTGTTATACGGCAGGATCCGTCCACGTCGGCAGGATCAGATTCTTGATTTCTCCTCCTACCTTGCTGCCACCTATTTCCTATATGTGACAAATTCTACTTTTAATTGAACTTGGGTGGTAGAACAAACTTGCAGACTTCTCCAAAAATCTAGTTCTGTGGTTGTTTTTCCAGTAAACTTTAAGCATCGATTCTGTCCTGCGTGTGACTAAGTATGCCAAACACACGCCGCTGAACTTGACAGTTTTAGGTGATACTACAATGTCTTCCTCTCAGTCTCCATTTTAAAAGAGATTTTATTAATTCGTTTGGAAGAGAGAGCACAGACGGGGGGAGGGTAGAGGGACAAGCAGACTTGAGGCTGAGCACAGAGCCCACAGGCGGCTTGACATGGGGCTCCCCATGGGGCACAGTCCAGGACCCTGGGATCACGACCTGAGCAGAAGGCAGACGCTTCACCGACTGAGTCACAGATGGGGTCTTCAGGACTGCTTGCTGTGCTGGTGTCTGCATAGTTCCGAGCAGACCGAAGGTCATGGTCACGGCTGCTGTCTCTCACATTTTTTACTTCTAATATTTTTTCATGGGCCTGATTGGAACTTCCACTAGAGAAGAATTTGCTCATAAAATTTGGTCCTATTAATGTTGTCAGTGGAGCACTTTAATTGATTTGATTGGTAGGGAAATTATGTTTTGATTTCCTCATTTTCTACTTTACTTTCTTCTTTTGTGTGTATGTGTAGATGTAATTTTGTTTAGATCAGAGAAGACTATTACAGATGGTGTTATAATATGATTTTGGAGTAGTTCTTCCTCATGGAATTTACAGGAGACAAAGCACCAAATGGACAATTGGCTTTTCATTCATCACCACAAGATATGATAAATTTCCAAGTGAAGATTTTTACTGAAGAGTTCAGAACCTGAATTTACTTTAATAACTAAAGAGTAACTGTAGCTCTTAAAAATTATTTTGTTTTGGGACGCCTGGGTGGCTCAGTGGGTTGAGATGCTGCCTTCGGCTCGGGTGAAATGAAACAAACTTAAAATAAATTACATATTAAAAACTTTTATTTCCTATTATGAATGCTAGTACTCAAGCAATCCTATAACGATATGAGTTTATCTCTATTATTACACTTTGTGGTAATTTTTTAAATTCATAAACATTTACTGGTTGAAAGGGGATATAATGATTTTACTAAATTTTCTATACTAATGCGCTTTTATTATACATATGAACCACCCCTCTATTTTCATATTTTGGTATTTATCTGAAAATTTTCAGTGATTGCTTTCTATCAGAAGACTGGCAGTGTTGACTGCAATGAATAAATATTCTAAAACATCACTCCTCAATAACATCTATATAAAGAATATATATATATATATATATATATATATATATATATATAAATATATATATTTGGAGATATTTTAATGTATAAGGCAAGCCAGGCGTTTTCACTCTAGATACATCTAAATTTCCTTTTAAACTTTCACCTGCTTGTTTTTAAATTTACAAACATTATACCTTCCTTTTTGGGGTATGCGGTTCTCGGTTCTGACAGGTGCTTAGAGCCGTGGAACCAGCACCGCACCCCCCGGAATGTTCGCGGTGTTATCCCTTGGCCTTCAGCTTTTCCCACAGCCCAACAGCTGTCAGCTCCTGATGGTTTACACCAGCTCGCGCTGTTTTTCCAGAACGTCGTGTCGTTGCAGTCAAAAATTGTTCACCCGTTTGAGTTCGTCTTCCTCCACTCAGTGTGACACCCGTGAGCGCCATCCACGTCTCCGTGTGTTTTGGCAGTTTGCCCCACAACGGGCCACGGACCAATGTGCGACTGTGGCTTCCCTACCCACAGGATGGAGGGCCATCAGGTTGTTCCCAGTTCTTAGACATTGGGACTACAGCTGCTGTCCACACCCACGTGGAGGCCTTCATACAAGGCTTCTCACTCGTCTCTGAGTCCTCTTTCCTGCTTCTTTATAGTGTCTTCATAGAGCAAATTTTAAAATTGTGGTGATATGCAGGTCATCATGTTTTCACGAACTGTGCTTTTGATGTTGCCTCTTAGAACTCCCTGCCTGATCCAGTGATGCAAATATATTCTTACATTTCTTCTGTAATTTGACACTTTGTATGAATTTCTGTAGTTTGACATTTCGTATTATTAGGTTTGTGATATATTTTGAGCTTATTTTTGCCCTTTAGACCGCCTTCACACTTCTATCTAAAATCAACTAAAAGCAGGCGTGGAGCTATTTCTGGGTTTTTTGTCCACACCAGGCCAGTCTTCCGACCCCTCTGGTCACTGCATCCACAGTGCTGTGTCCTGTGGTAATGGAAACTAAGAAAAGAAACTGACAGGAATAGACCAAAAGTTGTGTGAGAACTTTCCAGAGAAAAATTGTCAAAACCATTGTTATCAAGATGGAGAATTTTCACTAAATCTGTAGAGTCCAATGATATGCCAATCAAAACAGGAGTATATTATTTTTAGAGCTTGAAAATAGCTTTTTAATATTTATGTGGGAGAGTAGAGTGTGGAGACTAGCCACCTTGATTTGAGAGCGAAAAGGGATAGTTAACGTGCATTTTGTTCATGCGAGTATAAATTGAAGAAAGATGTCTAGAAATTCCAAATCTAAGCATTTAGCCTACCAAGAAGCTAAGTTTGCAAATTAGCATCCTACTAACACATATGCATACCAATGCATAAAAGCAATTCCTTACGGATTTTAAGACAATTATATATATTATTATATATTATTATATATAATATATAATATATTATTATATATTGTATTATATTACATATTATTACATAGAATATAATCAGTTTATATAATATTTAACATGTTATTTTAAGATAATATATTTTAAGCCAAAATATTATTTAAGATAATTATTTAAAATAATATATATGCAATTGTTTATACAGTTGACCAACACAGATTGGAACTGCCTGAGTCCATTTATAATGTGGATTTTTTTCAATAAATACATGGGGAAATTTTTTGCAGATTTGTAAAATTTGAAAAAACTCACAGACAAACCACATAGCTTACTGAAAAAATTAGAAAGTTAGGTGTTATTGTACAAATACCGTATATAATACATACACCATACAAAAATATGTGCTACTGACGATTTATGATGTCAGTAAGGCTTCCAGTCAACAGTGGGCTATGAGTCATCAACGGGGAGGAAACCGTTATATACAGACGTTTGACTATGGGGAGTGTTGGTGTCTCGAACCCCATTGTGTATGTGTGTGTGTGTATGTGTGTATCGTGCTCTTTCCTACCTGACACATTGAAGGAGTTAGCCAGCATTTCCACAAAGAGAGATATCATCCGTCATCGCTCATTAACTGGCTTGGAATCATAGCCACAGTGTATTTTTTGTGGAAAAGGGAGTGAAAATATCATGCACATTATAAGGCAAAAGTGGATTTTTTTTAATAAGATGAGGAAGTTTAATCTATTGATAGTCCCCTGGGACAGATCTTTGTGTATATTTGAGAAAAAATAGTGTAGAGTGGTGTGGAGGCAGTAGGGGCATAGTCCTGGAGCAGGTGCTGGTCTTCAAGAGAGGGCAGAGATTATGAACACCGGCATTCATTCATCAAGGCGAATTTGGACGTATGGATGACGGGGCGTCAGCTCAGGAAGAACCAAGCAAATTGTTGTGCATAACAGAATAGGTATGTAAGCGGCATCTGGGAAGAAGAGGTCGGATATCGGGGAAGGAAGTAGGGAGAAGAAAATCTAGGTGGCTCCGTGGTCAGGGTTGATATCATATTTGCTGGAGAAAATAAATTGTAATGGGGATTTTTATGTTTTTTACTGTGGGATGTGCGATATAAACGATAGCGTTCATCTGCTTAGCGAAATCCGCAGTAAGTTTTGCGTAGCTCACCACGAGTAAGAGTGTATGTTGCCAGAGTGTGAATAAGAGAAGGTGCTGGGGTGTGTGTCCGGGACAGACACAGCCACGGAGACGCCGAAGTGAGAGGAGCGGAGACCAGTGATGTATTTGTGCCTGTGCGGGAAGTCAAGAGAGACAAGCGCCAGAGCTCTCCACGCAAGGCACCAGAGTGTTTACTGCCGTTTGTTGCTTTCTGTTTCTTCTTCTCACATTATGTATAATGTAATCTTTCATAACGGGCTGATTGCTTGCAAATAGATTGCTTGCAAATAGATTGTTTTCATTAGAAGAGCTGTGCTCATCCGGTGGCTTATTTGCTGCCCACTCAGACTTGCGCCCATACTGACTGGGTGTGGATCACATGCCAGGCGTTATGTGTTTCTTGACTTTTAAAATTTTACTTACTCAAAACTCGCATCAGCCTGGCCAGGGTTTCCTTGCAACTCCGCAGGAATCCGAGGTGCTCCTTGCACAGCCCTCTGTCCTTCCTTTCTCCTGGCGCAGATGTCACCCTGCCTCACAGCACGAAGGCATCCCCACCTCCTCCCGCTCCCTGGCCCCACGTCCTTCAGAAAGGGTGGCCGCACCGGTCCCATCCTGTCTGCCATCTGTACAGCACAGGTGATTCTGCTGGTGACAAACAGCTTCTAAGTCTGACCGTTTGACACACATCTTGCCCGCATCCTGGCTGTCAGGTCATGAAACGTCATTCAGTGACTCAGTCCTGCAGGACACTCGAGCCAGGAAATACTGCTCAGAAGGAATCAAGTGAGTAGCATCCTGATGGCAACTGAAACCAGCCTGGGACTCATCTATCTGCCCTGGCAGCTTTTGCTTTTGGTTCTGTTTGCTCCCCTGCTCCCAGAATGACATCCTAACTAGCATCTCACTGAATCTCCAGGAACCTTAGTACTGTGTGCCCTGGAGCACCGTTGCCGGCACCTGTGAGTCGCCTTCTCAAGTCTCCCATTAAAATTTTGAATAAACTACATGACCAAATATATTAATAAATATCCCATATATACTACTCTAATTTGGTGAATGTCTATCCAAGATTTTATGATATAACAGAAAAAAAAATGGGTACTTTGTCTTACTCATGCAGTGCTAGCAACAAATGTCCCTCTCAAAAAATATTTATCCATAGAAAGTGCTGGAAGAAAGAGATAAAAGTGTTAATAAGAGCTGCTCATGGGTGGTACACTGATCCAGAATGCTTAAAAGAAATTGAATAAATTTTATGCATTTAGCATACATATTAGTCAGAGACCAGTCGAGAAAAAGAGAGAGAGGGAGAGAGAGAATGCACCAGTTATTTAAACGGAAGCATTTGGTATATGGAACTGTTAACTGGATATTTCAGAATTGAAGTAGCAAAAAGCAAGCACAAAGATGTTACAGAATAGCATTTGGACAAAGCAGGTATTACCCTCAGAGGTCAGGGAACAAAGGAAAGAGATTATAATTTTTAAAACACGGAGGCTTGCGAGGGTTTGGGCGTTCTCCGTGGCTAGAGCTGAGCTGGGCGCAGACAGAGCTGCGTGCTTAGTGTTCAGGCCTTCTGGGGCTCGGAGGGATCACAGAGCTGCCACCTTGACCTCAGATCATGGAGTCATTGCCGGCGTACCTGCAGGGGGTGCAGAAATGGGCAGGGGCTCATCCTTTACCCTCCACGCGTCATGCCATCTCCCGCTGGGGCTCACGTTTAGATGCACCAAGGATGCAGCCAGAGGCCCAAGAGGAAACGTGGCTGTCTGAGATGAACCCCAAACCCCAAAAGCATGGGTTGAAGCTTAGGACAATGACATAATATTTGGAGGAAAATATGTCACTTCAATGGAAAGAAAGGGCACTCCCCCGTTTTATTAAAGTCAGCTGTCCATTTAGTGCTGAGATGGGAGTCTACACACAGTAGATCATTGACGGATGTCCAAGTTTACTGGCCGCTAATTGGAATAAGTAAAATATGATATAAAATCTCCTCACACAATGCCTAACTTATTAAAAAAAAAAAAACCCTCAATAGACCTTCATGGAGTAGGAAATCTTGGGAAACCATCATGAGATATAAAGTTTGAGGACTTGGTTTCCAGAAGTTGAGAAAGAGAGTTGGATTCGGTCATAGCTTTTACATTTTCAGAGCTCAGATATTTTCTGCTTCAAGCAGAGGCAGTTCGATCCTTGGGTGACTGATCCTGGGGTTCCTTATTTGACCCGTGTATCAATGAGTGGATTATTACACACAACATAACGATCACTGGATTTGCTCAGTGGTATCCATCGGGTCCAGGCGGGAACTGGATTCCCTGGGATCGTTCTGATCACTAGACTTTATTGAAGGGGAGCAAGCATGGGTCTGAGAACCCAGAGGTGAGCTACTGTGGAAGCCACTGTCATCCCGGGGACAAAAAAGCAAGCAGATAATCCAAAGATGAGGTGCTTCTTGGAAAGCTACAGTGCAGATGGCATGGCCATTGCCATTGCTCCAATGAGACAGCCAGCAGGAGGAAGGAGAAATCCTGAAGCTTCCTCAGGCTAGGCATATTCTGCTGCTGGGCTGACCCTCACCACTGGACGTCAGTCAATGGTAGCCTGGCTTATGTGGATGGAAGCAGTAGCCTTCCTGTGTGAAGGTCAAGGCAAGCATGGCCAGAGATTAATTCAGAGCAAGGATGATCAGCAAAACAGTTCCAAATGGTTTTCCAGCCCACCGTTATAGCCCAACTGCGAATGAGTAGATTTCTGTGTACAGGTTATGACTCGTTTACAGGATACGAGCTAGTCTGGATGGCTGAGAGATTTTATGTTCTGCCAATGGGAGGGTCTGGCCAGATTTCACATGACTTTTTTAAAAGAAATATCTTAAGGTATTACCTATGATAAAAATTATCTATTCATTTTCATTGAACTGCAAAGTGCCTATCATAAATTTTATACATTTCCTGTAAACACAAATCACCACCTCCCATCACGGAGAGCCTGAAACAGGATCTTTGGGGAGTCTGCCCACGGTGGGTATTTTAATTGCCAGACAGTGAACAAGATGAATTATGGCAAATAGAAGAAAAAGTAATAGAAACAAAATGCTAATACAAATCTTTTCCTGGTATTTTGTACAGAATATTATTTAGAAATGTGTTTGAGAGACTCTTACTATAGCTAGATTGCCTCAGTTTGAGAAGGTCTTTTTTTTTTTTTTTTAAAGATTTTATTTTATTTATTTGACAGAGAGAGATCACAAGTAGGCAGAGAGGCAGGCAGAGAGAGAGAGGAGGAAGCAGGCTCTCCGCTGAGCAAAGAGCCCGATGCGGCGGGACTCGATCCCAGGACCCTGAGATCATGACCTGAGCCGAAGGCAGCGGCTTAACCCACTGAGCCACCCAGGCGCCCTGAGAAGGTCTTTTTAAGATAAATTTTTATTTATCAGCTGCAATTGTGACACCTCTTTGTGTGTTTATTAAACTATTTCAAAGTCTCTGTCTTCTAGGAACAGGTGAAAGTGGTAATTCCCTTGCGCTTTACTTTGGCCAATAAAAATGTGAACGGCAGTGTCACATTCATTCCTGGGGGGTGCCTGAAGACTTTCCCACGCTGCCATGGGAGCAGCAAGTCTGCAAGGACGAGCCACTGTGTGGGCTCAGGTCGTGAACGAGAAGAATGCAGGAGGTCAAAGGGGCTGTGTTGTTCGAAGCCACCACGATATGAGTTTGTTTTCCTGCAGTCATTTCACTTATGCAGCTTGGGACCTGACGGATTCCCCCAGAGAATTCTACCAAACTTTCAAAGAAGAAATAACACCTATTCTCCTGAAACTGTTTCATAAAATTGAAGCAGAAGGAAAACTTCCAGACTCTTTCTATGAAGCCAGCATTACCCTGATCCTCAAACCAGGCAAAGACCCTACCAAAAAGGAGAATTTCAGACCAATATCACTGATGAATATGGATGCTAAGATTCTCAACAAGATCTTAGCCAACAGGATCCAACAGCACATTAAAAAGTTTATCCACCATGACCAGGTGGGATTCATCCCTGGTCTACCAGGATGGTTCAACATTCGCAAATCAATCAATGTGATAGAACAAATTAGTAAGAGAAGAGAGAAGAACCACATGGTCCTCTCAATTGATGCAGAAATAGCATTTAACAAAATCCAGCATCCGTTCCTGATTAAAATGCTCCAAAGTATAGGGATAGAGGGAACATTCCTGAACTTCATCAAATCTATCTATGAAAGACCCACAGCAAATATCATCCTCAATGGGAAAAAGCTTGGAGCCTTCCCGTTGAGGTCAGGAACACGACAAGGATGCCCCTTCTCACCACTCTTGTTCAACATAGTGGTAGAAGTCCTAGCAACAGCAATCAGACAACAAAGAGAAATAAAAGGTATCCAAATTGGCAATGAAAAAGTCAAACTCTCTCTCTTTGCAGATGACAGGATTCTTTATATGGAAAACCCAAAAGACTCCACCCCCAAACTACTAGAACTCATAGAGCAATTCAGCAATGTGGCAGGATACAAAGTCAATGTACAGAAATCAGTGGCTTTCTTATACACTAACAATGAAAATACAGAAAGGGAAATTAGAGAATCGATTCCATTTACTATAGCACCAAGAACCATAAGATGCCTGGGAATAAACCTAACCAAAGAGGTAAAGGATCTGTACTGGAGGAACTACAGAACACTCATGAAAGAAATTGAAGAAGACACAAAAAGATGGAAGACCATTCCATGCTCTTGGATCAGAAGAATAAATATTGTTAAAATGTCTATATTACCTAGAGCAATCTATACTTTTAAGGCTATTCCGATCAAAATTCCACCGGTATTCTTCAAAGAGCTGGAGCAAATAATCCTAAAATTTGTTTGGAATCAGAAGAGACCCCGAATCGCTAAGGAAATGTTGAAAAACAAAAATAAAGCTGGGGGCATCACGTTACCTGATTTCAACACAGCATGGCACTGTGATCACCAACACAGCATGGCACTGGCACAAAAACAGACACATAGACCAGTGGAACAGAGTAGAGAGCCCAGATATGGACCCGCAACTCTATGGTCAAATAATCTTCGACAAAACAGGAAAAAATCTACAGTGGAAAAAAGACAGTCTCTTCAATAAATGGTGCTGGGAAAACTGGGCAGCTCTACGTAGAAGAATGAAACTCGACCATCCTCTTACACCGTACAGCTCGGTTCAGAACCAAAGCAGCTCACACAAAGTCTGGCGTCACCGAAGGATGTGGTAGCAATGACAGTAGCTGCGTGGCTTGAGGAAAGGGCTCCCACCTCCAGTCCTTCCCGTGGCTGCATGTTTTATAGAAAAAAAAAAATGCCCAAGGCATGAGAAACTCTTGGTAATGGAGGCGAATGCGCGTGTGGCACCCTGGGGGTGTGGTGCGCGGGGGAGCGCCGCCCTCTGCACCGACCCCATCACCCAGCAGCTTGGTTGATGGGCACCCAGTGGGCTCCGGGATTTATGCAAAGGCGGAGTTTGGTAAATATTACCTGGGTGGGGTGGGAGGGACGCCTGGGTGGCTCAGTGGTTGGGGTGTCTGCCTTCTGCTCAGGTCATGATCCCAGCATCCCGGGATCCAGCCCTGTATCAGGCTCCCTGCTCGGCGAGGAGTGTGCTTCTCCCTTTCCTTCTGCCCCTTCTCCCGATAATGCACTCTTATTCTCTCTCTCTCTGTCTCTCAAATAAAGAAATAAAATCTTAAAAAAATAATAACATTACCTGGGAGGGGAGAGAAGATCATTTTCCTTCCTTGTAAGGTAAATACCGTAGCCAATGAGGTTTATCCGAGGCGCGGTTATTGCTGATTAAAGTTAACCTGAAGACCTTTAAATTTCCATAATCTTAGATTGCTAACCAATCCAAACAAAGCCTTTGGTGAGAAGAGGAAGATAGAGGTCAACAGGTGATACGGTTAAAAGAGGGTGTATCGCCAAGTGACATTCACTTGGAAAGCGAGGGGCGGAAATAGGTACCCACGTCCCTCTCACTTTACGCCTTTCCCCAGACTTCCAGAGCTGTCCCTGGAACTGGGTCCCCGCTGGGGAGGGCCACTCTCCAGTCTGTGATGGGGTCTGGCCTTTTGTTTACGGGTCAACGGGGAGCAGACGGAGCGCTGTGTGTCGGAATTCGGTCTGTAAAGAGAGAGGACGAGGTCTCACAGTCTCTTCTGCATTCCTGCGGGTTTGGACGCAAAGTGGAGAAACAGAACATAACAAAGCATAAGGGGAGTTAAGCTGGGAGACTCAGTCAATCCAAAAACAGCAAAATAAACTACGGAGTTTATGTCGGAGGAATTCCGAGTCTCTCTTCGGTAGAGGCTTACCTTGTTTTCAGATTCGACTCATCACAGCAAACACTGTAAGAAAACCAGTTCATGCCTGTTATTGGCTGTGGCCACTGTTGATTTTATTATTATTATCCTGATATCACTATTGGTAAACTTCAGGCACAGAGGGTGAGTTAATCATTCTCCGCAGTTCATGCCTTCATCATTATGGATCTCCTTGTTTTATTTGCTACCTTGCTGTTTGTGATGTTGGGGCTATTTATTTCCTGTCTCTGTGCGTCCATATTCTCCTTTGTAAAATGAAGGTAATAATAACTCCGATCTCTTAGTGCTGTTCTGAGGATTAAAAAAGTTAATTTGGGCAAAGCACTGTATCCAGTATATAGTCATTGCTGAGTATCATTTTTACTGACTATTACTATTTGTTTCTTTGTGTTCTCACTCCGCAGTCCCATTTCCTGTGTTCCCATCGGCAGTCTGTCTAATACGGTCATGCATAGCCTCTTGGTCATCGCTAATCTTGCAAAGTCTGCGTTATTGCTTCATATGCACTGGTTTCAATTTATACAAATGTTGTTGCAATACGGAAACCAGCAGTAAAGTTGTAAGATACAGTCACATAATTGTGAGTACGTTGGTCTGTTTTTTTGGAACTGGTGTGTGGCTGGTGTATGTGTGCGTGTGTGGTGTGTAAGCACTAGGTGTCTCCTACCTGCCACCCTGGTTCTGCAGCACCACAAGCAGGATCGTCCTGGACTGTGAGAAGGTCCGTTTTGGATCTGAGACTGGGTTGGAATGGGTGTCCGTGAGGGGCTGTACCACGAAGGGGCTGGGCGTCTTCACAACCTGACCCAGTGCTGGGTCGCGGCCCATCAGAATGGCTCTGCAGATGTTCCCACCCGGACAGGATTGTGCCCATGTCCCCTTCTGCCACAGACTCTTTGCTTTTCCCAGCTGCTGAGTTCCTGACACTGGTTCTGCTTCCTTTTAGGAAGGAGAAAGCCCCAGAAGAACATCACTGCCTCACAAAGGGAAAAAGCCATATGAGTTACAGAACCCTAGCAATTTTTTTTGAATCCTTCCAAAAACTGAGGTCACAAGGCAAACAAAGGCACTGATTCTAAAGCGCGTCTAGGTTTCTGAGGAGAAACGGGACACACTACCTGTGTCTCCCATAAAGGCTGCCGAGAGAGCTAGCCTCAGGGACGTGCACACATGGGGGAGCTGCGGGAGCGTTTCTCTGCTTGTTGTTACATTGTTGGGGCCCAGTTCCAAGTCTGCCCTCTGCCCTTACTCTGTGAGAATGGATCTGGAACCTGTGAATATCGTCCTTCACACCCGGGCACACCACAGAGCTCTGTCATACATGGCGATGAAGGGGCCGTTCAGAAGAAGGGGTTTTCTCCTCCAGGACCGTGTGCTCTCTGGCAAGCCTGCTGCAGCCCCTTCCCCAGGACTTTGCTGCTAGAGCCAAGGCCCGGGGGCCGTCCCGGTGGCTGACAGGGTCCTCTGGCGCCCCACCTGTCACTTCCCGGGAGTCTCCCGTGCTCTCCTCCTCCCGATGGGCGTCTTCCAGGAACCCAGGATAAAGAAAATACAAAAATGTCTTATAAGTCAGGAAAACTAAATCAAAAAGAAGAAAAGCCTAAAATCGAAATCATGTTTATAATTCTATAATAAAAACACTGTCCTATAAATTGTGACACAGTGCCTCACTTGCACAACCTGGGGATATATCCTTATGAGACCAGACAATTGCATGCTTTAGGATTTTTGTTAGAAGTAATATTGCTGTAGAAATTTCAGTCGTATCTATAAATATAATTGTAAGTAACATAATTATATAATCATAAATATATAAAAATGTATAGTATATTATAATGACATATCATATATAATTATACTTATATTGATGTTTTGTATATAATACATGTTATATAATTATAGAGTCGTTGTAAATACATACTTATAAATATATCAGTGTTTTAGGAACGATGATTTTTTAACATGAGAGATAGCAGGTGCAGATATGTGGGGAACAGTCTCTGACATGAAATTTGCACTGGGAAGAACAGGTCTCAGTTGATAAGAGTGTTTTTTTTTTTGTTTCTGGTTTTTTTTTTTTTTCCTAGCTGTATCCACTCCACAGGCCTGTGATAGTGACCCCTCCACGCAGGCTGCCAGTGCCCAGATCTTAGATTCTAACTCTCATTCCTCCAAACAGGCATTAAGCCTCCTCAGAGAAATGGCTGATTCTGGCTCCAGGGCAGGGAACATACAAGGTACTTTTGAGACACCCTTTATGTGCCAGGGAGCATAGATGTCTTAAAGATTAAGGCGGTCACGTCAAAGGGATGCCAGAATCATTTCTGCAAATTCAGTGGGACAGTTTGAACATCAAAAATAGTGAATTGTAGGCTTTTCCCATGAGCAAGTAAAAACCCATGAATTTGCTGAGAAATTCATAAAACTAAAGCAGAACGAACAGAAAGCAAACAAGCAACGATTTCTGTTTCCAGCAGAATGCCATCGAAAAAAATGCAGAAGTCCTGATAGATGGGAAACAATTGATTCAGGCAAAAATCATCAATGAAAATGTTTGCAAAATTTGGGGGAAGGATGACTCAGTGTCAAAGCATTTCCTCACAAATTCCTTAGAAACCAACCACAGCCACAACCACAACCACGGCCACAACCAGATGCAGTCCTCCCGCGGAGAGATGGCCGCAAAAGGGAGCACGGCTGGTTGGGAGGAGGCAGTCTGTCCCACATCCCTCCTCCCCCAACCGGGGCGTGAGCAGATGTGCCACCTCGCTCGGAGAGATGTTTGCCCGGCATGCTTCACCTGCCGCTCACGGACTTCTGGGCTGGGGTTGGCAAACTTTCCCTGGGGAAAGGGCAGAAGATAAATACCTGTGGGCCATGTGCTCTCTCTCACGACTACTCAGTTCTGTCAACACAAAAGCAGCCTTAGACAATGTGGAAGCAACTGGTACGATGGTGTTTCAATAAAATTTTATTCACAAAAACAGGTCGGGGACCAGACCGGGCCCTTGGCCGTAGTGTGCTGTTGACTTCTGTCCTAGACTTAACTTCTGGTTAAAAGAGGCCACAGGGGATTGAAGAACAAGCAGAATGACACCAGAAGGAAATACCCAGGGAGCACTGAGGTCTGAGGCTTTCTGCAGGATGGCCAACCGTATTTACAGACAATATGTTTGAAATCGAACAAGTGAACGCAAGAGAGAGGTCTATTCCATAGTAAAAGAGATTGAAGGGGTACCGAGGCAGCTCAGTCAGTTGGGCGTCTGCCCTTGGCTTGGGTCATGATCCTGGAGTCTCAGGATTGAGTCCTGGGGTGGGCTCCTGCTCAGCGGAGAGCCTGCTTCTTCCTCTGCCCCTCACCCTTGGACACTCTCTCTTGCAAATAAGTAAATAAAATCTAAAAAAAAAAAAAAAGAGAGAGAGAGAGAGAGAGAGAGAGATTAAAGAGGCATAACAACTGAATCCAATGCATAAATCTTAATTGAATTTCCATTCAAAAGAAAAAAAAACAAGAAAAAACTAAGAGTATAGAAGGCATTTATGTCAAAATTAGAGAATGTACATAAAGATTAGATATTCTATGTTACTGAAGTCTGTTACTCTTATTGTTATTACTTTTTTTAAAAAGATTTTATTTATTTATTTGACAGAGAGAGTGAGAGAGCTCAAGCAGGGGAAGCAGGACAGGGAGAGAGAGAAGCAGACTCTCCACTGACCAGCAAGTCTGATGCGGGGCTCCATCCCAGGACCTTAGCATCATGACCTGAGCTGAAGGCAGACGCTTCACCATCTAAGCCTCCAGGCACCTGTTATTAATGTTATTCTTATTATATATGAAATATTATATGTTTATGTGAGAAAATGTCCTTGTTCATGAGGAACACACCAAATTTTAGGAGAACGAAGTATCCTGATGTCTACCACTCACTTTAAATGGTCCGGGAGAAAATATATGTGTATGAGTATGTACATTTGACTAAATGTAGACCATTTTTTAATATATACATTTAAGGTATAAATATAGACTGGTCATTTTCCTTCTAATTTTTGTGTATTTTAAATTTTTCAAAATAAAATCTTAGGAAAAACACATAAGGGAAAAATAAATCACTTTTATACTATTATTCCAGAGTCGTCTTTATCATTTTTTTTCCCCAGAAAGCTCAGCACATCCTCAAGCAGTGGGATCCAAGTACTTGGTTTTCCAAGGTGGTTATACAAGTACCCCCCACCCCATGTCCCTTAGGAGACTGTTTGTTTTTTTTTTTAACCAAGAAAATATACTCAGAGGCTTATAGAAGCCAAAGGAATGGAAATCTATATCCTCTTAATATGCTGCATTATCAGGGAAACGTGTGAATGTTTTTGCTGGGGACGGAAGAAAAGAGGATTAAACATCTCAGAAGCCGGCCGGAAGCGTCAGGCGTGACAGACAAAGCCAGTCAGAAATGAAGCATTTGCTTTCCCTTTTTTTTTTTTTTTTCTTTTTTTGCATTTGCTTTTCTTAATCACCAAAATGTGCTGCTTGAAATCTTTGAACCTAACCTGAATCCCAGTTGCTTCATGAAAGCTGATTCTGATTCTCTCATGACCCATTACAGAAAGGGGCAGAGTCTCTGCACCACTAATTTCGATTTTGCAAGAGAAACAGAAGGATGGATTTTTTTCTTTTCCTTTCTTTCTCCTTTTTCTTCTCCTACTTAGTCCTTGTCAACGCTGGTCCAGTATGGACTTCCAGAGATAGGCAGGCGTGATTTTTTTCTAAATAAGACATACCTTCTAGGAAAAATCATGGAGCAAAGGAAGAAAATTAATATGGGCTCATTTCCTGCTGTGTGTAAGAAGGTGTGCTGGAAACAAATGTTTCTCTTTTGTCATTCCATTCCATGGCGGTCATAGAAGCATGCACGGTCCGCTGCCTCCCCCTCCCCAGGGCCCCATCATTCTGCTTTCTTGTGCTTTCCATTTTCATTCTGGACCCATCACTAGAATGTCCGGGCCCTCGGCCCTGCCACAGGAATGTGGGAGCCCGCCCCTCTCACAGGAATGTGGGAGCACCGGGCCATCGCCAGTCCCAGGGGCCGGACTGGTTCCCTGGGTGAGCTTGGTGGTGAAGCCTCCTTGTGGTGTTCTCACCTATAAAGAGGGGGGCTGCTCCAAGGGGAGGGTGAGGGCTAATCCTGTCTCTGAAGCAGTCCACCTTTTCTACCTGCAAGCAGATAGCAGGGACTATGAGCCGCCCCTATCCCAGGTCCAGCTCTGCTTTCGTTAATGACGTGGTGCTGGACCGATGACTCACTCAGATTCTGGGAGCTCCAACACCCCCTCTGCAGGTTCGGTCTCACAATCACATGGTTCTGTGTTGAATCGCAAGACGTGACCTGAGCGTCAGTTAATGTGTGCACGTCTTTGTTCTGTAAGTGTGCATGGAGCATCGTGCCAGGAAAATGAAGGGAGATTTCATTACATTTTTCTTCTTTTTTCAGCGAGGAAGACAGCATAACAAAGATGAACTATTCTTCCCTTCCCTTTTTAGAAAGAAAGATCTTGATTTATTAAAATTGGAAAAATGAGAGCTGAGTGCTTCTTAGATTAGAATAGTCTGAACCGTATGTGATTGTCTCCCATGTATGAGTTCCTCTGTCAGATAGTTAATAGGGAGTGTATAATTAGATAGTGTAGTGTCTCCCCAAAGTGATGGTGCCATCATTCTCTCTCTCTCCTTCATGTGATCCGATATATAGAATATAAAATATATATTGACCTCAGATGTACATTCTAATTTTCATACATATGTATTATACACTACCGTATCGATCATTCTCTCCCAAGTGTCTAGTCTATGTATATAGTTAACATTCTTATTTCATACGTGCATTCAAATATACCCGTGTGTGCACACATCTGTGAAGTTTACAATACGAAAATTAGAAAGTGCATATAGAGCAAATTTAGACAAACTCTTCAGCACAGTCTCCGTGATTTCTGGTCTGAGGTTCCCGCTGTCTGTACCACACTAGAATTATGAGCTGATTCTCTTATGGTTCCACTTTATGTTTTACCAAAACGGTAGCTCTTTGCTTGTGCTCTTTGGACATGGGTCGCCAAGGAATCTCCAAAGCGGACGATCCATGGAGGAAATGCAGAGCCGATGGGGTGCCGTGTTCTTTGAAGATCAGCCACGTGTCATTTTCGGCGCTCTTTGGTGACCTGGTGTCTAACGTGCGACTCATCAGTCATTTCTGTGGCTCTTCTTTTGCCATCGTTTTTACGGTTGACTTTGACACAGAAACAATGGAGCCTTTTGTGCTGTGCACGGTCCTCGCGATGCTCGTCCAACAACGGTGCACCTTTCTTTTTCCAAGTTTGCTTGAATTCTTTCACTTAGAATTTGGGAACGAGTGTCCCTTCTAGCCCAAGTTCTTTCTTTCAAACCAATATTGTCTCAAAAAAGCAATAATAGACGGTTGGAGACAAAAAGAGGCTGGCATGCTCTGATTTGCTCGACAAACAGTGGCTTTACTTAAGGAAATCAAAGGAAAGCAATGTTTGTTGCCAAGTCTTAGCTACGGGAGCAAAACACAAACAACACTTTTACATTTTTTTCCCTCAAAATAGTCTGAGTGAAAATATATTCAAGTCTCAATTATTAACAGTTTGCTCTAATGATGCATTTTTTCATTAATAGCACTCATGTTCAGAATAATGTTAAACTTATTAAGAACATTTTTTGTGGGAAAATGAAACCAGTCTTTGATATTTTATTTCCAGTGTAATAAAGGCAATAAAAATTACTTAAAAAGGTTTTTATTCTCATTAATGTGATTCAGGAGATTCTACTACATTAATAGGCACCGTTGTTCTCTGTTTTCTAGTTCTGGTTTCTTGCATACTTTTGGTAACTGGTCAGTAAGCATTATATATAAATTATTTATATTATAAAATCATATATTTAGCTTATTTCAATTTACTCCACCTAATGACTTACTAGGCTATGTATAGGATGCATTTTTTGAATCATAACCTCAACTGTGGCCATGGGTCAACTAGATCATGCACCATCTTTACATGTTTTTCTTTTTAAAAATGACAAAGGAAACATTTGTGATATGGTTGGCTAGATCCGGGGCAAATTTTAAGGTCAAAGAATATGGTTGCTTTTTGTGTGAGTTAACTGACTTGTGTGGGGAGCATGGACACACCATCTTCAGCTTGGCTGACCCACACTCAAGGACTTGCTGGGGAAACTTGGCACCCATCACACCAATAGGCAGCATTCATATTTCTCACAATTTGGAGATCCATTGACAACCTGCTATATTTGTGGTGTAGACATGCATAATTTATTTAATAGGTGGCTTTTTAAAAATGAGATTTATTGATATATTTAAAAATTAATTTAAAAACTGAGGCTGAAGTATTCACTTGAGAGATTAAAAAGTCGTGTAAAATGTTGAAAACGTTAAAACAGCACAGTCCCTTGTTTTCGACTTGGTTTAGACACTTCTGCAATGAACCGGTATTTGAACTGAATCCCAAATGTTAAATTGGAGTTACTGGAATGGATTTTCTTTTCTATTTATTTTCCCTAAGATTTCCAAATGAGAAATAAAAAGTTCCACCAGATTTTTAGAAACACGTCTCTAAAATCACAGCCAGGTAGTGTGGTATTCCAAAGTCAAAATGCCTGGTTTAGACCCAAACTCTACCTCTTCTTATCTCTAAGGACCTTGAGTAAGATTTATACACTCTCTGTGTGTAAGTCTGCCTGTACAGAATGAAGATTCTAATAGAGTTTTAAATGGAGAGTTTCGGGGATGGGGTGAGTTTTAGGGCAGAGTTTGGTCAAGAGTCAGGGCTGCACACACGTACCCCTTCAATAAGATCATCCTCTTATTACCAGCAAGACCTGTCACTACTTTTTCTCTACAAGATCACACTCAAAAACTTCAGGGATCCCTGGAGCATGGTCCAAATTATCTAGAAATTTGGTCCATGTTTGGCAGATGTGAAATGATAAGGTTATGTATTTGCAATGTGTTTTTGTGTATTTATGAGAACTTTTAAGACACAGGAGCTATCATGACTTACCTTGAATCTTCACTTAACTAGGAAGAAATGAAAGCATACCTCAAGAAATGGGACCTCGCCTTTGACCACTTCTTCATCCCATTCCTTACGTGCTCCCCTGCACAACGACGTTCCCTCTGATGAGCTTACCCTGAAGACTCACCCTTTGCTTGGACCACCATTCCAGGATATGTGCATTAGTGAACGTGGGTCTGGGATGAGTGGCCCTCAGAATGAAAGGGCGTGTGAGCTAAGCAGTACAGTTCAGGGCAGAACCCAAAAACTCTGTGTCCACTTTGGAAGTTCCTTCCAGTGCTTGGGACTTGGTCTTCTGTACGTTGATCTTCATGACCTGTATTTCCAGATAAACTCAAGATGTTTAGGAAGGGCACCGGAAGGCGGCTTGGAGTACCTGTGGGGAAGTTACATATACACTGTATCTCTTTCTGTGTCTCTCTCTTTTACTCGACCTAGCTAATGGTCACTTGTCATGGCCTTGTGATGTCATTGCTTTTAGATGGAATCACCAGCGGTGCATGAGTTCACGAGTTCATTCCCTCACATGCGTGTATGCGTGTAAAATTACACATTTGAACCAGCCACTTCGTGGAGCCAATAAAGGTGCAAAGATGATTAAGACAAAGCACAGGCCTTTAAAAACTCACTGTCTAAGCAGGTAGAAAGAAAAAACACAACCATCACACAATGTGAAAGTATAACGACGAGGAGAACAGGTGCTTTGTGCCTCAGGGAGGGTCACGGCACAAAGCCAGACTTACAGGACATACTATATGCCGCCTTCCACTCTCACCCCCTTTAGGGTTCCTCATTTACGGACTGTTGTTCTTAGAAATCAGAGATCATCACTGAAGAGTCACTGTTTGTTCCTGCTGTGTGACCACCGGATACACTGAACCCTTTTCCACGTGGTGGGCACTCAGCAAGTTCTAGTTGTTGAATGAATGAAATTAGTGCCACGTGTCCTAATAAGCCATCCCATGCCAGTTTGTTTGTTTGTTTGTTTGTTTGTTTTTGCTTTTTTGTTTATTATTTCGCCACTGTTGTGATGACTTGCTGGTTCCTGTGATCATTCTATTATTTAAAGGAAACTTGCCTGTGGCCAAAAGTGTGCATATTTCTTCTGTTTTAAAAAAGAAAATGGTTAAAAAGTCACTGACGATTTTGAGGGACTTCACAGAAAAGGCAGGTTTCTTCAAAAATTTACAGAGTACGACAGATTTAGCGCATCAGACATAAACACACCGAAGACTGGGCTTGTCCACCTCGTCGAAGTTTCCTTAACCAGCAGCGGGTGTTTTCCTGTCCACGAAAGGACGGGGAGTAAGGAAGCTCCAGTAGATTCAGGATGTGTGTCGTCGATGATGTTCTGGGAGCGAAGACAGAAGGAGTGAGGGCGATGCTCCAGCCCACAGGCGCTGAAACCCAGGGCTGCCAGGACCGGTGCTGGTCTTGCAGGATCCACAGGGATGCGTTGGTAGGACCCAGAGAGACAGGGTTTCACAGAGAACGCGAGGTGTGCCAGAGATGTGGGGGGCGGCCTTTCCGCATTCCAGAAAAGCATGTGGAGGATGTAATTGAATGGTCCATCTGGCCTCCTTGGGATATGTGTGCTGCTGAACAACCACCAGCTCATTAAACGCTGGCTGGCCATGCTTCCAGACTCCCCACCAAGACTGGCTTGGTAGCAAAAATTAATAACATGTGTTGACATTAACTTGCTGAAATAAAAAAAAAAAGTAAATTTTAGTTGGACATTTGTGTTTCATATGCACGGGCAATGAGCTTCTGTTTAAAACAAAATGGAAAATACTCCTTTTTTAAAACTAAGGCGTGGTTATCCATAGAGAATGCTGCCGAGGCTAAGAGTGCCTCAGTAACCGGCGTTTTCCAGATGTCTGTCTTTGATCATTTTTAAGAGGCTGGTCCTTTCGAATGCTGACTTGGAATTTCAGGGGAAGGAATTGGTAATTAAAATAATCGAACTTGATTCACCACTTTTGGAGGCTCTTTGCCCCATTCGTAGAGGAGAGGGAATTAGGCTGGCTGTTTGCAGCTGTGTGAAACCGACTGGGCGAATTCACGGGGTGTTCTCGAGCAAAGTGAAGCTTTACGGGTCGGCTTGAGGGAATTGGGGTGGGGCAGTGGGGCGCCACGACCAGCCTTGATTTCTTAGGAAACCGGCAGAAGTTTCAGCCTCTGCGCTGACTCAGTTTCCCTTCTTTCATGAGCGATCTGAGATTTCAGTGTGAAAAGCGCTTCGTGGCACAACGTGTTACTGTCCCCTTCGCTGCATCGAGCCCGTCTTGGAGAAGGGAGCGCGGAAGACAAGATCCTGGCCTTGCTCCTCGCGCGCCCGCCAGCCCTGGCTCAGGAGACAAGCCCGGAAGAGGGTCACAGCCGGGGTGGACGACAGCACGGCGATGCGCACGTCTCCTGAGCCCGAGTGGCACGCCAGCCTGGACTCTGCGCCTGCCGTCCTGCGGGCGCCTTCCTGCGCGCTTGGGCAACCCTCTGAACTGGCTGTGATTCTATTTGCCTTAGAGACCAGGCAGTGAGGTCGTGTTTGGGGCGGTCCATCGGGTAAGTGGCTGTGTGAGTGTGGCACCCAGTGTGGCTGCTTGTGTTTTGTGGCCTCCTCGAGGGTGCAGGGGACCTGCATCACCAGTACCAGGGGATGTGGCTCTGAGCCTTGCCTGAGATCAGGCTTTGATTCTGAACGTGACAAACAGTTCTTCAGTGAGAGGGCCACCAGTGTCTAGAGGTATGGGGGGCAGTGACTTGAGAGCGGCGGAGAAGGATGGGCAAGAAGGGCGGACGGGAAGAACATCACAGGATTTTTCAAAGGTGGCGCCGTAAGGTGCCGATGTCATAGTTCTGCCGGCATTTAAGACATCGTGGTTTATTTGGTTCTGTCTCTGGTTGAGTCCCTGCTCCTGTCTGTAGACATAAAAATAAACAGTCTGTGACCTTGAAAAGCTAAAGGTCTAGACAGGGAAGTCACACAGGTTGAGACTCGCTGAATCAGCTAGTGGAGTAGTGACGGCTGTCAAAGCACGGCGAGGACTAATGTCAGGGACGGAGGAGGACCACAGCCACGCGGTCCAGACACAGGGGCTGACAGAGGCTGGGGTGACGGACGGCACACAGGGACGGGGTCTTTATGAACTTAATCCCTCCAGCCAGACCTTTTCAGTCACATTATTTTTGCCAGAAAATGGGGTGTTATGAAAAGTCTATTGGCAAAGCAATTATTTGAGTGCTGGCTTGAATCTGGCATCTTATAGGAACTTTCCAAAGGACTGATCTTCTTAATGCGCACACAAACATACTTTAACAAATATTTCTGGTGCAACATTTTGACCAATGAAGCATCTCTGATGCCAGGCCTGCCTCTCGTCTGGACAGCCCCGGGGCCACTCTGAGATCTAGAAGCTTTGTAGGACATAACTGAACAGCCCCGAGTGGACCCTGTAGAGCCAGACACACAAGCAGGGGTATTGGCCAAATATCTCTCTTTCCTACTCCTCATCAGTTTAAATTTAGACGGGGGCTCTGTTCTGTCGGACAGACACCCCCGTGATGGCCACAGTTTCCACTCCTCCCCGGGGCTTCTATGGTGATGAGACATCACAGAAGTGGCTTCGCTGGTCCTCAGGGGTCTGTCCACACAGGTGGGGTTGGAGCCATTTCTCTTGCTGTCCCCTGGGCATTTCAGGTTGGGGCATCTCTCTGCACCATAAGTCTTCCTTTGAGCCTGGGAGTTTCTCTTTGGAGCTGGAGGACCTTGTGTGGTCCCATGACCTCGGACTGACCGTGAAGTAGTTGACTGCTGGGGATTCGTCGCACCCGAGGCAGCACTTTCTGAGAGCACCGCGTAGGTTTAGCAGCGCTGGGACACACGTGGGTCTCTGGACTCCTGGCTTCTCTTCCCTCCTAGCCCGAGTCACCTCTCTAGTTAGCTGGTGTGTGGGAAAGCCTGCTTTTCCTACACAATCTGCCATCCATGGAGATAAGATTCTGGTGAGCAGGAGCCAGGAACACCTGCATGCTAGCTTCATTCTGCCCCAGGACTTGTGTCCCAGAGGCAAAGAGAATGAAGCTGAGGACCAGGTAAGAGGAGAGCTACAGGATTTGTGCCACCAAACGTAATCCCTCCCGTGCCTGCCCCAGGGAGTTCCTGCAGAACATCACACCTCCATCTGCCTGTTCTCCTCACTGACACTGTGTCAGCCCCGCCCCCAGATAAAGATGGGCACGAGACATGTGTGCCAGGCATCCTGCCAGGTGGCCCATGGGACCCTCAGCTCCTGGTGTCCACACCCTTGTATATTTCCCTCCTATGTTAAACAGGCTGAGCTGTGTTGTCCCCAGGATCATTCTGTGGAAACAGTGGCACGTGGCTCTGGAGACTTGGTCATCAAAGGCATCTTCCAACTTGCTGTCCCATGGATCACTTACTCTGGGAAGCCAGCTGCCATCCAGGAGGATTTCCGAGTTGGGAACTGAGGACGCCCACCCAGAGCCAGGACAGCTTGCCAGATACCTGAGTGAGTTGCTTAGAAGTGGATCTTGGGCAAGCCTGCCGACGACATTCTGAGCCAAGATCTTTATTGCAGCTTCAAGAGAGAACCTGAGAGTGTTCTCAGAGAGAGTGACCAGCCCTGGCCACTGCTGAATGCTGAACCACAGAAATCGCGTAAGATAATAGCAGTTTATTTTCTCTAAGTTGCCAGGTTTGGGGAAAATTTGTTACCCAATTGCAGACTGTCAGTGTAGATTTTGGTTCCTGGAAGTGATGTTCGGACGCAGTGGAAGCCTACAGTGTAGGAGAAACTTTAGAACAGCGGGGGGCTACCAGCAACACTGATGCTAGTTCCAGTGAAGCCCCAAAGAGAACTGGAGAGATCCTTATGGCCTGTGGGGGAGGGGCGCCGTTAGGATCTGCGGTCCGCCTCCCTAGATTTTCTTCTCGATACACGCATGTCCACTGTCCTCCCGCTTTCCATGGCCCACACCCACCCTAAAGCTCGTTTATGTAATCCACCCCGGAGAGGACCCAGCCCAGGAGTCGGGGGAGGAAGCCGGGGAGGGACAGACAACAGATCAGAAGAAACAAACTGCAGATGGCCAGTACAAAATTACTGTGTATTTCGTCTCTTCTTCGTTTTATTTTTAAGATTTTATTTATTTATTTGATGGTGTGCAGGCGCGTGCGAGAGAAAATGAGAGAGAGGGAAGTGGGAGAGAGGCTGGAGAAAGCAGACTCCCCTTCTGAGCAGGGAGCCCAACACAGGGCTTGATCCCAGGGCCCCGGGATCATGACCTGAGCTAAAGGCAGATGCTTAAGCAATGGAGCCCCCCAGATGCCCAGTTTTGTTTCTTCTTTTCCACATTTGACAATTAAACCAGGATTTATGTCTTGTTCAAGGTACTGCCAGTGCTGTGTATGGTGAAAGGAACATCCCTCCATCTGTAGCAAGTCGTGCTTCCTGCAGCCGTCACACAGGAAACTGATAAGACCGTGGCCACTGCTATGTAAAGATCATGTTTAAGAATAGTATGGACATTTTTGATCAATGGCTATATATATACAAATATTTCACTATCAAAAGAACTAAATTTTAGAATCATCTCAAAAGATTGTTATTGGCTTATTCATCTATCCATTACTTTGCTAGATATAAAGATTTTGTAGAACATAGATTTCAGTCATTGTGTTTAAATTTTTCCTTGGAAAACAGCATTAGACTAGTAGCCAAGAGATCCGGTACAGACAGAGAAAGTGTGAGAATTCAGCAAGGGAGAAAGTGTTGGAGGAGGAAGTAAGGTACAAGGGGCCCGAACGACTCATCTCCTTTCCTGCCTTCCCTCTCTCCATCATTCATCCAGCCATCCACCCTTCCCTCTCGCCATCATTCATCCAACCATCCACCCTTCCCTCTCGCCATCATTCATCCAACCATCCA
>NC_081563.1:2286787-2338057 GCF_022355385.1 Mustela nigripes
CCATCCACCCTTCCCTCTCGCCATCATTCATCCAACCATCCACCCTTCTTGCCGTCCCCCACCCATTCATCCAAGCAGCCAACATTTTATACATTTGTTCTGGTAAAAATTCTATCCTTTGTCCTGAGGATATGAAGGTGAATAACAGGTAGTTCCTGGCTCAATAAAATATGAGCAAAAAGCCACTGAGAAGCAAATGAAGAACACTATTGTGGGTCGGGAGACACACTGCACGTGTGCTGGTAAGTTTACTTGTCCACTGTCTGAGTTATGGTGTCCAGTTGTCTGGTCAAACGTCAGTCTGGACACTGCTGAGAAGGTGTTTCATATGTGGGATGACATGTATAGTCTGGGACGTTAAGTAAGAGATTGTTCTTGGTCATGTGGGTGGGTTTCATTCAACCACTGAAGCTCACTCTTAAGGACCTTAAGAATAAAAATTGAAGTTTCCTGGAGAAGATGAAATTGCCTCAAAACTGTTACCTGGTAACTCGGAATTGCCAGCCAGCCCTGCACGTCGCAGGCCCGGGACCAGGGTGTCAACTCTTCCTGAGTCTGCAGACCACACGGTTTGGACTCGAGAACCTCCAAAAGTACGGGAGTCCATTCCTTAAAAGTGATCATTTGTTAACATGCAATCTAGTAACATAATTTGCTTTTTGTGTTTTAGGAATATGTGAGACAGAGACAGAGAATATATGGGAATATATGAGACAGAGAAATAAAATGTATATGGAAGCCGGCGGTGTTACAGACTGTCAGCTGCAACCCCGAGCGACAGTGAGGAGGGAGGGTTCTGTCGAATGCCAACTCTCCGTCAGAGGCTGCTTGGGAGGAAATGATTTGCTCCATGGGGGATGCGTTCCCTTTATTCTTGATTTGCGGAAGATTCGTTCTTGTCTTAAAGCTTTACATTTCAGATGCGACTTAGCTTGTCCTGGTGGGAGAGATGGGAATGTACTGATGGATGATGCCACGGGGAGGACCATTTGCACCATTTGCTCCTTTCGTTCTGCTGTGAGCCCGTACAGCTCGAAGCAAGGCAGATAACTTCCTCTTAACAAGCAGGGACAGAGACCAGGGCAGGTGTAAAGGTTTTTAAAAATTCTCTTAAATCGTATCTTACTTTTCTTAACAGTGCTAAAACCTCACATTATTATAGAAAATATGGAAATGTCAAAAACTAGAAAGAAGAGAAGCACAACCACTCCAGCGTCTGATCTTCGGGGCTGACGACCCTTGGTTGCTATGCCCCTGAGTGTCCCTCACCAGTATCTGCTCGGACCCGTCCCCGTGTGCCATCCGGACCCGTCCCCGTGCGCCATCCGAGTCCCGTTTTCCGCTTCGCGCACTGTCCCACCCAGTGTCTCGTCGGTTTGCTCGCTCACTCACTACCCGCCGTCCGGTTTTCTGCTCTGTGCCAGTCAGAAGTAGCACAGCCAGAATTAACTCATGCCTTAAATTTTCTGGAGTGTCATTTTAAATATTGCTTAATAATCACTTGTATACTTTTAGGATAATTTTCTGAGTTGTTTTTCAAGCTCAGGGTATTGGTTGCGTCTTGATGGAGTGGAGAGAGAGTCAGAGACTGGATAAACAGATGTTCTGTTTATCAAGATTGATACCTTTTATACCATTTTCTAACCTAATTTCACTGAAAGCAAAAACATATCCCTCGGGAGAGAACAGGCACACAACCCCCAAAATGGCGGTCTCTCCATGCCGACGGTGGGTCCGAGGCTCCTGTGGCCTTGCACCTGCTGGGAAGCCACTGCGACACGACACAATGTGTTGCGTTCGACGCCTGCTTCTCCCTCCGGTTACGGGTCCTCCAAAGTCCCAACGGCCTGTGTCATCTACCCCCTCTTGTCTAGTCTGGGTGTGGGCAGGCTCCGACTGGTCGGCCCGCCATCCCATTCCAACACCACGCGGAGCCCCCCCAGGTGTCCCCGTGAGCCTGGTGACCAGTGAGAGAACCGTTCTTAAAGAATATGTCCGAGCCACGGGCGAGGTTACCAACCCAGGAGCCCTCTAGAGTCAGGCAGGCTGTAAGAAGAGCGAGGACAGAAGCCCGCGGTGGCTGCTGGTTGGGTTGGCCTCCTTCCAGTTGGCGGAGAGGCTGCCGCTCCTATAATGGCTTTGCTTTGTGGCAGTATAATCAGGTTGACAAAAGTGGACGAGATTTTTGGAGGCGCTCAAGCACACTAATTCATTTTAAAATGCTGAACAGGTGCAACTGGGACACACTGAAGGTGGTTATTAGCCAAAGTCGCTCGAGGAGGGCGGCCGACATCTGTGCCTATTCTTAGAGACACAATGGAGCAGGCCTGAGTGGATGAGAGCAGGATCTTCCCCTGGATGGGGCAGCCCTCTGCGTGAACCTCCTGATTTAGGACTTTCACTGCTTAGGGTAATTAGCATTTGAAGGCGGAGGATGCTGAATTCATCTTTTCTTTTCTCTTTTTTCCTGGGGGTGGGTAAAAGTGGAATCTGATTTAATTAAGAAAGGCAGTAACTCCGGGCGCCCACATCATCAAGGGTTAGCTACAGCGGAACAAGAACAGTCTAATGAGGTCTCTGTGATTTAAATCTGACTAAGGGTGGTTGCCTACTAGTCTTTTGGTTTCCAGGAGCTCCTTTGTTCTCCCGTTTTTCGCTCCTTCAAATTGTCCCCATCCTATAGACTCGCTTATCGTGGGGACATTTGCTTACCGTGGAGCCAAGCTGCTCCGGGTTCTGAGGGAAAGACTGAGCACAGAGGGACTGTAAAATCTGGCACTTTGACATCAGGAGTCAGGGCGTGGAAGGTTGCACCGATAGACTGTTTTTAAATTTATTCATTTGACAGAGAGAGAACAGGGCAGAGGGGCATGGGGGGAGGGAGAAGCAGACTCCCTGCTGAGCACAGAGTCCAACCCAGGCTCCATTCCAAGACCCCGAGATCATGACCTGAGCTGAAATCAAGAGTCGATCACTTAACTGACTGAGCCACCCAGGGGCCCCTGTGCTGACAGACAGTTAAGTGAAAAAAAACTTTGAGTTCTAATTGAATAAGTGGCTCGGACATATTCTTTAAGAGATAGAGTTGTGTAGAAGGAAAAAGCAAAGGCGTGAATTTTAGGATGTGTTCTAGACTGAAGTCCCCGGTTTGCTGCCAGCCTGTAAGTTTGTTACGGAGTCTGCGGGATTCTGGGCCCCCTCCCATGGCTCTGTCCCAGCCCCTGGGGAAGCAGAGGAGGAACGGAGACAAGGCAGTGCTCAGACACTAGGGGGCAATGTGGGACCCCTGCTGGGGATCCAACCTCCTGACCCATTGCAGGGGGAGGGAGCCCTTCCCGCCGCACACCTGCAGGGTCCCACATGTGCCAGCTACTTCTGAGTGCTTAGAAACGTTTGTTGAATGACTGACTGACTGCCAGTTAATAACATGGGACGGCACACTGAGAATTCCACCAGATGCCTTTTGTTCCCCCGAAAATGTTTGCTTCAAGGTCCTTCATTCAGCTAAAGGGGTCCTACAGTAAATGTCAACCTTCCCCCACCTGCGTCTGTAGAAAGCTGATGAGTATATTTTCATTAAAATAGGTAAACTCTTTAATTTTTATTTTATCATGTATTTATTCACTTATTTGAAATAGTTTCCGAGTAACATATTTTCAAAACAGCCGAGGATATGCCATCCAGACTGTCCCGTGTGAGTGCTCGGAGAGTGAGCCGGAGCCAGAGAGAGCATCCGGGCAGAAGCTGCGGTCTCTCCACAGTGCAAGTGTGGCTGTGACCGGCCGGCAGCTCTGCTGCTGCCGTGGGCCACACAGACCCACTCTGGCACGGTGCAGGAGGAGACGGCACACGGCTGTGACTTCAGGGAAGTAAACCCTCACCGGGGCCCGGCTTGAAGGCGGCTACGGCATTAGCAAATTTAGCTGCTTTCATCTCCAGAGGATTCCTGCCACGGCAGATAACCTTAAGGATCGGGTGTGAACCTGAGGACCTGGGCATTTCCTGCCCTGAAAGATACGTGCCATCACACCCCTCAGCATGGCTGGGCAGAGGGGAATCAAGCAGAACCAGATATGGAGTCACAAATGCCCCCGGAGAGTCTCTGCCTCGCTTCCACCTTCAGCTGTGAGATAGAAATGGAGATGAACGGTGGGACGTATGGGAGGATCCTGTTCGCATCCTCCAGTCCCCAGCGGAAACAGAACCAAACAACGTAATCTGTTGTGCATAAAAGGATGCTTCTGAAAAACAGCCCCAAGCCAGAAATCTACATTTAGAATTTTTTAAAAATTTAATGTGTTGTTTTAAGAATACTTAAGGTGTTAAGAGGATTCGAAAAACAAAACCATGTGTGAATATACGATGAAGACCAGTCCCACACTTGTTGGTAATGGTGCTCTTCTCTCTTGCAACCCTCGACATTGTTATTAGTATCTTAGCATGCAATCTGGTGTTTCTTAACAGAAGTACAAAAAAATGTACGCACCATGATGTTATCCTTTCTTATGCAAAAGCAGCATACCTTAACCTTTGTTCTGCTCCTCTCTTTAAAATATTTTAATGAGTTGTAGCATACATAACTGTACCATGCGCAAATCTTCGGTACACAAATGAACGGATTTTATATGATTACACCGAGTTAGCCACCATACAGATAGTTTGTAGATATCTTCAACATTTCACAAGGCCCTGTTGTGCCTTCTTGCAAGGAAAATTTGAGAAAAACAAGAACTCGGTGTCCATCAGGAGTGTGTAACGGAGGGAAGCTTGGCATGTCTCAGGACCTGTGTTTGCTGAGGTTTAGTTCATGTCTCAGGACCCGTATTTGCTGAGCTTTAGTTCATCTTGTCTTTGGCAGATACAACCAAGGGCAGATGATGCTAATCCTGACTTCACTCCTCACTACGTGCCCAGCACAACTTTACCTGTTTTCTGCATCTTAACTCACTTAACCCTTACAGAATTACGAAGAGGTACTTACTCTCCCAATTTTATCAATAAGGAAATTGAGGGACAGAAGGATTGATTCCATTGTCCAAGCTTAATAGACCGTGGACTGCTGTGCAAGTGTGGGCCTCCAGCTCCGGGCCCTGGTGCCCTGCACATGAGTGCTCTTTCCAGGCCACTGCCCGGGTCCACTAGCTGCCAGGCCAAGCCCTGGGCTGTGCCCCCGATGTCCTGGTTTCTTTTTCTCTCTTTTTGTTTGCTGACATTCGTTTATTCTCATGCAGGAAAAATAATTGTATTGATTTCCTTATATTGTGGAGATTTTCAAACATAATCCTGTCTTTCATCAATGGCTTGAGGATTTATTCAGAGTTTTAAGAGGCACCGTGATTATTTCATATTGCCTACAACACAGTGCAGTCGATACAGCACTTTCTCGAAGCAAGCACACGCAATCGCCATCGTACGTCTAGGACTTATGTAGTATCCAGGTCTTATAGATGCAGGACTGAGTGTCTGGAACAAAGTGACCTGTCTGACCGAACGGGACAGTCACCGCTGAGCCCGGGTCCCTCGATGGCAAGTCCGTGCGTCCCTGGCTACGAGAGGCTTCCTGGTTTGAGGTTTACAATGGCTTCCAACAGTGCTCTCTTTCACTAAATATTTCTAGATTTAAGGTGCAGAAATCAAGGTTTTTTTTTTCCCCCACTAAGATGGTTTCCTTTTCTACCCTTATTCCAGAGACACTTTCTCTTTGGTTTAGATGTATAAATGTTCATTTCTCATAGGATGTACCTACGACTCCAAATGATCACTGATGACTATTTCAGAGTAATTTAGGCAGGAAGTTAAAAGGAAGAGAGGATTCTTAGGGCACAATTACATTTCTGATAAATGTAGATTTTAGCAATTATCCTCTGAGTAGGAAAGCATCACCTCTCTCGGCTTGAATTATTCATTCCCTTTGAGGTCATCCTTGATGTTGTAAGTGACCAGCCTCTTAAATGAAAAATGCATGCAGATTTGAGCAGGAAATACTATTTAATAACGCATTTCCCCACCATGACTGCTTTTTCAATGATCACACATCTGTAGCCGAAATGCATGTGTTCCTTTAACCAGCCGCTCCCGGCTTGGCGGAACCTTCCCGTTATCCGTGTCTCCGTCCCATGAATCCCAGCATCACTCCTGCTGAAGGGGCTCAAATCGTCCTGAAACTGTCCATTTGCTTGGTGCGGGACTGAAGTCATGAGGGATGCTTTCGACTCTGGACCATCAAGAAGCTTGTGGGGCGCCTGGGGAGCTCAGTGGGTTAAAACCTCTGCCTTCAGCTCAGGTCATGGTCCCAGGGTCCTGGGATCAAGCCCTGCATCGGGCTCTCTGCTCAGCAGGGAGCCTGCTTCCTCTTCTCTCTCTGCCTGCCTCTCTGCCTACTTGTGATCTCTGTCTGATAAATAAATAAAATCTTTAAAAAAAGGAAGCTTGTTCACTGAGAGACGTGTTGGAAGTCAGGAACTGTTGCTATCACCCCGACCACCTTCCTACTGACTTGGAGTCATTTTGCTGCTTTAAAATGAGGGAATTGGTCTAGCACGGACTTACAACAGGGGGTGAGGAATAGCAGCCTGGCATTGGGGCTGGGGCTACCCATGCCATGCCCCGCCTCTTCCCAAAGTGTCATAAAGAAAAGTGTATAACTGCCCAAATCAGCCAAAAGAGCAAACAGTCAAATTTATGGTCAAACCCCAAACTCGTCTCAAAATGTCACATGGTGGATGTGACTTCCTTAGCAATGTCCCCCGATGACAACAGGCATGTCTACCGCAACCAGCCACCGCCAGCATTTAAAATGCCATGTGTTACAAGCTGAACTCCAGAAAAGTCCTCTCGTTAAGGGGTGTGTGTTCTCCGGGAACCGGAAAAAATATATATATATTTTTTTGAGGTAGAATTGTCCTAAATGGAGTCGTGTTGGTGGGGTTCTGGTGTCAGAGCCTGGATCGTCTCCTGGATTTCCCTCTGTTCCCTGGGAGACTGGACGTCTGGGAGCCCCGCTTCCTCCCTGGAAGGATTGACTCTGGAAGCAGCTAAACCACAGTTTCTACAAAAGACCACAGGCTTAGACGTTGGCTTGGCACAGAACACCCCTTGATATTAAAATCATGTTTGCCAAGAGCTCGGTGGACAGTCATCTGTTAAGGTTGGACGAGGTATTATTTTGTGAGCCCCAATCCTCGTGACCCTGGTATGCGAGGTTGGCTTTTCGTGGCCACCAAGGAGCTCTAGGGACACGTGGCTCGTCCGCACACCTTGCCCCACTCTGACAGCTTGAGGTTTCCTGTTCCCTGTCTGTTTTCCCTCGTCCCCACGATGAACCTGCCACCCACAGTGGTGCTGTTTGCTGTTCAGCCATCTTAAACAAATATTTCTTCAAACCTCAGCATGTGGTATTCCAAACCTGACCCTCTTACAATAGGGATCAGAAGCCCCTGCGGCCCGTCTGGACTATCTGTCTTCAGGGGATCCGCCCTTAGACTGCGGACCTCTCCTGTTGTTTGGGGGGGTGGTGAGTGTGCACAGGACAGCCCCTAGCAGCTGTTTTCACTCTAGGCTGTGCTGTGCCTCAAGAGGAGAAACACACCTCTTCCCCTTAATTTGGATGAGTTTGAAATGATCTGCCCCCTCAATGCATTTATTATATTTATAGAAAATATGTTCTTTCTTAATTTTGCGACTTTCTAGTTTAATTTGAGAAGCCTCAAATGTATGCAAGGACATATCCTGCTTTTCAAATGTATTTCTTGTAAAAGGGGAAAAGAGCGCTATTTGTTACCGGAGTCCTCTATTTGGATCTAGCTCTAGAACTTGGAAGCCCTGTCAGTTTGGTTAAGTTACTTCTCAGGCTCAATGTCCACGTTGGGAAATAGCTTCTTCCACTCTGTCCAAGGGAGTGTGAAGGAACATTGTCCTCTTGACCTGAGCAGAGCCTGTGAGGGACGTGGCGTTGCCAAGTTCGAGGACGCAGGTGGGCAGTGACGGAAACAGTACAGCAGAGACACCCTGTAACCTGGCCTGGCGGCTTCCACCTGTGGAAGGTCCGTGTTGGGCTAACAACAGAGAGAAACACTCATTCCCAGGGAAGGGACGCTAACCCCAGGGACCTGCCCTTTATACAACAAGGTTGGTCAAAGAGAAAGGAGAACTTATTTCTAGACAATCAGTGACATCTGGATACTGTCAACAAAGTTTCTTTATCTCTCTATTCCGAAATTTCTGAACTCTGCCATGAGAAGACCCTTCCTGCCCCCCACAGTCTCTGTGTATGCCCTTAGTGCAGTTTAAAGAACACGAAAATGCCTTGTAAGGTAAAGTGCTGTTTACGACTAAGCTATTTAACTAGTCTTTGCTGAAATTTTAACTGCTGCAGAAATTTCCTGTTATTTGTGAATATCATGTCAGTATGGAAATGGTTAATTATTTTAAGGACACAGCTTGTTATATTTTTCACCTATTTGCAGTGTGTGGGAGTTTTCAGTATATATATATATATATATATATATATATATATATATATATATATATTCAGGGTTAAAGTCATTAAATATTTTTAGTATATCATTATTGTATTTAATTAGATGCACGATAAAGGTGGTAGGCAAAATTCTAAGACGATCCTCAGGATTCCTGCCCCAGGTGTATGGATACCTCCTTCTAATTATTCAATTAAATTCTAATCCACCTGGTGGCATGAGAGGATTGTGCAGGTGCATAGCTTCTGAATCATTTGACCTTAGGACAAGGAGACTGTCCTTGGTGGGCCTGACTTAATCAAGGGATGGACAGGACTCTTCTGGGCAAGAGAGATTTGAAGGGTGAGGTAATGCAATATGTGGGCCGGTCTCTGGATGGGGGTGAGTACCGTGTGGGGCCTCAAGATGACAGCCAGCAAGAAAGTGGGGACCTCAGACCTCTCTCCACAAGGGTAGGAATTTGACCAACAACCTAAATTATCTTGGGGTGGATGCTTCCTGAGTGGAGACTACAGACAAAAACACAGTCCTGTGCAGGGAACCATGCCACTCAGCCCCTGGACTTCTGACCCACAAGTCTGCAAGCCAGTACACGGATGCCGTTTTAAGCCCTAAATGTGTGATAATTTGTTAATGATAGAATATGTACCGTGAGCGTCAGTTTTCCAGAAATCTGTGGAATCTAGGTGCTGCTTCTGAATATGTAGCATGTTGTCCCCATAGATGCTTCTGTTCCTCGGTCTGTACGGAGCGCGAACTCCTCTCTCGGATGAAAGAGCACAGAAACAGGGACGCTTCATCTTCTCAATTGTAGCGTTAAGGAATTTTCGAATAGAGAGGTAAAAAAAAAATTTGGTCATTACCCAGAAGTCAGCGATCGTCTAGAAATCCATTGTTTCCCTTTGATGAGAGCTTTTTTGTAAGACGGCAGATTTCTGGAGTTAGCTTCTACTACATTTAGAAACTGTAAGGAAGTTACACAGATTATTATCTCTGAACACAGTTGTCAGGAAGTACAGAGAGTCCATCTCTAGGTCAGTGGAGCTCTGTAGACTCCTATTCAGTCGCCCATTCCTACGTCTAAACTGGGGTCAGAGTGACGGCTCAAAAGAGTTTAGAGGTTATTTTAATTCTCCAGGTAACTCTAGGCTGGTTACACACATTATTATTATTATTGATATCACTATTATTATTTTGCAGAGCTTCTCCCTTTATCGACACACCCCACCAGAGGCTACCTTTGCTACCGTTGATGAATCCACACCCACAGGTGACAACCCCAAAGTCCACAGCGGACATTACGGTTCACTCTTGGTGGTGTCCATTCTGTGGGTTTTGACAAATGTGCAGCTGCATACACCACCCGTACAGTGTCAGGCAGAGTATCTCAATTCTCTACAAGTCTTCTGTGTTTCATCTGCCCATCCCCCCCTCTCCACTAACCCCTACTCATCTCTCTACCATCTCCATACGTTTGCTTTTTCCAGAATGTCATACAGTTGAAATCACACACTGCACAGCCTTTTCAGATTGGCTTCATTCCCTTAGGAACATACATTGGACGACCCATGGACTCTGAGGAACAAACTGAGGGTTTTGGAGGGGAGGGGGCAGGGGGCTGGGTAAGCCTGGTGGTGGGTATTATGGAGGGCATGAACTGCATGGAGCATTGGGTGTGGTGCATAAACGATGAATCTTGGAACACTGGAAAAATAAAACTAAGTTAAATAAAAAAAGAAATATGCACTGGAGTTTCCTCCATGACCTTGACAGGTCAATGCTTTTTAGCATCGATAAAGCTCCATTGCCTGGACGGACGATAGTTTATCCGTTCACCTACTAAAGGACCTCCTGGTTGCTTCCAAGTTTTGAAATTAGGAATAAAGTTGCTATAAATATCTGTGTATAGGTTTCATAAGATTTCAGTTCATTTGGGTAAATATCAAAAAGTGTGATTGCTGTGCCCTATGGTAGGAGTATGTTTAGTTTTATAGGACCCTGCCAGACTGTCCTCCAAGATGCTGGAGCCACTTTGCATTCCCCCCAGCAGGGAGTGAGAGGCCCTGCCGCTCCGCATCCTTCCCAGCGGTGGGTGTTGTTAGAGGTCTGGGTTTGGGCCATTCTGGTGAGTGTGTAATGGCTTCTCACTGTGGTTTTAATTTGCATTTCCCTGAGGGCTGAGGGCGTATGAGGTGGGGCACCTCTCTCTGTGTGCCCTTGCTGTCTGCGAGTCTTCCTGAGGTGTCCAGCCCTGTCTTTTGCCTATCCATTAATCGAGTGCTCATTTTCTTACTGTTGAATTTGTAGAGTTCTTCCTATATTTTGAATAATAGCTCTTTATCAGATGTGTTTTTTTGCAAATATTTTGTATTTTCATGCTTTTGGCATGTGTTTCATAGGACGGAAGTTGTCAATTTAATGAAGTGCACTTTACCAATCTACCTTTCCATCCATTTCTGCGACAGGCGCTTTCACGTCTCCGGCAGGGACGGTGGATTCCTCCGTTTCTCCTCGCGGTTCGATCAGATCCTGCCTCCGGTGGTTTTGATGCTCTGTTGTCGGGTGCATTCGGATTATCAGGTCTTCTTGCACAACTGACCCTTTGCCATTATGCAATGCCCTTCCTCATACCTGACAACTCTCCTTCCTTTGAAGTCTGTTCCATCTGAAATGCATATAACCAGTTCGGCTCTTTAAGAATCAGTGTTACCGGGGCGCCTGGGTGGCTCAGTGGGTTAAGCCGCTGCCTTCGGCTCCGGTCGTGATCTCAGGGTCCTGGGATCGAGTCCCGCATCGGGCTCTCTGCTCAGCAGGGAGCCTGCTCCCCCCGCCCCCGTCTCTGCCTACCTGTGATCTCTCTCTGTCAAATAAATAAATAAAATCTTAAAAAAAAAAAAAAAGAATCAGTGTTACCATGGTGTATTTGTCTCTATGCATTTTCTTTTTTTTTATTTTAAGATTTTATTTATTTGACAGAGAGAGAGAGATGACAAGCAGGCAGAGAGAGGAGGGAAGCAGGCTCCCCGCTGAACAGAGAGCCTGATGCAGGACTCTATCCCAGGACCCTGAGATCATGACCTGAGTCGAAGGCAGAGGCTTAACCCATTGAGCCACCCAGGCGCCCGCCATCCATTTTCTTTTTATGTGTCCTTCTATAGAAGGTGGATTTTTTGTACGTTATAGAGAGCTGGGTCTTTTTGTGAACGCACTTTGACATCTGTCTTTGAACTGGTGCGTTTAGACCGCTAGCATTCAAAGTGGTGACTGACGTGGTAGGATTCCCATTCACCACAGTCCTTGATGTTTTCTATTTGTTTTCCTGTTCTTTGTTCCTGTTTTGCCTTCCCTCCTTCTTCTGTGTTTTGTGCTTTTACCTGAGCATTTTATATGGTTTGATTTTTCCTTTATAATTTATATATTTCCCCCCATTTTTAGTGGTTGTGCTAGACTTTGCAGTATACATTTACAACTGACCCAAGTCCACCTTTGAATACTGCTGGCCACGTCATGGTCGCGTGGGTGTCTGGTGGCGGCAGGACGGTCCTGATTTCTCGCTCCTTTCCCTGTGTCCTTGCTGTCATCCGTCTCCCTTCTACGTGAGCATACAAGTGCACACGCGTGATTAGTACATCGCTGCCTTTAGTATTTTGATAAGCCGTTATTTGTTAGATAATGAGAAGTAGGAAAACAAGTTCCTTCTTTCTCTGGCCCTCTCTGGGGGAGTTTTTTCTGATGTTCACTGTGAAGACCTGGTAGGGCTCCAGGGGTTGGAGATGACAATACGCACAGCCCGTAGGACTGTGGTTCCCTGGACCATCTCCCTGTCCCCGATGCTCCTTCTGACCTCCGGCCACTTGTCAATCACAGTTCAACCTGGCACTGTTCCGTGCAGGGTCCCGTGCGTGGCCTTCTTCTCAGATAAATTGTCCTGCGGATCCACCTCTCTGTCTCTAACGTGATGATCTGCCCTGTGACCTCACCTCTCCGACAGATCTAGGAAGAGCTGTTGACTTTTTAGTATGTTCAGATTTTTACTTGTTAGGACAGAGTGTTATGTCTAAGCTCCTAGCCTGACAGGTTGGAAACTGGAAGGGCATCTTATTTTAAAAATAAAAGGAAAGCAAATGTTGATAATACAAACTGTGGAGAAAATCGCTATGGTCTTTGCCGATGGGCTCATTTCCCTCACCTGTCCTTGCTCCTTTCCCGGTACCTCCGTGTAGCTTAGTCTGAAATCTCTCAGTTAACTCAGCATCCTTGGCCGGCAGGTATGACTGAAACACCACCTGGGTCAGCATTTTGTCTTGCTTTTTTGATAATTTGCCAGCCTGTGGGTATGAATGATGCTTGTTGCTGAATGGCTGTTTTTTTTTTTGTCTTTTTTTTTCTAAATTTAAGCATTCAAATAGAAACTTCACCTGCAAGATCACAAGCATCTCTTTCCCTCACTACAGGAGTTGGAAGACACACTCAAGCCCAGCTAGCAGCAACAAGAAAACAGCAGAATCCGACATTGACTGGTTTCAGATAAAAACCTCGTGGCCATTCCTGATGACTGTAAGTCCTGATTCTCAGAGTGGAAGCTGCTGAGTACTCGGTGCCTTTGCTTGGACATGTGAATGTTTTGTATTAAAGTCAGGGAATATATTACCGATTTGGTGATCATGCTGATGTAGGGGACCTGCTTCCTTTACTGGTAATGCACCACGACTCGAGTCAATGAGAAATCAGCCTCGTGACGCCAGGATGCTGTGGAACAGCTGCTCACCTTATTTATTACCCTTTCATGTGTAATCTTTACATATTTTATTTTTATTTATTAATTTTTGTACATTTTATTTGTTTATTTGACAGGGAGAAGGAGAGAGAGAGAGAACACAATCAAGGGGAGGGGAGAAGCAGACTCACTGCTGAGCAGGGAGCCCAAAACGGGGCTCGACCCCAGGACCCTGAGATCATGACTTGAGCTGAAGGCAGACACTTAAACAACTGAGTCACCCAGATGCTCTATCTTTGCCTATTTTCATTCAATTATTTATTATAAATAGATCTGTTACTTTTCTAAAAGATGGACATGCCCATCGTAAAGAACTCACCAGATCAGAACTATAAAATGAAAATAAGAATCAACGATGTCACAGGAAAACCACAGTAAACATTTTAGTGAATCTGTTTCCAGGCATGGTCTGTATTTTTACAGATATTTTAGATTTTATGTTTGCTTGCTTGTTTATTTGTTTATTTATTTATGTGTCTTTTAAGATCTTATTTATTCATTCGCAAGTGACAGCGATAGTGAGAAAGAGCACAAGCAAGGAGAGGGAGAAGCAGGTTCCCCACTGAGCAGGGACCCCGATTGGAACTCCATCCCAGGTCCCCAGGATCGTGACCTGATCCAAAGGCAGACGCTCAACCAACTGAACCACCCAGGAACCCCTGTATATTATTTTTTATAAATGAATTGAGGCTCTGTGGTCTGTTTTATAATCTAATGTCTCACTAAACAATGTCAGGGAAAGTTTTCAGTTTCAACAAATATAGGAACTTGTTACTGATTTTAATAACAGCATTGGTGGGTAATTTGTTTTATTTTACTTTGCTTTTTATTAACATATAATGTATTAGTTGTTTCAGGGGTATAGGTCTGTGATTCATCAGTCTTACACAGTTCACAGCACTCACCATAACACATACCCTCCCCAGTGTCCATCACCCAGCCACCTTATCCTTCTCCCGGCTCCACTCCAGCGACCCATGGTTTCTTTTCTGAGATTAAGAGTCTTTTATGGTTTGTCTCCCTCTCTGGTTTAATCTTGTTTAATTTTTACCTCTCTTCCCCTATGATCCTCTGCCTTGTTTCTCAAATATCAGCGAGATCATATGATAATTGTCTTTCTCCGTTTGGCTTTTTTTTTCTTTTTTCTTTTTCTTTTCTTTTATTTCTCTCTCTCTCTCTCTCTCTCTCTCTCTCTCTCTCTTTTTGCTTAGCATAAACCCTCTAGTTCTATCCATGTCATTGCAAATGGCAAGATTTCATTTTTGATGGCTGCATAGTATTCCATTGTGTATATACATCATATCTTCTTTATCCATTCATCTGTTTTTGGACATCTAGGTTCTTTCCATAATTTGGCTATTGTGGACATTGTTACTTTAAACACTGAGGTCGCATGTGCTCCTTCTGATAACTACATTTCCATTTTTAGGGCTAGCAGTGTGATTGCTGGGTCATACGGTAGCTCTATTTTCAACTTTTTGAGGAACCTCCATGCTGTTTTCCAGAGTGGCTGCCCCAGCTTGCATTCCCACCAACAGTGTAGGAGGGTTCCCCTTTCTCCGCATCCTCGCCAGCATCTGTCATTTCCTGACTTGTTAGTTTTAGCCATTCTGACTGGTGTGAAGTGATATCTCACTGTGGTTTGATTTGTATTTCCCTGATGCCGAGTGATGTGGAGCACTTTTTCATGTGTCTGTTGGCCATTTGGTTGTCTTCTTTGCAGAAATGTCTGTTCATGGCTTTTACTCATTTTTTGACTGGATTACTTGTTCATTGGATGTTGAGTTTGATAAATTCTTTATAGATTTTGGATACCAGCCCTTTATCTGATATGTCATTTGCAAGTATCTCTCCCATTCTGTCAGTTGTCTTTTGGTTTTGTTGACTGTTTCCTTTGCTGTGCAAAAGCTTTTGATCTTGATGAAGTCTCAACAGTTTATTTTTGCCCTTGCTTCCCTTGCCTTTGGCGTTGTTCCTAGGAAGAAGTTGTTGTGGTTGAGGTTGAAGAGGTTGCTGCCTGTGTTCTTCTCAAGGATTTTGATGGATTCCTGTCTCACATTTAGGTCTTTCTGCCATTCTGAGTCTATTTTCATGTGTGGTGTAGGAAGTGGTGCAGCCTCATTCTTCTGCATGTGGCTGTTCAATTTTCCCAACACCATTTGTTTGAGGACACTGTCTTTTTTCCATTGGACATTTTTTCCTGCTTTGTGGAAGATTAGTTGACCATACAGTTGAGGGTCCATTTCTGGAATCTCTATTCTGTTCCCTTGATCTACGTGTCTCTTTTTGAGCAAGTATCATACTGTCTTGATGATTACAGCTTTGCAATAGAACTTGAAGTCTGAATTCTAATGCCATAAGATTTTGTTTACCTTTTCAATATTTGGGGACTTTCTTAGTTCCATAGAAGTTTTAAGATTATTTATTACAGTTCTAGAAAAAAGTTGATGGTATTTTGATAGGGATCACATTGAATGTATAGATTGTTCTAAGCAGCATAGATATTTTAACAATAATTGTTCTTCCAATCCATGAGCATGGAATGTTTTTCCATTTCTTTGTGTCTTCCTCAATTTCTCTCATGAGTACTTTATAGTTTTTCTGAGTACAGATCCTTTGCCTCTTTGGTTAGGTTTATTCCTAAGTATCTTATGGTTTTGGGTGCAATTATAAATGGACTTGCCTCCTTAATTTCTCTTTCTTCTGTCTTCTTGTTGGTGGAGAGCAATGTAATTGACTTCTGTGCATTGATTTTATATCCTGACACTTTACTGAATTCCTGTACAAGTTCTAGCAGATTTGGAGTGGAGTTTTTTGGGTTTTCCACATAAAGAATCATATCATCTGCAAAGAGAGAGAGTTTGAGTTCTTCTTTGCTGATTCAGATGCCTTTTATTTATTTATTTATTTATTTTAGTTGATTGCTGAAGCTAGGACTTCTAGTACTATGTTGAATAGCAGTGGTGGTTGTGGACATCTCTGCCATGTTCCTTACCTTAGGGGAAAAGATCTCACTTTTTCCCCATTGAGAATGATATTTTCTACGGGTTTTTCATAGATAGCTTTTATGATATTGAGTTGTGGACCCTCTATCCCTATATTGTGAAGAGTTTTAATCAAGAAAGGATGCTGTACTTTGTCAAATTCTTTTTCTGTATCTACTGAGAGTACCATATGGTTCTTGTTCTTTCTTTTATTAATGTATTGTATCACATTGATTGATATGTGTCTGTAGAACCAAACTTGCAGCCTGGGAATAAACCCCACTTGGTCATGGTGAATAACCCTTTTAATATACTATTGGATCCTACTGGCTAATATTTTGGTGAGAATTTTCACATCCATAAAATCAGGGATATTGGTCTGTAATTCTCTTTTTGATGGGGTCTTTGTCTGATTTTGGGATCAAGTTAATGCTGTCCTCATAAAATGAATTTGGAAGTTTTCCTTCCATTTCTATTTTTCTGGAACATTTTCAGGAGAATAGGTATTAATTCTTCTTTAAATGTTTAGTGGAATTCCCCTGGGAAGCCATCTGGCCCGGACTCTTGTTTCTTGGGAGATTTGTGATGACTGCTTCAATCTCCTTATTGGTTATGGGTCTGTTCAGGTTTTCTATTTCTTCCTGGTTCAGTTTTGGTAGTTTATATGTCTCTAGGAATACATCAATTTCTCCCACATTGTCTAATATTTTGGCATATAGTTGTTCATGATATGTTCTTATAATTGTTTTTATTTCTTTGATATTGGTTGGAAGTCTCCTCTATCATTCATGATTTTATTAATTTGTATCCTTTCTCTTTTCTTTTTGATAAGTTTGGCCAGGGGCTTATCAATCTTATTCATTCTTTCAATGAACCAGCTCCTAGTTTCATTGATCTGTTCTACTATTCTTTTGGTTTCTATTTCATTAATTTCTGCTCTGATCTTTATTATTTCTCTTCTTCTGCTGGGCTTAGGCTTTATTTGCTGTTCTTTCTCTAGCTCCTTTAGGCATAGGGTTAGGTTGTATATTTGAGACTTTCTGGTTTCTTGAGAAAGGCTTGTGTTGCTATATATTTTCTTGTTAGGACTCCCTTTGTTGCCTCCCAAAGATTTGTGAACAGTTGTGTTTTCATTTTAATTTGTTTCCACAAATTTTTTTAATCATTCTTTAATTTCCTGGTTGACCCATTCATTCTGTAGTAGGTTGCTCCTTAGCCTCATGTATTTGAGTTCTTTACAACTTTCCTCTTATGATTTAGCTCAAGTTTTAGAGCACTGTGGTCTGATTATGGAGGGAATGATCCCAGTCTTTTGGTACCAGTTGAGACCTGATTTATTACCCAGGATTATTTATTCTGGAGAATGTTCCATGTACATTAGAGAAGAATATGTATTCTGTTGCTTTGGGATGGAATGTTCTGAATATATCTATGATATATGTCTGGCCCAGTGTGTAATTTAAAGTCTTTATTTCCTTGTTGATCTTTTACTTAGATGATCTGTCCATTTCAGTGAGGGGGGTGTTAATGTCCATACTATTTTTGTATTATTGTTGATGTGTTTCTTTGATTTTGTTATTAATTGCCTTGTGTTATAATTGGCTGCTCCATGTTAGGGGTATAACTATTTACAATTGATAGATATTTTTGTTAGATAGACATTTTAAGTATGATATAGTGTCTTTCCTCATCTCCTATTATAGTCTTTTGTTTAAGACCTTATTTGTCTGATATAAGGATTGCCACCTTAGCTTTCTTTTGATGTCCATTATCATGGCAAATGATTTTCCAGCCCCTCACTTTAAATCTAGAGGTGTCTTTGGATCTCAAATGTGTCTCTTTCAGACAGCATATCAATGGGTCTTGTTTTTTAATCCAATCTTTCTTTTGATTGGGGCCATTTACATTTAGGGTAACTATTAAAATATATGAATTTAGTGCCATTGCATTGCCTGTAAGATGACTGTTACTGTATATTGTCCGTGTTCCTTTTGGGTCTATGTTACTTTTAGGCTCTTTCTTTTCTTATAGGACCCCTTTCAGTATTTCTTGTAGGCATGGTTTAGTGATTGCAATTTTTTTTTTTTTTTTTTTAGTTTTTGTTTGTCCAGGAAGATTTTTTTTATCTCTCCTTCTAATTTCAGTGACAACCTAGCTGGATGTAGTACTCTTGGCTGCATATTTTTTCCTTGTTTAGTTCTCTGAATATATCATGCCATTCCTTTCTGGCCTGCCAGGTCTCTGTGGATAGGTCTTCTGCCATTCTAATGTTTCTACCATTGTAGGTTACAGACCTCTTGTCCTGAGCTGCTTTCAGGATTTTGTCTTTGTCTCTGAGACTTATAAATTTTACTATTAGATATGGGGTGTTGACCTATTTTTGTTGATTTTGAGGGAGGGTTTTCTGTGCCTCCTGGACTTTGATGTCTATTTCCTTTCCCAAATTAGGGAACTTCTCCACTATAATTTCCTCCAATATACCTTTTGCTTCTCTCTCTCTTTCTTCTCTTTTTTCTGGGATCCCAATTATTCTAATATTGTTTCATCTTATGGTGTCTCTTATCTCACAAATTCTCCTCTCATGATCCAGTTGTTGCTTATCTCTCCTTTTCTCAGCATCTTTATTCTCCATCATTTGGTCTTCTATATCACTAATTCTCTCTTCTGCCTCAATTATCCTAGTAGTTAGTCTCCATTTTTTATTGCACTTCATTAATAGCCTTTTTGATTTTGACTTGGTTAGATTTTAGTTCTTTTATTTCTCCAGAAAGGGATTCTTTAGTATCTTCTCTGCTTTTTTCAAGCTCAGCTAGTGTCTTTATAATCATCATTATAAATTCTAGTTCCAATATCTTACTACCATCTGTATTGATTAGGTCCCTGGCAGTTAGTACTGCCTTTTGTTCTTTTTGTGAGGTGAGTTTTTCCATTTTGTCACTTTGTCCAGAGAAGAATAAATGTATGAGAGGAAAAAAAAATGCTTAAATGGTAAAAATGACTCCAGAAAAATATACACCAAACAAATCAGAAAAGACCCAAAACTGGGGGAAAGGAAAAAAAAAAAGAAGAAGAATATGAAGAATATGATCAGTTGGGTGAATAGGACAGAGCCACACACTAGATTTTGGGTGTATTTTGATCTGTTAGGAGAACCTGCCTCCCAAAATTTAAAAAAAAACAACCTGTATGTGTGTATATATATATATATATATATATATATATATATGCCACACACACACACAAATAAGGGTAAGTACAATGAAGGGATGGAATGTGACTGTAAAAATGAAACTTAAAAATGATTTTTAAAAAGGAATTGATAAGAAAAGATGTTGGTTGAGAAAGGAAAGGAGAAAAATTCAAAAGGAAACAAAAGTTAGAGAATGTGATCAGATGTGTGAATAGAACAAAGCCATACACAAGATTTAGGGTGTTTTTTGGTGTGTTAGAAAAAATAATATCCCAAAATTTTAATGAAAGAAAAAACTTGCGTATACACACAAAAAGTACAGTTAAATTGAATGAGGGGATAGAATATTATGTGCAAATGAAAATTAAAAAGGTTTTGAAATTGATAAGATGGATTAGATGGATAAGATGGATAAGATTGGAATTGATAAGATGTTGATTGAAAAAGGAGAGAAGAAAAATAAATAAAAAGAAATAAAAAAAGAAAAAATAAGGAAAACTAAAAAAAAAAACAACCAAATTTGAAATTCTAAAGAATCATGGGAAGAAAGCCCTGAATTCTCTGTGCTATATTCCCCTAGCTCTGGATTTCTGTGGTTCTCATTGATTGGTGAACGTGGTCTTGGCTGGATGTTCTTGCTGATCTTCTGGGGGAGGGGCTTGTTGCAGTGGTTCTCAAGTGTCTTTGCCTGAGGTGGAATTGCACCACCCTCTCTAGGGGCCAGGCTAGGTAATCTGCTGGAGTTTGCTCTTGGGAGCATTTGTTCCCTGAAAGCTTTAAGTATAGCTTTGTAGGAGGAGAATGAAAATGGTGGCCTCCAAATCTCCAGCCCTGGAGGAGCTGAGAACTTGGGGTCCCACTCCTCAGTGAGCCCTCAGAGAAAAGCAGTCATTCACTCCTATCCTTCTGGTCTCCAGCCTCACTCTGTGCTCAAGCTTCCTGTGACTGAGCATTTCTGTTTCCAGCAAATGACCACCTTTGGAGTCTCTAAACCCAGTAGATTCCTGTGGTGGGTTCCTGTGCTGCTTCTCCCTGAGGTGGAAGGGGCGTCTCCCCGGATCTGCTGCTTGTTGGCTCCATGCTTGAAAGCATAGTGACCCAACTGTGCTGCACGTCATGATTTATGGCAACTCTGAGCTGAGAGCTATGGGTAATTTATATTTTATTTAAACCAATTTCCTATTAATAGATATTTTTAATTTTTCTGATTTTTCAACATTATACAGAATGCTTTAATGCCTGTGCTTTTTGGCATATGTTTGTTCTTGTATTGACATGATATGTAAAGTGTATTAATTAAGTTGAGTAAATATGGCCCAAGTTTTTGAGTGCAATAATAAAATATTAGAAATATATGAAAATAATTCGTTGTGAATATCTGAACCTGCATGATTCCATGGGAATCTAAACATTTTATTCCAACTTCACTTAAGGCAGAGTCTTTCAAGAGCTATCAAGTATATACAGAGGCTTTTAGCAGTCTATTCACTGTGCAGGGAGCCCAATGTGGGACTTGATCTCAGGATCCTGGGATTGTGGCCTGAGCTGAAGGCAGATGCTTCACCAGCTGAGCTACACAGTTGCTCCATACAGAGGTTTTTATGGGAATTCTCAGGTTCTAACTCTGGGGAGTGTCCTTTTAGGGCAAGAACTAGAGACTGTTCTGTACTGTAGCAGAACCTGGCCTCCAGGTTGTATTATAGACTTGCCATTCACCTTCCCTGTACGCTGGGGATGCATGACAAGTAGAAATTGATTCACCCAGAAAGTTATCTCTGAAGGAATCTTTACTGCCCTGAGGTGAGCATCTTGCTTCAGTCTACTGCGCATCAGAACAGAACCCTAGTGGCCATCCCTGAATCTCCTTCATCTCAGGTTGTTGTTCTTTTCTCTTTTTTCTGGGTTAGTCCCATAGTAGAGAGAGATCTACTCCTTACTTCAACTCAGGTCTTTCTGACAACCTTAGCTTTTTTTGTGTTTGTTGTTGTGAATTCTAACTGAGTGGTTTTGAATTTATTTTGGTGGAAAACCTCTCTCATATACACACATATGATGTATACTTGATATATGTACATTGTTAGAATGAATTACTTTCATGTCAATGTAGTGTAATTCCAAGTTATTGTTTTTTTCTTGTTTGGCAATGTTTGCATGCAGCCTCCTTGAAATGTTAGTTCTTACAGAGATCCAGAACGTGAAAATCTTCAGAGTTTTAAAGGAGCTCCCACTGTTTGGTATGTTTAATTTGATGTTTCTCCATTTATGTCTCCACCAGGTCATGACTTTTGTGTGATCTTACCACTCTGCCTTCCTTCCTCATCTTTAAAATTAGGATGAATAGGCCTCAGCTCACCAGGCGGTTATGGGAAGCATATACATGAGAGGATATATATCTAATGTGAGTGCATTGTTGGTGCTCATTGTTGGTGCAATGGTAACTTAGGAACTCATTTTTTTTTATATTTATCAAGATTTCATTTTTGACAACAGCCACCCTCCTGCCTTGTACATTAAGAAATAAAGTTCATTAATTCTTCTTTTGCTTAGAAAATCTTCAGGGACTTCTGTAGAAGACATGACCTTTTGCCTATCCACCGGTACTTTCCTCTTTTTTCTTAGGAAAACCCTGATTTTGTGCAGAGGATTTGCATCTTCCCTCTCACTGGGAGAAAACCAGTAATCATGGCAGCTAATTACACTAAAACGTTCTCTTGAGTGACTTGCTAATGAGGATGGGGGACTTCATTCTGTCCTAGTTGTGGGGAAAGGAGGAAGGGTGTCAGTGCAGATTCTGAGAAGGACTTTCTTTCCTGTAAATGTCATTCTCCTTCTTTCTGCTTTTAATACACAAGTGTCTCGATTCTGTGCTGGGACCATGGCAACCCTCTTGCCTACACGAGGCACCAAGGATTTAAAAAGCTGAAACACTGCAGACATCGGGGTAGAGAGAATTTCCGAGCTGTTGATGAAATTCTCAGGTTGCTGCAGCAAGCCTGGAAGTGACTACCTCAGATTTCTTAGTATGTGGTGTCAATAAATTGCTTTGTCTTGCAGTGGCTGTTTTTGGCAGTGTGCAGGTGATTTGTCGCTGAGCACATCCTAACTGGAGCTTCCTATCCCTCCAGAGACAATGTTCAGGTTTCTTATTTGTCGGCCAACGGTCTCCAAGTCCACATTGAGAGGTAGCCTTTCAGCTGCCTGAACTCCCTCCCTTAGAGCTCTGCTATTTGGAAACCACACAGAGAGATCTTTCCTGTGCCTGTGTCTGCACCTCCCCCTTCTCTCGGTCTGGAATTCTCAAATTCTCTTATGCTCCTTTAATGGGGCATGGCTTTATCCACCCTCTACAAAGCACTAACCTACATTCTATAAATGCACAGAGACACACAGGATCAAGCAGTAAACACTTTTCTGGACTTGACTCCCTGAAAAATCACAAATAGTTTCTTAAACAGGAGTCTTATAAACTCTAGTAATTATGCCTCTTGTTGAAATATTACCAATAATCCCAACAACCCATTTCCATGAAATGTATTTATAATGTTGCCTGAATACAATATTTTGACACATAATATAATTCTGTTTCCTCCTGGATGCTTATACCTTACTCTTCAATACCATTTCAGAGGCCTTCAGGGAAGCCTGTTTACATTTCCATGACATCCTGACCCTCTGCTTATTATGTTCTCCTCTTGTATGTGAGGTCTCTCCCCTGCCCTCTGTGGTTGCTTCCTGACCCGTCTCTCTTTTTGGTCTCTTTCAGCTCAAAGCATCCGGAAGGTTCTTCTGGGAACACAACTCACACAATGCCCTTGCTTGACTCAAGACTCCCTCATGATCCACCATCCGATTTGGTGTTGGGTTCACACTGGGGGCAGAGATGGACAAGCCTGTGGGATCTTCCCTGCCAACCTCTCCAAAGCTACTTAACCTTCCTACTGTGTCCTCTGCTCCAACCCTGCTGGCCATGTTAGTGTTCTTTAACTCACCAAACTCTACCCTGCCTCAGGGACTTTGTATAACTTCCTTACATGTTTGGTTCATTTCTCTAAACTGCCATTTCCTCCAAAGGGTCCTGCCCAGATGTCTAACTTAAATACCACCCCACTATGACCTGCACCTTACCCACCATGCCCCACCCCTCTGGGAACTGCAGTCCCCTGCATCTTCTTCCAAGCCCCGTCACCAGCCCCCACTATGCCCCATGTTCATTCACTTGGAATATGAACTTGGGAGTGGGTGGGGACTTGTCAATTTTGTTCAGTATTGTATCCCCAGGGGTCCGGCATACAGTACACCTTAGTAAATACTTTCTCATCAATCAATAAATACATTAATGATTTCTTGAAGTCACATATTTTTAATGCAATTCAATGTATACATTTTAAGCACATGAGATACACACGCACGCACACACACACAGAGATATTTAAATGGGAGAGCTCATTGTAAATTTTCCTTAGAAATTTCAGCAACACAATAATTTCTCCAGAAGAGAGCATTTGCAAGATCTCAGTAGGCTGGTAAAGTTATAGGCCGGCATTCATTCTATAAACGTTTTCAGAGAACCTGCGTTATGATGGACAGTTGTGCCAGTCTCTGAGAATATAAACGGGAATGAAACATCTTCTCCAGTCTAGTGGGATTTGAAAAAAAAAAAAAAACCACACTGGTGGGAACAAACAAATCAGTGCTCTGCACATTGTTAGTCCAAAGCAAATTTATTGGTTAACTTTTAGGAAGAAATGTGATGCCAATGCTCAGTTTTTAATAGATGAGAAAGAAAAACTAAAAGTATCCTTAATTCGCACTCATTTTAAAACACCTTTCTTTAATGTCTGGGTCGCTGTGTGATAATCGGTTTATGGTAAGTTCAAAGCCACCCGAGCTCTAGCTCTTCCTCCCGCCTCCCTCCCTGAATGGCGGCAGTGTTGCTGAGGGACCAAGAGGAATAATGAGAAATAGAATACAGCCTGACCTTACTGTGGAGAATAAACATCTTCCAGTAGTGTTAAGTGGATGCTAAATATATAAAGCTAATTATTTCCTGAACTGGTGTCCTTCAGAGATTAAATTGTAGTCTATCTCCTGCCTCCTCACTGTTGCAGCAAGAATTCTCCAAGCACCCCAATCTAAGAGCAGCAGCCACGGTAGAGAACGGTCCTGCTGTGCTGGTCCTTGAATATCTTTTGGGGGGGACTTGAATTATGGTGCTAATTATTTCAAGTGTCCACTTTCCTTTGCCAGAGTTGACCTGATTAGTGTATGGTTCTTCACTCTAACATCTCAGCTGGGGTCTTTCAGAGCAGGAAACACTCATCTGTGGAAGGCAGAACTGAAATGTTCATACTGTGGGAAGCGATAGTCATGCAGTGTTCATCCGGTCCAGAGAGCTGCCTAAGCCGGGCTTCCCTGTGTTCAGGTTTATTTCCTGGAGCTGCTGACTGAGGTGGGACCCCGACCAGAGTCATTAAAGTGAGTTCTGGATCTCTGTATGGGAACAACTAGATTGCTTCTCCAAGTCTGATGGCTATCAAGAGGGATGGGAAATACAAAGAGAGGAAATTAATTCATACACTAATGAATTTTTAAATTAGTATTTAAAAATCCAAACTTCAGCAATGTATTTCCCTGCAGGGAATGGTATAGAATGATCCAGGTTATTAGGGGGAGTGAACATATTAAAACAAACTTATGGATATAATGCAATAGAAAGTGTTTGAAGGTCAAAGGTGGCCATCAAACTCAGGGTATGAAGCCATTAAGAGGAAAGAGAGGTTTGCTATTGCTGTTTTTTCCTGAAAAGAAATAGGAACAATCCCTAAATTTAAAATAAAGGATTATGTGATAGAATAAAGACTTATCCCTGAAAGGGCATTAAAATCTTCTTGAACAAAAATTAGCTGTTATTAATATTTTTAATTTGCTGTATATTATAAATCATACTTTTATTGCATAATTCCCTAATAAAACTAAAAAGTTCTACTGTTTTCAGGGTAATGAATACAGTTTTCTCTAGTCTGATGTTGATGATCTACGTACTAGAGCTTTAAAGAAATAATGAAGCCATGGTTTTGTTATCCATCCCTCTTTTATAGCTATGACTACAAATGTCCGGTGTGCCAAAAACAGGAATGGAATTTTTAAAAACGCATCTTAATAACTGTTTTGAATATTTTCTTTAGGAAGATAATTTTTTTTTAAATCTAGCAATGGAAGTATCTGCACTTGTGTCCCTCCTGGATCTGAACTATCAAGCTTTAAGAATAACGCATTCAGAAGATACATTTTCTTGTCTTGTCTTGCAAGAGTCAAGACAACCACTTGGGAGTTACCCCCTGAGCTACAACTTGAAAAGGTTCCTGTTGCCAAGAGGGTGGCCAGGGTCTAACCCGGGTGTGCACTGGTCATGGTCAACCACTGAGGCTAGGGGCAAATCCTCAGAGATCCTTCAACCATTTTTGTTAAAATTATATCATCCCAGCTGATAACTTTTGAACCCCCAAGAAGAAACTCTACACTCTTTTCCTGCTTTCAGTCGTTGCATTCTGGAATCTGTCCTGCCTCCTGTTACCAACCCAACCAGTCCAGGAGAACCCACGGGAAGGCGGAGGGTCCATGGGAGAGGGACACCTGCTGTCTTCAGAGCGCGACTGGGATGAGGTCCGCACATCTCAGCGGCTCTCCCCGTACTGCAGAGACCCCTGTTGTGGGCTCCGCTCTGCTCCTTGTCTTCATATAAATCTCTCTAGGAAGGAGGAGAGCTGATTTCCGTGCATAATGAACTGTTTGTGCCACAGTTGGCTTCTGCCCCCAAGTACTTTGTGTACTGCCCTCCACACAAACCCCCTTACTCACCCTCAGGCATGCTCCTGAAGGTTCCTTGCAGGTGCAGGATACATGTGTGGGAACAGAGTATTTGCGGCATGTGTCATCTTCCTCACCAGGCCTTTGCAGGGCTCCCCGATGTCCCACTGTGTCTAAAGCTGAAGGACACACTGTCCACCCTGGGAGGGGTCCCGGGCTCAGTGTCTGGGTCTGGCTGTGAGACTTGGTCCCTTGAGTCTGGGAGGCAGGAAGGGCAGAAGCCACTCTCCCTTCTCCATCCGTGCTGGGAGGTACTCCCTCTGGCCTTCCACCTCGGATCTGCAGGGGAGCCAAGAAGCTGGTGGTTTCCAGCAATTTCTGAGCCTCTGGGTGGCCAATTCAGTGGAGACCTTCAGAACCTCCGCTGCCTCAGTGACCCTTTAAGGCAACAGTCCTGCCTCTCTTGACTTGCCTTTCCTCAGACTTTTCAGCGGTTATGTGACCCCTCACATGCCTCCCTTTCCTGCTTGCAGAGTCTAGAATGGCTCTCCTGCCCGGCACCACCAGGCATGCCCGATGCGGTGAGGCAGGCACCGCCCTCCCATTAGTGCCGATCCTGCCTGTCACTACCGCCCTGGCCTGTCTACCCGAGTGGATTGTGAGTTCTGGAAGGCAGACGACTGTGTGTGATCGCTGCCCTTTCTGTAGTGGACACAGGCCTGACCGAGAGGTGCCCAGGAGCAGCGACTCCACAACCGACGACCACACGGCTTATATGTGGCTTATGCATGGGGAACCCGGTAAGAATCCAGCTCTATCTGCCTCTAAAGTTTATTTAGATTCCAAACTCACTCTTTCCATTAAAAATTAAGGTTCTGTTGGAGGATAAGTCAGGAATGAACTGGGATAATCACTCTGTCATTCAAGGTGCCGCTGGCAAGCCAACGCAGGTCACGTGCTCGTTTGGTAACGGCGTAGATAGAGGAACATGGAGAACAAATCCAGCCAAACTCAGGCATTCACCTCTGGGCGACTCCTGGTGCTGCTTCTTAAAATGTCCGTCTGTCTGTCTGCTCACGTCAGTGTCCCCACTTCTCTTTACAGTCGCGTTTTGTTGCATAAATCATGAGTTTCCCAACACTTCCTGGCCTTTTAGCTCATCGCTGCACTCATGGCCATGGAAAGCAGGGAGTGAGTGGTCGGGGCTCGCCTCTGATGGTTTCCCCATGGAGCAAAGCCTCAAAGAAAGCCCTTCTCAGCGTGGAGGCCTGTGAGCTCCCCATGCTTGCCTGTGGCACACACACCAGCTCGAGGCAAGCAACCCAGGTCCCAAGGCCCCATCTAAACATGGGAGCTGCCCTAACAGCTATGTTTCACTTCCTTATCCTGCTGGATTTTTCTAGACCCCATGCCTCTTTGTCTTTCTATGTTTGCAATTTCTTTCACAATAAATATAGGAAATCTCTCTTCAGTAAATTTGAGTGGGGTAATTTAATTCAATGACACTTAATCCATGTTTTAAAGGAATTAGAGCAAGAAAGGGTATGGAAAGACCTTAGCTCCCGTGCACAACAAAAATTCATTCTGACTTTGTAGATGAAGAATGGAAATCACCAATAAAGCAGGCCAGGCTTGATGCCAGGACAGATCTTTATGCCGACACCACTTTCCTTGAATTAAGGTATTATCTTAAATTATTTATCCATTTTTCCTTTTGGAAATTAATCTATGAGACCGCTTTTAAAACCTCAACAGCATGCAAAAGAAATTCCTAAGAATATTACAAATACTGAATACTTGCCGTATCTTTACATCACTCTTACTGCTTATTCTTCCACTGTTAAAAGTTACAATTTTATTTGAATTATCCTGTTCTAACATGGAAAATTCAACCAACAAAAGCCGTTGGGTGTGAAGAATTTGAGTCCATTGATATATTTAGATGCCACACAAATCTTAGGTCCGACATGAATACCACCTTTAGAGGCCCACATACTTCTTTTCTGTCCTTCCGTGATCTGATTCCACCTCCTGCTCATGTTGTCAGCAGAGCGACATCTGCAACACAGCATCTTTGTTGCACTGGGCGCCTGTGCTGGAGGCCCCGATGATGCCCTGTTTCTCACTGTATCCTTCTGCAGGCTCCACCACTGAGCTATACCCCCTCGTACTGTATCATTCTGAATCCCTGTGCTCATCCCTCAAATCCTTCACGAAGTGCAGTGTGGTGGTTCCTGTCTCTACCCTCCTACAAACGTGTGTTCCCCCCCTTGCTTTTCTGCCCTGGAACAGAAAGAACATTTTTCCTTGCGACATAGGTCTTTCTCTTAGGTCCACTGTCCATTCCAAACTGGATACTCAAGGCTGCATTCTGGCCCCCAGAATTATTTTGATTGCATATGTGCTTTGTGTTGCTTCCTTGAATTTGAAATCCTTGGAGTCTGGCAAACTCTTTGCTGCAACACAGGCTCCCTGCTCTCCATGGCCATAAACATCAGGTCCCTTTACATGCTGTGTTCTCGGCCCTTTTGGAAGTATTTGCTTTGGGTCTTGATCTGTAGTCTCTGAAACTTTTTTTTTTTTAAAGATTTTATTTATTTATTTGACAGAGAGAGATCACAAGTAGGCAGAGAGGCAGACAGAGAGAGAGGAGAAAGCAGGCTCCCCGCCGAGCAGAAAGCCCGATTCAGGGCTGGATCCCAGGGCCCTGAGATCATGACCTGAGCTGAAGGCAGAGGCTTTAACCCACTGAGCCACCCAGGCGCCCCATTTGTCTCTGAAACTTTTAAGGACCAGATGGAGACGCCCACCACGGAACCCTCCCTGACGCTGGGAGCCTCGCATCCTGTCTTACCTGTTCTCTTCTGCGTCTCCAGGTATGTTCTCTTTTGTTCTGTGTTCAATTTCTCTATTCTTGCTGCGTTGTGTGCAAGGGGAGGTGCCCCTTCGGTTAGGCCCCCTAATGGTTGGGACAGACCTTGAGGCTTTATCTGGGAGAGATGTTGATATCCTGACAGTGGGCCTCAAGCAGAGGGACTGGAGATCGGAACTGGGCAGAGTGGCAGCAGGGTACCTACCTCCGAATAGGTCAGGCTTCTGCCCCAGGATGTGATCTGGTCTGAGCACAGAGGTCCACAGACTTGGGGACTTAAGTAAAAAGTGATCTTATGTAAGAGACTTATCAGCAGGTGTCACTGTTTGGGTTGTCTCCAAAGTCAGGCGGGGAAGAGCTGTGGATGGTTCTTAGACCGTCGGACAGGAGGGTCATTACATGGGTTTAGGACACATACCAACTGGTGGGCACCTGGTCCTCAGGTTCACTCAGGAAGGACCTGTCATTATCTTCAGGGCATCGAAACCAATTTCAGCCATCAGCACCTGAGGTGAGAGCTGAGTGCCTGTGCTGCCCTGCAGAGGCTCGGGAGAAAGCAGGCTGGACAGGGACTAGAGAGTGTATATATATATATAGATGACCAGTTGGGTGGGCTGGGTGCTATGGTTCCAGGGAGTTGGAGACGGTAGAAACTGATATGTTCGCAGTTTACTGACCTGTGACTGTTGGACTTTGAGCAGTCTTTGGTAACTGAATGTTTTAATTTTCTCCTATTTTCTTTATCCAAATAAATTAATTGAATGCTGAAAATTCAGAGATAGAGACTCTGAAAAACAAAACAAAGAAAGTTAGAAATTCATAGGTCGGGATGGGGGCTGGAGATGTAATAAGTCACAGCCTGGCACAGGTTCGAGCGGCTCCTGGGCCTCTAACTTCACAGGAGGAAGCAGGGCTGACCTCCACATGCACACGTGTGTGTCGGGGTCACCGGCGCTCTCAGAGCCCACGTGTGTCCTGGAGGAGAGGCCATGCGGCTTAGAAGAGTGACGATGTCTGTCTTGTGTTTTGAAGTAAAAACAAGAGGCCACCCACCAGGCAGGTCGCACGGGGAGAGGACGGGCTGCGTGGGGTCCTCTATCACAGGTGCACACGCACAGGAGCCCAGGAGCCAGAAGGGAACTCCCTGGGGCAGCTTGGTCTTGCTGGGAATCGTGCGGCGGGGATTCCTGAGGTTGCGGGAGGCACGTGGAGGCAGGACGGAGGCTTGGTCCAATGTGTTCCGGGGGGAGCCCCGGTGCTAGTGTGCAGCCTCCATGCCCTGAGCCCCCTGAGGAGCTACTGTGTGAGCACGAATGACCTACGAAACCAAGCACAGATGCTCCAGATAAAAACCACTTGCAGCCTGTGTGGCTGGGCGGCTGGTGTGTTCAGCTCTTGAAGTGGAGTCGGTGTCGTGGGGACAACAGTGGGCGGCATCCCCGGACCCGTCCCCTGCTACCGTCCGGTCACCAGTGGGATGCCTCCCCGCAGGCAGGATGGGGGCAGCCTGCAGACGAGTCAGTCCTGCCTGTGGGGGAGCATCTCCCGCCGAGACCAGTGAGCCCTGAGGCGTGCCTCTATGTGGAGGGGAGACACACAAGGGCACGCGGCAGCCACAATATGTGGCCTTGAGCCACCTCCTCACACTTAGCAAAGCAGCAGGGAGGAAATGCCGCCCTTGGAGCCTTTTCCAGCGTGCTGCTTGTACGAAGTCCCGCGGCAAGAATGCCCTCGTGAGAGGGCCTGCGAGTGTTTGTCATCCCGGTTGAGAAAGGAGGCAGCTGCAGTCCAGAGACCGGAGATCCGTGGGCAGGAAAGCCTGTTGGTGACGGAGGATTCAGCACGGGCTCCCTGGTGCTGGTGGCAGTTTCATTAAAGCGCGTCTGCAGAGCTGCCCTCCTGTGGGGTGACCTGGCCTGAGTGGACATGTCGCTTCCCTTCCAGCTGCCGCCTCCCACGGCTGCACCCTCTTCACCAATGACTGCACCTGCACTGCTGCCGGGGGTGGCGGAAGCATCCTGGGGAGAACGCAGGTGTGCTGGCAGGTGCCCAGCATCACACTCTCTCCTCCAGGACGGGCTGGCCACAGTACGGGGCCTCCCATCCCGTTCAGAGCACGGACCACTTCCCGCCTTCACTCTCCTCCACGGAGCGAGGAGCTGGCTGGTCCGCACAATGCCCTTATGTGTAGGACACACAATGTTTCCAATTTCAAAAGATGGAACACTGTTCCTTTAGAGCCAAAATGGTTTCTGCTCTTCAATTAATGGAAAGAATTAGCAAAATGGTATTTAAGATATCAAGGCTCATTACAGCTCTTTAAGATGATATGGTCCAGACAGTCGTGATGGAAATCGTGCCTGAAGGGAGTCACGATCCCTGGGGCAGGGGCATCTCCCAGCTCCCGGAGGACCTGCCCTTTTCCATCTTGAGCATTTGATGGAGTATTTAAGGCCCAATGTATTAAAGGAAAAAACCCTTCTTCTGTGTATGTATGCTATGTAGTAAGATGACAGTGTGGCCAGTAAGAAGAGAATGAAGGGGGGTGGGCATCAGTGTGGCTCTGGGGGCAGAATCTCGCAACAGCCGGCAGCCGCTCCGCCTCCATGCGTGGGAGTCACATGAACTCTCAAATTCTCACATCTGCACAGAATAAACCAAGGGGAGACTAAAGCCCCACTTTTATTCCCGGATATTTTGTCCAAGATCTTGACACTGGTTTTCGTAGATTTTAGGCTGTATTCACAGAAGCTTCTGTTTTTTTATTCTTGTGTTGGTGCAACGCAGACACAGACATACGATTTCCACATGGTGCCCCACTACTGTGGGACTGGTCACCGCGCATCACCGGCATTAGGCGATTCCAAAGCCATCTCCTCTTACAGAGACCGAGAATTCTGAGTCTGTTTTCTAATTCATTATTTTCTTTAACTGTCAACATGCTCTGAGAAACACGGAGGGAAGGAGAGGGAGGAAGGAAAACTTGAATTGTTGGTCAACAGACAGAGTCATTTAGAAATGGGATTGGAAATTGAAAGCCATTAATTAAAAACACTAACTACATTCAAAGGTTTGCCTCAGATACTCCATGAAGGTACATGGATGTACAGTTGGCAGGAAAAAGGAAATGATTAATTTCCTTTAAGGGGAACGTCAGCGGGTCATTTCCTGGAAGAGGTTTTGAAGGATGGATAAAGGTCTTCTAGGCAGATAGGGATGGGGGAGTTGGTTTCCAAGCAGAGGAGGTAGCACATCATTTCTCACTTCCCAAACCCAGGACAGGACTCAGATTTAAGTGCAAAACCAAGGAGGGAGACTCTGTAGAGATCTAAGTTCACATACAAAGTGGAATTTTAAAATCAGTACTGAAGCAAATGTGTTCTAATTAGTGTGAGACCATTTATGTTACTTTGCTTTATGCTTGGCCTAGCTTTTTTCTTTTCGAGGAAAAAAGAATCTGTATTCCTTAAAATATACATTTAGAGTGGGTTAGGGAAATGAGAAGCTTTGCAGGAGAGGATAACATGAAAATAAATCTAACATTTTCTGTGCAACATTGTTACTAGTCATAATATTTCAGTTCCCAGAAAATAAAATGTGTCTAATTATTTCTTTCTGATTCTTAACTCCATTGAGGGCTTAAATTTTAACTTCTACAAGAGAAAATCTGAAAAACAAAAAACAAGAAACAAAAAACAAAAAAAACAAATGACTTTACTGCCACTAGGCAACATTTTAAGTGAGATCACTTTGAGTGTGCTATTTAAAAAGCTACCTAATTGTTGGTCAGGTTGAATTGTCATTTTGTTCCAGTTAGAATCATTAAGTGTGCACCATTTTCTTTCAAAAGACTGGTTAGGAAGGGAAACACCTAACAATTTTAACTTTATTTATCACCCTCCCCTTGAATGTTTGATTATGATGGGCACACCTACAGACACCCCAAATCCCCAAACAGTTAAGAGGAATGGAGAGGGCCAAGTTTCGTAATTCTGCCTATGTCTTTGTCTCAATAAGCGCAACTCTGAAAAATCATTTGTCACAAATTTTAGAATCTGAGTCTGTTACTCTAACTGATAGAAATGAAACTGTTAGGGGTTGGGCTATCATCAAGAATGCGCATGGCCCTTATTAGTGGGCTCACTAGAAGCCACATTCAGAGTTCAAGTGGGAAGGAGAACATCTGAGTCAACTCAGACACCTACAAAGCCTTTGCCAAGAGATCTTCCTGGCTGTGGGTTTGAATCAAAGCTGATCACACACATTAAATTGTAACAGTCGTTGTTCAGATGATCTCTGTCCTACGAACCCAGGCTATCTACAGACATGCTTCCATTAACAAGAGGTTGAAGTTTGCATTTTTATTAAGCAGAAGTGAAGTTTCTCGACTCATGGGGGTGGGTGGGAGGCATACCAGCACTACGTGAGAAGCTATTCTAAGTGCTGCTTCTCTAACGGAGCTCAGATCCAGCATCACAGTTGGTAACGCTGGAGGGAAGAGGTGGGTGTTGCTCATCTCAACGTGGACTCCATTTGGGGTGGCAGCGTGCCCAGTTTCCCTTGTCACTAGGTATGACATTGTAGTCAAGTTCTGACAAAGAGATATAAAAAGAAATTTGTGTGGTATCTGGGAAGTTTTCTTGAAGGGAGGGGACGGTGCCTTTCCTGTACTTCCATTCAGCTCTGCGGAACTCTGGTCAAAGCATGAGCGCCTGCAGCCATCTTGGACCACAAAGATGAGGGGCACATGTTTAGCGATGGCACCATTGTGGTTTTTGGAGCCCCGGTCCTTGAGGGCCACAGGATTGTCACGATAGTTGGTGACTGCCTAAGGCTGGGCTTCCTTCATGTGACAGAAAAATGAGTTTGCATGTTGTTTATGGCTCCTTTACAGGTTGGCCTTCCCAGGCAACCAGTTACTAAGGGACAAGATGGATGTGTCCCCAGTGCCTCGGGGCTCAAGTTTACCAAGATGGTGGTTTTGGCCAAGAGTGTTCAGTAGCTTTTAAAGAAGAATATTTTCATGTGTCCTGGAAGCAATAAATCTCATCTTAAATTCCTAACACTCTAATTGCAAGCTTGGGGTTACTTATCTGTTTATTTTGAGGAAGTTATTCAAGCCTCATAAGCTTCCCAATCTGTAAGACGGGGGCAATAATACTGGGCTCCGGGCCATCATGAGTGACCAAGGTGTGATGCTGGGGAAGAGACTGCCGCACGCTGTACTGCCACGTGTACGTAAGTTGTTTGGCTAACCCCTGCGTCCTCTAAACATGGTGCTCACATGCACGCATTCTGAGGACTAGAAGTCTCTGGAGGGTGTCCTCTACCTCGACAGCTGAAGGAGAGTAGCTCCAGGATGTGCAGCCCTCGCACGGGGCTGCTGTCCGTCTGCCTGACAGCGCAGCCTCTCCCTCCCCTGCCAACATTTGTCGTCGGATATTTGAAGGACTTTTCTCTAAAAAGTGGTGATTTTGCATTGTGGTGATTTTGGCCCAAGAAGCCAACCACAGGACACCTCTCAGGTCAGCCTTGATTTCCTGTCTGGAACGTGATGAGAATAAAGCATTCCAACGGCTGCTTAGAAACGGGAGAGCATGTCCCAGGCTCGTGGGGCCAACTCGCAGCACCATCAAGACATGGCAGCTTGTCACCAGCTGAGGCGTGGTACTGTTGGTCCCCCAGTGTGGGTGGCACAGAAGGTCCCGGCCAGGCCCAGAGCTGAGCTTGTATGCGGAAAGCAAGGAAGGGGCCGACCAGAGACCAGTGGGTTGGAATGGGCACGGGTTTCCTCTCGAAGACCCATCCGTGCTCCTTAGCTGCTGGGAGCAGACACTCTGCCATCAGTTTCTCTTAGAAACATCAGGGGTGGGGGAGGAAAGCCGAGTGCCTGTTGTGGAGGAGGGAGCCTCCCTGCGGATCTGTCTGTGCCCGATGGAGCTGGGACACCCGGGGCCTTTGGGCCCCAGTGCTATCTCCAGTGCTATCTCCTCCTCCTGTGCCCTGCCCTACGACGCACTCTTTCCCTGCACACATTCGGGCACACACACCACAGGCATGTGTGCATGCATAAGGCACACACATGTACATGCATGTACACGGGCACACACCGCATGTACATGGGCACTCATGCAGCACAGATATGCGCACACATGTTGCAGACATCACATGGGGCACACACACCTCACATGTACACGCCACAACCACGTGTGCATGTGAGCACACCACACACACACAGCCACACACATGTGCACACACCACACACACAGCAACACATGTGTACACACACACAGCCACACACGTGTGCACACACCACACACATGCGCACACGCACACACTCACTTCTCTGCCAAACTTCAGGTTCTGGTCCGGACACCAGCTCCATCCTCACGGCCACGGCTGCTGTGGGGGCTCTCAGCCGCGTTCCATGACGTCCTGGCTGACACTGTCCCATGAAAACCACATATTTTTATACCTGACCGTTTGCACACCTGTCTTTCTAACTAGAGTGTGAGTTTGTCGTAAACAGGAATTGAAGACTTTGTAGTTTATACCGTTTTACAAACAGAGCCCACCACAGCGCCTGGCCTGCACGAACCACAGGGGTCATGTGTTGTCCACACGGAATCAGTAAGAAGTGTTCAGTGTGTAGACAGCAGGCGCAGGCCTTTGTGGGCAGGTGAGGCTGTCCTTGTGGAATGCAGCAGACTCTTAAGATTATTTTTTAAAGGCATTTCATGCCCCATTCCTGTCTCACTAGGCTGTGGGTAAGAGAGGCAGCCTTTGAAGGAGTCCAGAAATGAGAGGAAAAAACGCCAAAGTCCAGAACATGCTTACCTACCCTTGGTGTCTTTGTGATTTCAAGTGCTTCCTAATCTAGGCATGCAGAGGCTTTACAAGCAATACAATGTGGTTTTTATTTCTGCAGAGGTTGATTTTACACAAAATCAATGTACTTAAAACTGTTTTTAAAAAGTTCTAAGGTTATGGCAATAGGTATCCAATTTTATTTTGTAGTTCATTTCATTTTTGCAATTAAAAAAAAAAAAACTTTCTCCTTTCTTATGTTGCAAACGAAGAGTTGCTCTCACAAAGCTGGGAGACTTTTGCAATCTCCCGCCATGGGATTGAGGGAAACTGCAATGTTCTTATGTGAACCCCAGTTACGACGAGTACCAGAGTCATTCCGGATATTACCTGAGGGCAGCTGTTTAAGGCTGGGTGGGAACGGAGGAGAAGACCGCAGGCCGGGGGCACAACGGGGGTGGGGACAAAGCAGCCCTGTCTAGCTCTGCAGGGACCAGACCTGCCTGGCCCCCTGGACAGCAGTGTATGCAAAGTCTGAGACATATTTTATTGGCTTTCTAACAAAGAGCATGTCTTTCACATTCAAGTTATGTATGAATGTAGAAAATAAGAAGCCTATCAAGAAGATTCGGAGCTCATGGAGATTGTTTCAAACCTTTGCGTTAACTGTGGTTGGAAGGCGGTCGAATGCAGCGTGTGTGGACGAGGAGTCAGTGGACTCTGAGGACCCGGCAGCCTCAGTGACGGAAGTGACTGCTGTGACTCGTCCCCTGTTCTCCCAACCATTTTACGGTAAATATCTTCTGTTCTATTTGTTTCACGTCATTCATTATACGATCTAATGTTTTAATGTTTAAAACTGATATTTTGATATTTTTAAAGTCCTAATTGAGGTAAATATGGGATAAACTGCACATATTTAGGTTGTAAAATTTGAGGTTTGACATTTTTCCGCAGCAGCGAGGCTGTCACCGGTCTACATGGTGAGCACACCTGCTGCTTCTCACCTGCTGCTCCTCTTCTCTGCCGCCGTCCCTCCTTCCAGGCGCCTCCACACCCTGGGGCACCTGCAAAATGCTGTCCGCCCCACAGGTAGGTCTGCTCCGATAAGAAAGCGCATAGGGAGTCAAGAAGATGAACTCTGTTGGGGGCAGGAGGAAGGGCCTGGCTTCCTCCGCTCAGCACAATGATTTGGGGAGTCATTCCCATGTCTGGAGGGATTATCCTTCTTTTTAGTACCGAGTAGTGTTGACCATGCGGACAGACCGCTTAGCCACCTCTTCCCCTTTGCATGGACATCTCACCATTTTGCAGCTTTGAGCTTTTACAGATAAAGCTACCATGAATGGGATGCACAGGTTTGGGATGATGGCATGTTTTCACTTATCTTGAGTAAAAACAAGCAAGAAATGGGGCGTGTGGGAGGCTCAGTTGGTGAAGTGACTGCCTTTGGCTCAGGTCGTGATCCTGGAGCCCTGCGTCGGGATCCCTGCTCAGCCGGGAGTCTGCTTCTCCCTCTCCCCCACCGCGTTCTGTCTCTCCTTCTCTCTCTTTCTCTCTCAAATAGATGAATACAATCCTTCAAAACAATAAAAAGCAAGCAAGAAAGAATAGAATGACTGGTCACGTGGTAGGTTTGTGTTTATTGAAGAAAGTGCCAAACTGTTTCCCCAGGTGGCCTCGCCACCCCAGCCAGAGCGAGCAGAGCGCCTCTGCGCCTTCCACATTCTTGACAGGATTCCAGATCATCCATTTCTTTTGTTTCTTTTAACTTTTGCCTTTGTAGTAGGTATATGGTTCTGTGACACTATTTTCTCATTTGGGATTTCCTAGTGACTATCTTTTCATGTACCCTTTCATCTATTTATTTGTAATCAGTGTATCTTCTTCCGTGAAACGTGTGTTCAAATATGGCTCCCTGTTTTCCACTGACATTTGTTTTCTTACGGAGTTCTGGGAATTCTCTATGTATGATGGATACATGTCCTTTGTCAGAGAGATGTGATTTACCAACATTTTCTAAGAGCTTGAGGATTGTTTTTCATTTTCTTAACAGTATCTTTCAAAGACCAGATGTTTTTAATTCTGATGAGGTCACAGCATGGTAAAAGCTGACAGAATAAATCCAACACAGAAACCACGAAGTTCAGATGTGAAAAATGGACCTTTCCTACTTGACAACTGGGGTCAGCTGTACCTAAAGATAGTCAAACTCAGACAGGCATAGAGCCAAAAAGTTGTTCATGTTTTCCACAATACTAATCTTAAATGGGTCATGTGACTCACAGCTCTAGTGGGATTTCATGGGTTATAATTTTGGAACTAAATTCAGGACATTCAACAGCACTGCCAGCTTGGAATTCTGTAGAAGACACAAGATGCAGTGGTTCTTGTAATACTGAGTTGCAAATCATGGGAAAATGTCCCAGATGAGATGAGATGAAAAGCCTGGGGCACAAAGCCTCAAATATGTGATGTTGTAGAAGTAAACCTTACTGGAGATTATTAAGCCAGGACACATAAAATAATCCTTGGGAGATGATAAATTAGAAATTAGTTTGATTCTTAGCTTATGAATGCCTCATCTTTTTATCAAACTAGAATTATCTTTGTACAACAAGATGATTTTAATGCCACATCAGGTTAGAAAGACCAGTTAAGAGACATATTTTAGCTCTGTGTTGACAGTATCCCATGAAAATAGAACTTTGGGTCTTAGGGTAAAGTAGACATAACAAAACATTTCAAAAAGATTTCAAGACATTTCTCTAAAGTATTCCTTCCTGGACACTTGGGAAATGATACATAAGTATTTTTCCAGGGTCCAGCACGAGGAACTTGGCATCAACATTGGAGGAGTCATATTAAGACGACCAGAATGATAAAGGAGAGAAGGGGAGGGAGAGACTCAGAGAGAGAGAGAGGGAGAGGGAGAGAGAAATGATAGTAGGTCAGCATTTAGATGCAGGAATAAAAATTCTTCTCCACTCATCCATTTGGATTTCCATGGCCCAAGTTAAAAGAATTCCCAACAGCTTCTTTTAGATGTGGCAGACCAGGTGATGATCCAGACTGCAGTGGTGGATCCCACACACAGTAGGGCTTCAGAATGACAAGAGTATAGAGATGGTCCTGGATTGCCTTTATTGAAATAAAAGATGTACAGGGGCACCTGGGTGGCTCAGTGGGTTAAAGCCTCTGCCTTGGGCTCGGGTCATGGTCCCAGGGTCCTGGGATCGAGCCCCGCATCGGGTTCTCTGCTCAGCAGGGAGTCTGCTTCCCCCGTCTTTGCCTGCCTCTCTGCCTACTTGTGATCTCTGTCTCTCAAATAAGTAAATAAAATCTTTAAAAAAAGAAATAAAAGATGTACAGTGGGGCACCTGGGTGGCTCAGTCCGTTTAGCACTTGACTCTTGATTTCTGGCCATGATCTCAGGGTGGTGGGATTGAGCCTCACCTTGGGCTCTGCACTGAGTATGAAGCCTGCTTGGGGTTCTCTGTCCTCCTGGCCCTCTGCCCATCCCCCGCTGCTCATGTTCTCTGTGTCCCATAGAAAGAGAGAAAGAGAGAGAGAATGGAAGGAGGGAGGAGGGAAAGAGAGAACGAGAGCTGAGGAGGGAGGAAGGGGTGCCTGGTCCCGGCTCGCCCCGTGTTCTCTTCCCTGAGCACCGTGTATCTAAGTCCAAGATGCTGATCAAGGAGAAAGATAAAAGAAGTGCTGGTGTTGAACACTTTGCTCTTGAGTCAGTCTCTGATTTCTGTGTTCAAGCTGTGTGACATGGCTTTATATTTTCTTTTCTCTCTCCAGAAAACAAAGTTTTGGCTTCACCCATTCCGTGTATTCCCTTTACTCAAAAGTGGTTTTTTTTTTTTTTTTTCCCCTTCTCAAACTAGTCTTTGCATCTTGAGGATGCGGACATTGGGCAAAGGCAAGAAGCAGCAGGAGCACAGATGCAGAAGAAAGGGATTTAGCGACTGGGGTCCATGGGCTTAGACTGGGAGAACCAGAAGGGGGCCGTCAGAGCCTCAGAGCCTGGATGCACGGAGGAGGGAGTGTGTGCGGTAGAAAGCGGGTTTTCATCACTTGGTGGTGATGCGTTGATGAAGAACCTGTTCTGAGGTGGCAGCTGTACAGACAGACCTTTAGATGACAGTCCTCCCTTAGACGACAGTCCTTCAATTTCTTGGGTGTTGGAATTTTCCATGTGTAGGAACATGCTCAAGTGCCTTTAAAGCAACTTACCAAATGTGTAGGTTCATAGATTCTGGAAGATACTACTTCTATCAAAAAATATAAAAAAGGATATTATGAAAACGGACAGATTGAGACAAGCAAAGTCCTTAGAGTTTGAAGAGTTAAAGCAGAGTTTGAGGAGCGATCTTGAATAAAGCTCGGGAACTACCAGAATACAGCGAGAAAAGAGATGGACGCTGCGTCAGGTAACAGCGGAAGTGCGGGGAAGCTGAGCTGTCTAATACGTGTTTCAGGAAGACTGGAAAAGATCACTTTTCCTAAGGCTGGAAAATGCCCTCCTGAGAAGGGCTGTTTCTCCGAGAAAAGGGCAACGAGCCTCCTCCTTGGCAGAGTGCTCGCCCATGTGTGGCTTCTCTCTCTGGCCCCCTGGGAGGACCACGTTCTCCTGGCCCCTTATAGTTGGGGGATGCCACAGCAGCAGTTCCAGTGTGGGGGCCTGTGCTGGAGGAACAGTTACTGTCTCCGTGTCCAGGCTCAGTTACTGTCTCTGGGCTCAGTTACCGTCTCCGTGTCTGGGCTTCTGAGCCTCAGTACACTTTCCAGGTTCCCGTCTCCACCTGCTTTGGGGAAGCAGCCACCGTTAGAAGAGGGAAGGTCACGGCCTGCTGGTTCTCTTCTCTGACGCCCTGCCTGGGGGATGGCTACCTGGGGAGCAGCCTGGACCCCTGAGGGACGCTAGCCCTATAAAAATGTGTCCTCATGCTAGGCTGTTGAGGTGGTGGTGCTGTTTGTTACGAAGACATGGGACTTTGTTCTCTTGATTTCAATGTTTTTTCAATTTATTTTGTAATTTCCAAGTCATTTAGCAACGAAAACCTATATGGTAGATTGTGAGCAAGATTTCAGTACTAAATGTGGATTTAGCGAAAGTCTTCAGTTAATGTACAAAAATCCTGGTGATGGATCATGGGTCTTTGCTCTGCTAACAAGAGGAGGGGCTAGAAACCATTATAAGTCAAATTAGCACATTAAAACGTAATACCAAGAAGAGATGGAATTCATAGCTCATGAAGAAGAACATTAAGTCATTTATTTTTTAGAAATTGTGAATTCCATCTTTTAGGAACTTCAAAGCTTAAAAAATTCCTGAATACCCTCGGTTACCTGCATATTCCGGGAGATCCGACTCCCTGAGTCGTATTTGCCTTCTCCTTAGTATCTCAAAGCCCCACTTCCTTATGAATGAGATACTTTCCCTAGAAGAATCTTGGTGTGCTTTGGCTTGTTGTGATAGAATGATTATATACACTCAAAAACAGGAGAGTCCTTGTCTCTATGACTGGTCACTGTCCTCGTCCGTTCGCACTGCAGTAACAGAGTGTCCTGGATGGGGTGACCTACAGACGGAAATCTGGCTCCCACAGTTCTGGAGCCTTCTGCTCGGGCTCCAGCCCCTCATCCTTCCTGCACCCTCCTGACTCAGCAGCATCTGAGCCCCATGAAGGTGAAGGTCGCACGGGCGTCCTCAGTCCCAGCACAGGCAGGAAATTCTAGCACATGCGTAGACAAGACAGAACTGTGGCAGATCCCCTAAAACCGGAACATACGAAGAAAATAAGAAAATAGTAACAAAGTGGGAGAGGATAGTTTGCTCAGGAGGGGAAGAAAGTGGGTGAGTGCTGGTAGAGAGGAAGGTGATTCACGTCTGAAGAATGCTCAAATGCAGTGAAAAATCCAGCAGAGTGTCATCAGGTCAATATCCTCAACAGCCAAAAGCAGAGCTTACTCAGGTCCTGCTCTGCGCTCGGTGGATTTAGTATAGTGAAGGCAGCGTCTGCGGCGTCTTCCAGGTTGTTCTGGCTCCCGAGGTTCTGATACGTCTGGACCATGAGGACAAACAGATGGGGAGATAGAAGTATGGTGTATGTCACTCTTATCTGTCCGTGCGAATGTGCCATTACACCCATGTGTGGTACCTACCGGGTGCACAACGGTGTACGTTTACCAAGCGACGCACTGAAGGAACACCTGGTGATCGCGGTTGACTCATTTTCAGGTTTCAGACAATTTCTCCAACACCAGATTGAGATCATGCTTGAGACACGTGACCGAGAATCGTGTGCTCCGAAGAGGGAGAGCAAACCTCCAGAAACCCAGTGGATGCTGGCACTCAGGGTCTTGGATGAATGCCCTCACTGAACAGAGAAAGCATAATGGGTCCGTGGGAACCAAAGGCAAAGCAAGGCTTGGCTGACGTAACGGAACATGCTTTAAAACACACCAGTGGCCCCAATGGCTCCTTCTCTGCTCAGCTCTTGGTGAGTCTTTAACAAGCACATCTTTGTCAGGAGCTTCTGGATGCATTCCTCATCCCAGTCAGGTGTCTCCAGGGTTGAAGCTGTGTGTCTCCCCCCCAGCGACACACTGATGCACAACAGCTCATGGGAGCCAAGTGTGTGTAGCCCACCGAGCCGCTGCTACACGTCTGCCATGCCGTCTCGGGGCTGCGGAGTTGGTCATGGCCATTGTATGGACCAGTGCTGGGTACCACACGCTGCTGGTGCTGCTAGTTTTCCGGAGCCCACTGTCAAGCCTTTCACAGCACCCCCTTCCCTCCCCACCTCATCTCGCCCGCAGACACACTCCCTGCCCCTCACGGCAGGCAGCCAAGCGCTCCCACTGAGGCGGCGTGTTCCGGGGGCTACTCACAACCACCTACTTCAGAATCTCGGTTGATCGTGAAAACGCACGTTCGTGGTCCCCACTCCGTGCTTCAGTGGGTCAGACTATCTAGCCCCTAAGAAGGAGGGGGTATGTGTTGTAACAAGCTCCCCAAATAAATTTTGTGTACTGTAAAATTTGAGAAACATTCCTTTAAAGATTTTTTCTTGTTCAACAAATCCTTTTAACGGCTAAGCCTCCTGAATGTTGCATATTCTGAGGTGAATCCAATTGTTTAATAATTTGTCATTCTCTTAGTAGCATTGCAATAGTTAATTTTTAAATGAGTATGAGGCGCCAAATATTTTCCTAGACGACAGAATAGATGAAGTCATCTGTCTGAGAACAGAATGAACTAGCGTCGAAGAAGATGCGTGGCCTCAGCTCTTCCTTCCATTATGATAATCAACCTGACATTTGCAAATATGATACTAATTTTAAGTCTAAAATTATGTGAGGTTAAGTCATGACTTCATAGTTCCACAATATGCATTTTTATTTGATAAGCTAACATGCTTGCTTAGCTGTCATTGTAGATATACTAACAACATAGCACATCTATCAAGAACGTGGCTGATCATGTATAACAAGAACCCAAAGGAGTGTGTGAGTGTGAGAGAGTGTGTGTGTGTGAGTGTGTGTGTGTAGGTGTAGCCCACAGGTGGATTAGAACACATGCAGTATACTTATACGAGAACTCCTCAGGCTCTCCTTATGTGACTTTTATTTTATTTTGCAGGTTTCTTTGAGCTGGCTGCCAGCTAAGCAGACTAACAACCAAAACAAAGATACACGCAGGAGATTTGCTGCTGGAGGCAGCAGCTACCGATTGAAGGTGTGTAGGTGAGCATGTCACAAGAGGAAAAGACAGAGGTAGAGAAGAAAACAAGAATAAGTTAGAAACAATGAATAATGCATCAGGAAAGAAAACATTTTCCTTACAATCACACTGCCTTCTCCCAACAGACTCAGAAAGTCCTCCGTAGTTCTGAATAATTGGAGAGGTCGCCATGTGTGAGTTTGAAGAGGCTTGGATTTCTTTTTTTCACAGAGGAGAAAATGGCCAGAATTCCCGCGTCGGGGCCCACGCGGACAAAGAAGAAGCAGACAATGAGGCTGATGTGCTCGGAGGAAGGGGTGGCGGGAGAGCCTTGCTCCTGGCTGAGGAAGAGGAGCAGTTTACATCTTTGGGGAGTTTCGGGCAAGGGCTGTATTGCCTGTGGGAGGTGACTTGGGGGGACCCTGAAGCGGAGTGACTGAACGAGTATGCCAGGATGGGGAAGGTGGACAGAAAACCCAACGAAAGTAAGTTCTTGGGAAATTTTCAGAGATCTTGAGGACAGCGTATTTAAAATGAAATTGGAAGTTCATTTGATGACGCTCTCTCCATGTCGGTGGCGGTGTTGACATTGGAGTAGCAATTGCACTCATTGTAAGGAAACTAAAATGGTACACTACGTAATAGAAAAGTTTATATCCCCAATTTAAGTGCTCCAATACTTCCTTTCCAAAAATTTTCGGAATGACTAGGAAGGACAAGTATTGAGTACCAGTACTCCCTGGGACATATGGTTTAGAACAAGAGGTAGGCTCACCTCCCGAAGGATGAGTTGGTGTTGCCAGCTGGGTAATCAGGGTGAGGCGGGTTGGCTATGGGGACGTGAGTTCGTGTATGAAAGAGCGTCCAGTGTGTCAGGAGAAACGCCGAGTTCAGTAAAGCCAGAAGGAGTACCAGGAGCTGAGACCGGGAAGGGGGGAGTGGGTGGGATCACGAGCAATCTGACAGGTCCAGCTGGTGAGCTTGGACCGGAGCCTGCAGGTGTCGCAGAATTTCACGTGATCAGGTTTACATTAAAAAAAAAAAAAAAAAATCATCCCTGTAAAGTGTGAAGAACTTATTTGAGCCAAGAATGCCCATAATCTATTCACAGAACCTGGCCATTCAGGAAACCCATTGTCTGATGCTTGTAGATAGCAAAGATGTTACTGAATGATGAATTCCTCTCTCCTTCCTTCTGGGGTGGTATTTTCACTCTCCTGGCTTCCAGGGGACACAGACTACTCATGATGATAAGGGAAGTACCAATAACGGTCACAGAAGTCCATTCGTTGATTTGTATCTTCTCATCTTTCGGTGTTTAGGGAATTTAACAGGTACAGCCCAGACCAACAGGAAAGATGTAACATTTTTAAATAGAGACAAGTGCAGACTGTTAGTCAAAGCACCTCTCTCTTGCCTTCTCCCTCTCTTTCTGTTTACATGTACACATACATGTATACATTTCACAACTGAGTGTTGGTAAATTATTAGACACTTCAGGATTCAGTGTTTCACACTTTTGCGGTGTAAGGCAACATTCTCAGTGGAAGAGTTATGTTTCTTTCCAAGGTAGGCTCCTGCACTGTCAAAAAAAAAAAAAAAAAAAAAAAAAGTCTATTTACTGGAGACTAAGGTTGGAAGCAGTAAACAATGTAGCAGAATAGAACTGACCGAGGATTTGGGCTTGAAAGGAAACTTAGTGAATCAGAACTAGATGGACACACTGTCTTTCTTTAGGATACTGGCCATACTTCCTTGAGACTCTAATGACGAGCTTACCCGTTAAGTGGGGAGGACAGTGGCTCCTTGGAAGTTGGAAGCAGTTGCCCGCTGAGGCAGAGAGGGAGACGTATACTGGCTGGCATGGAGACGGATGCTCAGGGAATGTTAGCCAACCATGAAGATGATGGTTCCGTGGCTAAACACTTTCTTTAAAGAACTTCAAATATGTTTAATAAATTAGATGGAAAGAATCAATAATAAAATTGAATGAGATTTTGTAGGATTTAGCTAATTTGGTATGATTTTCATCGCACCGAGGAGATGCTCAGCCTCTACGTCGGTCTCTGTCCTCCCCCCCCCCCCCCCCCCCCCCCCCCCCCCCCCCCCCCCCCCCCCCCCCCCCCCCCCCCCCCCCCCCCCCCCCCCGGTACCCATCACCGGCTTTGGACAGACACAGCTAAACAAGCATGTGAGAAGCAAGGAAACGCCAGTGGATAAAATCCTGAATATGACTGGAAATGCCTGTCTTATACAGAATAGCTGGTCACTGGGTATGGGGATCGCTTTCACAGAATGATGCACAGACAGTCATGAAAATTGATGTGCCACCAGCCACTAGCTACCAAACAGTATTTTTTTTAAACAGACAGAAGTTTTGTTAACAGATTATGTAACAAGATATCAATGATTCATGTACATATTTTTATTCTTCTTTTGCAAATTACATTTTTTTCTGCAGAGATTAATTTGAAAACTCTTTGTTACGGAACATCATGTACAATTTCATGTTCTAACATTTGTCGAGAATGTCATTTCTTTATACAAATGATAACATTTTAGCTGCTTCTCATAGTTTCAGGGGGAATACTATTTTCAAATCTAGCATGTGGCACAAGAAGGACTCAGACAGCTCATCTGGAGGATCAGAAGTTTGTTCACATAGGTATAACTTGAAATACTAAAAATTTTTCCAGGTTTATGAACAATTATGCCATCATTCTGTATGTACATGTGCATGCATATATATCATGAGCTTATACACACATACATATATTTTATAGAGGTAATCTCTACGGGAGCATAATCACTTAAGGCCATTCTGCTGTAAAATATTTAAATCATTAAAGTATGTTTACCTCTCATTCCCAGCATCCCCTCCCCGTGTGCCTCAGGATAAAGCAACATTTCAAAGGAACTACAAAACTTGAATGGCCTTCAAAGGTCCCCTGCAGAGTTCATTAGCAGCACTGGATGCTTATCTAAAAGCTGTCTAATGCTACCTGCATGAAATTTACCTGGATCCTACCTAACAAGGATGGATGAGGGAATTCGTAAACTTGGTTTTATTTTTTGGGGGAATGATGACACTGGATTCTCAACAGAGGTTCTTAGTGGTCATGGAGTGATTGGCTTATTTTGCCTAAATATCCCTGCATGTCTTTGAACTGGTGAGCTCAGATGAATACAGAAATAATGCAGCCAGCGACTGGGTAGCCTATTTATGCATGAGCCATGGATCTCTAGGATCCCCAAGAAAACAGAGCGGACACTTGAAGCGGAACTGGACCTCGTTCTGTATACACTTGAAGGAGTCAGTTTCAGCATGCAGAGATCAGATCTTTTGATGACCTCTACTGCTCCCTTTACAGGGCAGCAGACCATCTTTAAAAGCTCAATGCTCCTGCAGAAGTGACTGTAATAAAATGTTTATGCAACTCACACAGGGTCCCGCCGCTGACGACTCTCAGTCTGGGAACATGGCTCCATCATGCTGACTGGAACGGATGGAAAACGTTGCCTGGATGTGAAATTGGTCCCACCCCTCGTCACGCTTCATTCTTGGCCACACAAAATCTCTCTGAAGATTTGGGCGAAAAAAGACCCTTCTTCCAAGTATTTAGTGATAAGTCTAGAAGATTCCAGTGATAGATCTGTAACTGAAATATGTAATTACCCGGCAGCATTACCAAAGTCAAGGCTGACTCCTGTGCCTTCTGTGCACGTGGTGAATGATGCCAAGTCTGGGGGTCATCCTCAGAGACACGATTTCTGTCATCATTAGTGATGTCCAGGGGCCTCCTCTCTACATTCAGCATCAGCTTCCTTTGAAAGTAATACGATTATCTTACATCATACTTCAGTAAATCTGACTCGACAGACTTCATTATAAGAATAAAAACTACTTTTAATAAATTTACAAACTCATGCACCAGACTTAAAAAAAAAACAAAAACAAACATACTTTAGCCATGTAATAACTTTCAGGAAAAACATCTGATTCCACTTTCACCCATCACTGAAGTTCTAATTACTTTGATATAATAGCTGTGGGATTTTAGTTTTTACTGATCAGACAGATTCCTCACTAATATGTAGCAGGAAAGAAACATTAAGATTCTATTCTATTTGACAGGGCTATAGAGGCAGGTGGATCCAATGTGTTTTCTTCAATTCTATCGTTCTGAAAGTAACTTTGATGTTCCTTTAGCTGTATGTACTTAGGGAACCTCAATATTTGATGCATGATGAGATCAAGGAAAAAGAAAAACAATGAATTTGACCTCAAGTGATCTGTTTCTATACAATGTTGTCTCTTAGACTGAAATAGGCTTCATCCCATGACCAGCTTGATTGATTTGTGATACCAGTTTGATTTCTTATAAATACTGGAGCACACATTTTGCTTAATATCTATATTACAATTGAAACAGTTCATACGTAAGTTAGTATCCTATAAATAATATATTAGTGCAAACATACAGAAACCGTTTTGTGTTGGTTTTTGTTCAATTATAATCTTACTAGACCTTGAGTTTATTTGCTTTCCTGGCATATCACTTTTCCTCTTTACTCATTGTTGCAAAGATTTTGATGATCTGTTCAAATGCTTTGCTGCCATTCCCTTATTTTTCCCTAGAAGAACAATTAAAAAAAAATAATGCCCACCTTTAGTATGGTTATGTGATCAGGGAAAGGAACACTCTCCCCCGACCCCACTATCACCAGTGTTAAAATGCCAGTTTTGGTTGTTCAAAACCAAAAGGGTGGTTTCTCCTTGCCAATGCTTGGTTGAGGCAAACGCTTGTGATGATTCTGATGCATGAGGAGACAATGCTGGGATCCCTTCTTGAGAAAAGATCCCTTCACTCTTACAAAGGGTTGTGTGGAGGGAATGTTCCTTTGGTGAACACGTCTGTGACTCGTTGGTGAGGGGACGCTTGGAGCTTTCGTGAACTTCAGAGAATAAAGCTGTGGACAAAGGCCACCATGCTGCAGGGGTCCATGGCAAGAAGGAAATATCCTGGGTCTCTGATTATCCTGAAACATCACTGATTTAACCGATTCTGGAACCCTCTTGCTTTTGGATTTCTTGTTATGAGAGAGGATAAAAGTGGACGTGGTTAGCGAATTGACTTGAATTCTTGTCGCCTCAAGCTGTATTTATACTAAATTGTATTGTTTATATAGGAGTATGCCAGAAAATTTCATAAACACAGTGGGGAAATTTAATTTTAATCCGTAGGTAGTTTCCAATGCTGACAAGATTTTGAAAGAATGTAAGTCAGAAATATTTGAAAGACAATTTTGTAAACCTAAAGTTTATAAAACATGGGTTAATTACTCCTTCATTCCCTAATTCCCTTATCAGTTTGGTGAGTTTTCAGTAAGTACCTCTTATATCTCTGAATTATATCAATTGAAAAAGCAATCAGGTTTCCAGTGGGCACAGTGAAACCAAAGCGTAGACATCTTCTCATTTATATGCATTATTCCATGAATTCTGAATCACTTTCCGACTTATAGAAAAATTATAAGTTAAAAAAAAAAAAAAACTTAAAAAGTTCTCTGAGGGTCTGTTGTTGGCACGGATCCATTAGTGGACTTTTCATACGAAGAAGCATATTTTCCTACATAACCACGACACGGTCACCATCACAAAATCAGGGACTTTCCAAAGCCCGTGAAGCTTCTCCCGCAGTCACAAACCTCCTTTAAAGACAAGGAATCTATGTCAGACTTGCACTTTGCCACTTGCAATTTCTTTTTCATTTCCTACAACCTAAAACAACTTCTCAGTCCTCTCCATGACTTTCATAAACGTGGCACTTCTGAAGATTATGTGTTTGTCATTTTGCAGAACAGCCCACAGTGCTGATTTATCGGATGTTTGCTCACAGCCGCAGCCAGCTTCTCATCTCTGGCAACTACCGACGTGCGTCTGTGCTCGGTGCTTCCTAAATGGCCGCACGTGGCTGTGGTTTGTCCCCTTACTGGTGGGGTTGACCTGGTCGCTTGACCGAGGTGAGGTCTTCTAGGCTTCTCCACTTGCAACTGCCTCTTTCACATTTTGTTATTCACAAGCATTTTGTGGGGCGCTGCTCTAAATACTCCATTCTTCAACAAAAGTGTAAGTTCCTCATTTATTTATATCAGTTGGGACTTGGGTTTTCCTGTTTTATCCACAGGTTTTACTCCAATAGCAATAGGTTTTTTTTTTTTTATTAATTAGTTTATTTTTTATTTATTTTCAGCATAACAATATTCTTTTTTTTTTTTTTTTTAGTATTCATTATTTTTGCACCACACCCAGTGCTCCATGCAATCCATGCCCTCTCTAATACCCACTACCTGGTTCCTCCAACCTCCAACATTAGCAACAGTTTTTATCTTGATGCTCCGTTGTCCTGGGTGGTGCAGGGGAGTGCATTAGTACACTGACCAAGAAGGCGGCTCCTGGGAGTCTGGCTAGCTTTTGGTCAAGGAAAGATTCTTTGTCATTGGTTGTGCTACAGATTCAACCCTGAATATGAATGTCTGCGAACAGAAACAAGTGGTGCACTAAAGTAGGGAGGACTTAAGAATTCAGAAACATTCTGGAGGACTGCATTTCTTCCTCTGTTCAGAACTTCAAAGCCAGGCATCCACTCACGAGGAACCAATGTAGGCACCTATCTGGGTGCACTCCAAGGACTCCGCTCCTGTTGGCCATGTCCTGGGCATGGACTGGGCCCTGATAACTGACATCTGGGAGTGTGCAATGCTATGAATTCAGCTTCAGAGCCTGCATGTACATCTTCCAAATAGTTTGAAGTGCATTTACCTTCCACCTTCTACCAGTGCTGTAAGATACTCTGTGTTTCTCGTTAGTTCTGTTTCTGTTGGTCAGCAGATGCTACTGCTCCATGCTTGAGAAGGTAAGACCTGAGTCACCAATGTAGCAGATAAACAAGGAGCACCTATCAGTAAAGCATTTCTGTTCGGCTGCTAGAAACACATGCGAGGTCTTTCTAGTAAACCCCCATTTCTCATCCTGTTCTCCTCTGCCACCAAGATGACCGCCCCGCCTCACCATCTGGGAGGGGTCCTGTGCAGTGTTTGCACCGCCCTCTGTGGGCGTCTGAGGGTCATCTAGGGCATGGTGGTGTCCTGTTCAGTGCTGTCCACCACTGGGCGGGTCATCAATCCTAATCAAGGAGCTTCCCAACTGTTCTCTCGAACTATGAGAATGCTCTTTGAGGACATCCTTTTTCTGTGATGCGTTCTTTGTGCCATTTTTGTTGTTGTTGTGTAGCGTTTTGGTTCTTTTATGGCAATGTGTGTGTGTGTGTGGGTGTCTGTGTTTTATTATTACGTAGCAAGTTACAGAGAAAAACTGACCCAATCCTAACATCTATGCATTTAGAGACACTAAAAAACAAGCAAATCGGGGCGCCTGGGTGGCTCAGTGGCTTGGGCTGCTGCCTTCGGCTCGGGTCATGATCTCAGGGTCCTGGGATTGAGCCCCGCATCAGGCTCTCTGCTCCGCAGGAAGCCTGCTTCCCTCTCTCTCTCTCTCTCTGCCTGCCTCTCTGCCTACTTGTGATCTCTGTCTGTCAAATAAATAAATAAAATCTTTACA
>NC_081563.1:2338157-2385995 GCF_022355385.1 Mustela nigripes
CCTGGGTGGCTCAGTGGCTTGGGCTGCTGCCTTCGGCTCGGGTCATGATCTCAGGGTCCTGGGATTGAGCCCCGCATCAGGCTCTCTGCTCCGCAGGAAGCCTGCTTCCCTCTCTCTCTCTCTCTCTGCCTGCCTCTCTGCCTACTTGTGATCTCTGTCTGTCAAATAAATAAATAAAATCTTTAAAAAAAAAAAAAAAAACAAGCAAATCTGTCCACTCCTACTGCCAGTGCAGTCAGCCTCCTGCCCCTTTTATTCTGCTTCTGAAATGATCACTGACTCGATTCTTCTAAATATCAGTGGTTCATTTGTCTTCACTCATTCCGGTTATGATGGTGTTCTTGAGAGGGTGCGTAAAGTAGAATTTTACTCGAAAGTCTCTTGTGATTTCCCGTGGTGGCTTCCGTGCTGCCCTTTTCTGTTGCGGCTCCTGCAGCCCGTGCAGCCCAGGCCCCCGGGCAGAAGCTCTGCGCCCTCCATATTGGCGGGGGCCTCCCCTGACCGCTCTGCCAGCCCACGCCCGGGCGCCAAGGGGTCTGCTTACACTTCTAAATACGTCTGTTGTTTCAATTAATTGGCAGTTCTGACAGTAAGCGTTGCCAATATTCACTTTTGTTAAATATGTTTATAATACGATTAAGACTATTATTTTGAAGAGAATCCTCAAGTAGCACAACCTAATTAAAGCGATTTTGAATATCTGTTTTCGGTTCATTTCTGTCCTTTGTTTATGGTCTGACAATTAACTGAACACCTCTTCACATAATAAAAGTAGAAATCTTTCAGACATGTACCTACTGGCTCTCCGTTAAGACGCTTCGAGTATTTCTGGAGAAAGAGATCACAGTGCAAAGAAAGAAAGTTACCTTCCTATGGAGGAAAACCTTCCACATTTCTGCAGGATGACTCAAACCTGGACTGAAATTAATCCACAAATTAATCAGGCATCTGGGATGTGAAATACCTGGGCTGAGCGCTGTGTGCAGGAAAACCCAGGGCCGTGGGCTGCTTGCTCTGCGGGTCCCGGAGCCCGGAGAGAGCTAACCAGCCACTCTCATGCTGAGCAGAGCGTGGATATTAACAGCAAATATAAATCCTGCAAACCACACTTTCAGTTAGCAGTCGGGATCAAGAGAAACAGAAAAGAAGCCGGTGCGTGGACTGGGAGAGGTGCGGCTTGACAAGAGGGTCTGCCTGTCAGCCGGCTTCAAAGATTTCCATCACCGACGAGCTTAAGTCATTTCTAGCCTTCAGTTTCTTCATCTGCAAAGTCGGGGCAGATACAGGAATTCGACAGCATGACCCACATGTACACACATGGAGTTTATTCTGTTTGTGGAACCTGACAAAGTCCGTTTCTGACCTCGGGGAATTATGAATGACATTTTAACATGAGGACTGATTCTTTCCTCCAACAAACACGGAACACCCGAGTGTCTGGAAGGCGACGGGGTGCTTTGGCACCTGTGCCGCGGGCTGGGTCGTCTGAGAGGTGAAGAGGCACCGTCTGTGCCAGTGTCACACGTATCTTGGTGGCTGCCAGAATTCCAGAGTTTCTCGTCTGGGAGAATTAAAATAAAAGCAACAAAAAACTGGAGACTGGTCGCCAAAGCCAGCACCATGTCAGACTTTTCCAAGGGGGAAAGCGTCGTCCCCACACGGCCTGCAGCCCCAGAGGGAAAGCTCCTCGCCCGAGCCTTTCCTCCACCCCTGCCTGGCCTCGAATCCTTCCTGCCAGGCTGATGTCCTTGCTTTTCATCAAATGACACAGAAAGCTTGTCCGTGCCCTGACTGGAAGGTTGGTGCTTCCTCAGATCCCCAGGCGGGATTTCCTCACCTCCACGAGTCTTGACACGGAAGGAAGCCCTCAAGGAAGCTCTCCTCAGCGTCCTCCGTTCGTCGGCGGGCACGCCCGCTTCCCGTCTCCCGCTGCTCGGTCTTATTCTTAATAGCACCGACATTTCCGCACGACTCTAGAATGTGCTCATTTTCTGATTCTCTTTTAGCGCCTGTCACCCTTCAGGAGGACGCCGGTGCCAGACACGCAGGGATCCAGGCCGAGGACGTCTCCCTGCAGGAGGGGCGCGCTTACCACTGTGGAACGGAAGAAGAAGCGACTCTGGGTGCCTGAATCGAGGGGAGGCAAGGGGCACTCATCCTAAATCACGCCCCCTGCTCCCATAGTTCCAAGAAACAGAGAAAGATTAGAGCCCCAAGTCACACAACCGTGTGTAGGCGTTATCACTCTCGTACAGTCCAGGCAAATAGTAGAAATGGTATGTTATCAACTAACGAGGGTGCTAAACTAGGTAAAATAAAGCATATAGGGCACCTAGCAGAGGACGTAGTTATGCTTCATTTTGTCACCACTCACCTGGCCCCATTTATAAGACACGCACAGCACACAGCAGAAGACACACACAACACACAGCAGAAGACACACACAGCACACAGCAGAAGACACGCACGGCACACAGCAGAAGAGAACGTGCCCCATTCACCACTCAAAGATGCACGTGTCAGGCTGGAGGCTGCTGGGAGCCCCAGGTTAACCTTCGGAAAGGGACCGCTCTGTTTTCTGAATGGAAACCAGGTGCCGAAAGGACAGTCGCCCTTGGGGGAAAAGTACGCAGACCATCATACGGGCAAGTAAAACAGGAGCCGAACAGAAAGTTTCCCGTTGTACGTGCTCTTTCTGCCTCGTGGGGTCACATCCGTGAACCTCAGGCCACAGAGTTTGTGGCGTTATGGTTTTTTTGAAAGGATACAGCGGTTCTTGTTTAGGGGTAAAAACCCACAACTGTCCCACAGAGCAAAACACACGCAGGGGGCACGGAAGAACCACAAGCTCTGGGGAGAGCACACACCCGGGAATGTCGGGCACCGGCTCCTTCCGTCTCTCTCAGTTTATTTTTTATAGTTATTTACTTATATTTATTTATTTACTTTATAGATTTTATTTATTTATTCATGAGAGACAGAGAGAGAGAGAGAGAGAGAGAGAGAGAGAGAGAGAGAGGCAGAGGTAGAGGGAGAAGCAGGTTCCCCGCTGAGCCAGCAGCCCAACAGCAGACTCGATCCCAGGACCCCGGGATCATGACCTGAGCCGAAGGCAGACACTTAACCACCTGAGCCACCCAGGCGCCCTGAATTTATTATTTTTTAATTCAATTAACCAACATAACGCATGACTAGTTTGCAGAGGCAGGGGTCGGTGACTCAGCACTTGGGTCGAACACCCGGGGCTCCTCCCGTCGCGCGCCTTCCTGATTGCCCGCCCCCGGTTACCCCTCTCCCCGCCAGCGACACTCCGTTTGTTCCCTAGAGTTAAGAGTCTCTCACGGTTTGTCTCCCGCTCCGGTTTCTTTCCATTCCACTTTCCCTCGCTTCCCCTTTTCCGAGTTTATTTTGGTTCACTTTTGGTGCTTCTAGGACTTGGGCAAAAACGGGTATCCTGCTGCCATTAAGAACAGGCATCTTGGGCACGACAGAAATCCAAGAATCCAAGGAATTCAACTCCAAGGTGAAGAGTTTGCCAAGAAATTCTTTCTCCACATCTTCAACTGTGTGATTGCTTGAGATTCGGGACAGAAACAGCCTCTGGGAGGCTGGAAATTCTGAAGGAGGCACATACCTTGCAACGCACTTAAGAACCAAGCAACTGTTCCATTGTAAGGAGAGGGCCCAGGAGTTAACATCGTATGTCAATGACCGTATGACTTCCTTGCCTACTTAACCTCGCAGCTCCATGGTCCTGGAGTGTTTATGATTTCCACTTTTTATAGGTGATGAAAATGGCATGTTCCAAAAGTTGAAATAATTCTGGAAAGATCACACGATGTGCAACATTCGCAATATGTCGTCATGCGTTCCTAGAGAGCCCCCAGAAGGATCCTATCTCAGCTAAAATCCAATTCTCACTCTCACATTTACTTTGTTAATTTATAACAATGACTCCATATCTTGACGTGACTGGAGGGATTTGCCATGTAACAGAACACAGAATTCTAAGCCAGAAGAAGCAGTGTTTGTTGGCTTATGTGCAATGGACAGTTCAACTTCCATCCATATCTAATTCCAGATTTCAATTTTCTTTTTAAATCCCCATCCAGCTTTTAGGACAGCTGCTTCATTTTCCCTTCAGCTGCCCTCCAGAACGTTGGCTTGGACCCATTGTAACAGACCGCCCGTCCCACAGCCTCTGCGAGAAAACACCCTGCAACCATATCAGAAAGACACCTCTGCTTAGAATCTGAGTTTTGGGTAGGAACATCTTTGCTGTGCACTTAATCCCAAATTCCATCCATGACCGGTCGGTCTACTCACAAAGTGCCTGCTTCTAACTCTAATATCATAGCAAATGTTAACGTGTTTCAGTTTTTACTAAATCATTTGAAAACCTATTCTGCTACTGGGCTTCCAAAATACAATCTGGAGGTCTGAAACTCTGTGTGGCAAATAAGTAACTAGTATGAATAACAATGAAGCCACTGAAGAGACCAGCAAATCTTGTGATTTAAATAAGAATAATAGTAATACTAGAGACTGCGGCTATAATCAAAGCATTATGTTGGCTTTAATATGAAACAATGTCAAGAAATAGCTTAAAACATCCTGGGGTGGGAAGTTCACTTCCATTGTTTCATTTCTTGTATGTGTTTTGAGATAATTTCGTTTTTAATAACGGAGATTCAATAGAACATGGGATTTATATAAATGGTTAGGTCCCAGTTGGATCCCTGAAACAGTGGGTTATTTTATTCACAATTAAATTGCATTTTCCAGATAGCATTACAAATTGAAGCTCTAGAGAGAAAATTTGAATGGAGACAACTCAGTTGAAAAGGCAGTCAAGGGAAAAAGCTTTCTCTTTTCCACCTATGACCTCTGCTTATTAATTCATTGTTCACCAATCTGTCTAGCATCATTTGGCAAGGACACTAGTTACATACAGAAGACGTCTCTGGTAACCACAGGGTTAGCATTTCAAACTTCTAAACAATTTTTATGAGGTTAATTTCAGTTTGTTACACATATTTCTGTGCTTTTAAACGCTGTTGTGAAGAGGTAGAATCACCATCTTAAACAGAGGGGACTAATACGGCCGCCTCCCTGGGCTGCCCAAGGAAGCCGGCCTCCTCACTGACGCCAAGTGTTCTCCGACTCTTTAGCTCTTGCGCTTTTTTCTGTTCTGTGCCTTTGGTGTCCAATTGTCCTTTTATCACCTGTCAGCGCTTTCACGTTCCGTTTGCTCTGTCTTTGTCTAGCCGGCTGAGGTGTGAGAAACCCCCTCTTTAGTCACGGCACTGCTCCGAGCTGACAGGATTAAAGGGACCTAGAAGTCGACATACCCCTGACTGCCCTGGACAAAATGCCCGAACTCCTTACGGTCGTCTGCAGAGATCTCTTCCTCCCAGAGGAACCCTGGCTGTTGTCAGGGCAGCAAGGTGCCTTGCTTTGACTTTGGATTTTGGAACCATCGAAGTCTATGACTTTGACGAAGGAACCTGGACAGACCGAGACTTACTTTTCTAATCTGCAAGACAGAAATATTAACCTAGATCACACAGAACTGCTGAGAAAACAAAATGCGGTAGCGCGTCCTGCACAGAGCACTCATCCATATCATGCCCTCCGTGCCCTCTGGTTTCTTTCTGGGGGCATCGGGAAGGACAAGCTAATAAGATCTCCCTTCTAGGTGGCAATTTTGGGTAAGTCAAGGGGCTCTTCAGGGCACAATATTGTAACCACCCATGGGATACACATTATGATGAAAATTTTAAACCAGAGCAACAGTATTTCTATCACTGTCATGGACGCCCTGCCCGACTTCCATAAACCGCCACCACCGTCCTGGTTATGGACTTGGGACAAAGGAATAAGAAGAAAAGAGAAATAATTGCATTACCTACCGCACACTGGCTGGCTTACTCGCGTCACAGGGAAGCGACGGGAGGGACTGTCGGAAAGGCACCAGGTGGCGCGCAGGGCGTATGCCGTCGACTCCCTGTGGGCTCGTCATGGTCTGCACTTGCAGAATGTGGGTTCCCCCAGAACCCCGATGGCCTGCGGAATGTCACTGTTATGATTAATGCCTAGGAGGGAAGTTATGGATGGAAAAGATGATATAATAGTTTGAACTTAAAGGATGAAAATTGCTTTTGATGACATCATCTGACCACTGTATTATGAGACAAACTTTTCTGACAAGCTATGGCTCTAAATTAGGAAATGGTGGAAGAGACCGGTGGAAATAATTGTCTCTGTGGTTCTATAATGCAGAGACCGAACCCCAGACCACCTGTAGCAGATGGGTGGTGTTCAGTCACTTGTCCGTGTGAATTTGGCAAGACCCCAATTTCTCCATTTGTGAAGCAGGAGTAGTAACTCTCAGGCGACATTGTGGGGATCGGCGGACACACAGCACCAAAAGTGTGAAGACTTGCCTGCCAGGTAGTGATAGGTCAATGTGTGTTTGGAATGAGGATTCTTTTTATTTGTATTAGACTTAGAAATGCAAGGTATGTTAATGTCTATATGAATCCCAAACACTATAAATCATTGAGAAATTGTGTTTTTTTTCTTTTTATATATAACACAACAAAGTGTCCAATGTTGTTGAGTTATTTCTAGATTTTTTTTTGTAGTGTTGTATCAGTTTATTTATACTGCATAGTCTCCAATATACAGTGAAACACAGATCACAGGTAGATGTGAAAAAACACATTTTGAAATGTTATAATTAACAGAGAAAGCCACTAGCCATTGAACCGATTAGCTGAGGGTTTAGTGCTCCTTTGATTCAAGAGGCATCTGTGGCTGCTGCTGCTGTCACCTTACTCTGCTCTCTGGAGGATGTGATTCACAGCACACGGCATAGTTGATAGAATTCCCACCCTGTTACAGGAGTGAGGGGTAAAGTACACCAGAGTCCCAGACCGAAGACTTCCACGCCAGCAATTTACCAGAAAAGTATCTCAACATCTGGGGATTATTGCTGTGTATGCAGGAGGCATGTACAGGTTGCGATGGAAAGATCAACACATGGCTTCTGAAAATCCAATTTCACTGTTTAATTCATTCCCTACATGAAATAGACAAAAATACAGCTCGGTGTGACCCGCATAACACAAGAAATCCCTCTATCATAATATCTAGCCGGCTCTCCTCCTGAAGTCCTGAATTTTCAAAAACCCCAGTGGAGGGACGGCTCTCAGCAAGAGAGAACATCTGATTCCACTTGCACCCATCACTGGAGTTCTAATTACTTTGATTTAATGACTGTGGGATTTTATTTTTTACTGTTTGGACAGATTCCTTACTAATACTTAACAGGCAAGAAACATTAAAATCCTGTTTGGTTTGACAGGAGCAGAGTTTAATGTCAGCTGGACTGAATTTATTTTCTTAAGTTCTATTTTCTCAAAAATATCTTTGATGTTTTCTTTAACCAGATTTGTTTAGGAAACAACTATATGATATTTAGGAGATCCAAATACATTTCTGATTCAATCCTAGCCTTAATATTTTGTGCACCACCCAGTTTAGAGTAAACATTCGCCCATAGGCTTCCATCATAAACAGGCAGTACAACTCACGAATGAGCCACACAACATCAGTCAGTGTCTGTTTCTATTTGGGTAAAGTTATAGCAAGAAAAACACATGGTCAACCATCAGGATGTATATTTTTACCCAATGCATCTCGTCCAGGAACATTTTTCTGATTCTTCTTGGATCCCTGTCTGTTCTCTTTTAGCTCTCTATGCTTCCAACATGGCACCTTCCTCAGTAAATTGGGATTATTTTGTGCAAGTTATGGGCTGAGAATTCTTAGAGGCGAGTGTATTCATCACAGAGCAGAGTATCCAGTCCATGGTAGGCAACTGGAGCTTTTTCTTGGGTGAAGCTGTATATTATTTACCTTTGTACTTATTATGTGCATACCAGGGTAAAAAAAATAAACTTTGCATTATAAAATATTGCAAAGTAAGTATCATTTTATTATCCACAAACATGTATAGTAACACAGACATAAGAATGATTGGAAATGAAAGACAATTTTTTTTTTCACTTAATGACTATGAGTGGTTTGTAGCTAGTACATTCATTATTTGATTTCCAAGGACAGATACTAATGAATAAATAGGACCCGATTTGTTTCAGCCTGCACAATTTCAGTTGCAAATAACAGACAGCTGACTCTAGCTCCTGCAGAATAGCATATATTTGTCTATGCAGCTGAGCAGAATACTAAATCTAACAGAGAATATTGTTGTCTGCCCGAAAGTTATTGTTCCCTTTCTTTCTTGATCACTGAACAATTCCCAAATACAGTTGAGGAAACATTGATGTCATGTTATTTGATATCAGTTGAAGGGGCACATACATAACCTCAATTCTGACTGATGACCTATAAGAGGAAGAAAGTGGGCTTAATTCTGGAAAGGACTTTCCTTTTGATAACAGAGGGCAAATGAGGAGAAAGTCTTAGCACCGGCAAATGCTTTTGATCACAGCTCTTTAAGGATGTGATGCCTGGAGCTAGGGCAGCCGGTCAGCACCCAGAGAAGAGGACCGGATGCCCTGATAAAATTAAACGACTTAACTAATCCTAGAACAGTCAATGTTGTGCATTCCTGATACGTAGGAAAGATGGAATACGCACGTATTCGGGATCTCTAATCATGTATCCTTGTCCATTCCTGACAGCAGTAATTTGTCTTGTCTGTCTTTGTCCTTGGGCTATATTGCCAATGCCTTCTAAACGGATTTACTCTCTTCAAAGAATCAGCTTTGGCTTTGTTGATTTACTCCATTTTTATTTATTTATTTTCCATTGATTTCTTATTTTTATCACCATTTTCTTCTTTTTTTTTTTTTTTTAAGATTTTATTTATTATTTATTTGACAGAGAGAGAAATCACAAGTAGGCGGAGAGTCAGGCAGAGAGAGAGAGAAGCAGGCTCCCGCTGAGCAAAGAGCCCGATGCGGGGCTCGATCCCAGGACACTGAGATCATGACCTGAGCCGAAGGCAGCGGCTTAATCCACTGAGCCACCCAGGCGCCCCTACCATTTTCTTCTTTTTATTTTATTTTGATTTTCCTAGTTTTTGTAGATTTTTAAGATGAAAATTAGATTGACTTTAAGTTTTTATGCACTTCTAACATGTACATTTGGGGCTATAAATTTTCCTCTAAGTACTGTTTTATCAGCATACTGCAAAGTTTTGATATGCAACATCATCTTTAAAATGTAGATTAAATTATTTTTTACTAGTCATTGTGATTTCTTCTTTTAGTTTTGAGATATTTAGAATTACACTTTATTTTTTTTTAACATGGCTAGGGACCCTCTAGTTATTTTGTTTCATTATTGATTTCTACCTTTATCATCACAGATTCAGTTTGATTATATTTTGTTGAGGGGGTTTTACATCATATTCAGAAAAGTTATTGGTCAATAGTTTACTTTTCTCCTAATGTCTCCAACCAGTTTTGATAAGAGCATAAAGCTGACTTCATATGAATGAAGTGAAAAAGTATTCTTTAATTCTTAACCACAGAGTGTATTCCATAATTAAAAAGAAAAAATCCAGTGAGTAATTCAGGAGACATCAAGGACAGGTGGATGATCAGTGATGCTGTGTCCAGCGAAGAGACTATTTTGCATCTCTCTCTGCTTCTTTGACCAGAAAACGTCTCTATATTTCATGCAACAAGCTTTGTTCTCTAGGAGGACATCTCGCTGTGGTATGAAAAGCATCCCTTATACACTGTATTCTTATGTGCCGTCATCTCTTGGTACCAGAGAGGGTTGGGGGAAAAAGATAGCTAGAAATAAAATGCGTTTTGAGGCAATGGCATGCAGGCTTCATGTGCTCTGTTGTTCTGAGCCTGAGAAGGAGCGGATGCAGGATAAAGGATGAGTCGTTGATGCACCAGTGGAGCCGAACTCACCCTGCGCGATGGGGAGCAGCCCTGCTTCAGAGGAGGGACACCTTCTGCAGGCTGAGGACACAGAGCGAGGGTCACACGAACCCCCGCTTTCTTGAAGGGCGTTATTGGGAGTTCTTAATTCTGTTCTCCCTGCGTCAGGATCTCAGTCTTCTCTCTCTGGCTGTTCCTTCTCCCTGACATTTCTCCCACATGTTCACAAGACATGCTGTCTGGAGAGCGACAGGAGGTGCCCCAAATCTCTGAGAGTCCAGACAAGCTATGCTGGGAGTGCCTTTTGCCCGCCTTCAGTTGCTCATCCAACAGTGCTTGCCAACCAGATGATCGAGCAAATGTTCAGATTTGTGGTGATTGCTTGTGAAATCTTATTTGGAAAAATTAATTATAGGCTAAAATATTTGAGAGGATCGTTATATTTGCCTTTTATTTTTTCATTCTTATTATAATTATTATTTTATTGTTACTTCTTTGTTTCAGTTTGGTTTGGGTTGAGTCATAAAAATCAGTTTTTTATGCATAAATTCAGAGGAACCCTGTTTTAAACATATATACTTCTATGGGGTTCCTGGGTGACTCAGTGGGTTAAGCCTCTACCTTCGGCTCAGGTCATGGTCTTGGGGTCGTGGGATCGAGCCCTGCATCGGGCTCTCTGCTCAGTGGGGAGCCTGCTTCCCCCTCTCTCTCTGCCTGCCTCTCTGCCTACTTGTGATCGCTCTCTCTCTGTCAAATAAATAAATAAATAAGTAAAATCTTAAACAACAACAACAAAACATATATACTTCATCAGTACAAAGGCCCCAGTTTCATGTCAGAAGAAGTCACTAATAGCCCTGTGGGAATGCAGCCATTCCTGACAGCTGGTCAGCCTGGGAGAATCTTGTGGATAAGGAGGTATCTTAATATAGAGACTTATTTATGCCAGAAATAATTGCATTGGCCACTTGATGTGATCTAGGATGGAATCATGAGATACAGAAGCTTGTAGCAAACACTGAGTAATAAAGATGGCTGTCTTCCCCAAATACCCTTTATTATCTCCCTTTTTTCCTATTCCCCACCCTCCACCTATGCATTTCTGTTTCTTTCTTTTTACTCATCTGCTCAAACGTGCATTCGACCATAGCCTACTGCTGTTTTGTTCCCTGCTCTCGACCGACCGCAGCGCACAGTGATTCCTCCCGCTGTTCATCTCCACGAACAAACTCATTCCTCAGTGCAGCGTTCTGCTATGAGCCAGTGACTCTTGTTTGTGGAAGGAAAATACACGTCTGTGCGTGCGACATTATTTGGACACAGCTTCTTTGCAGATGTAGTTTAGCTAAGATAAGGTCATTAGGATGAGTGAGTCCTAATCCCATACGACTGGCTACCGTGTAAAAGGAGAAACTGCACACACACAGAGGGAGGGAGAATGCCACACGAACACAGGCAAAGCCTGGGACGAATCCACAAGCCAAAGAACACCAAAGTGGTCGGCAAACACTGGGAGTTACCAGAGCTTCAAAAGGACCATGGTCTTATCAACACTTTGATCTCAGACTTCTGGCCTCCAGAACTGTGAGACAATACAGTTTTGTTGTTTAAGTCACTCAGTTCGTGGTGCTTTATTACAACATCCCTAAAAAACAAATACACTATCCCAGCCTGGGATTTCATGACTTTATGTTGGGCTTCAGTATCAAGGTAGAAAATACTTTTCAAATTATGTTCAAAAAAGGAATATTAACCATCGGTTGGCTTAATTCTCTCAACATATAGATTTAAAACCAGTTTTATAGGGGATTTAATCATTTTATTTGTCTTTGAGTACCAAATACCCAGGATTTGTCTATATAAATAACAAAGGACTTATATCCAAAATCTATCAATAACTCCTGCAAGTCAATGATAAAATACTGCACACCAATAAAACAATGGGTGTATGTTTTCTATGTGTTCCCAAAGCAGTGGGACATCAGACATGCATCATGTCTGCATCAGCCATGCAAGTGGCCCGTGAGCTTCTGAAAGGAAGTTCAGCATCGCTGCACATTAAGGAAAGGCATCCAAGACGGGTTAGTAGAGAATGGATAGTGGATAACGGACAGGCAAGTGACACGGCACATAGAACCCAAGTCAGCTGTGGAATTCAGTCACATGTGTATGAGTGTTCACTATATTGTTCTTCTAACAGGCGTGGATGATGAAACATTTTCGTAATAAAGTATTTGAAAAAATAACCCGATTTTGAGATATTGGACTCTCTCCTTCCATCCCCACGATTCTTCCCTGATACAAAAGCCCATTACAAGTGGACATATCATGTCAACCATTTTGGTCAAATAGATGTCAGCAGATGTCTCTAGCTGTGGCTTCCAGGATTAGGTCTTTAACTGGAACAGAGACAGGAGGCCCTGAGATGCTGTAGGACCCCGTAGGCATATGCACGAGTCACAGTGGAAGTCTGGAGGAACAGGAAGACAGAGGGGTCTGCTGCAGGGGGCATAGCAGAGACTTCTTGTCAGACCCGCACTGCCCAGCTCTGCTCTTCTTCTTGAATGATATGGTGAAGGTCTTACTGGTTGAAGCCTGCTTTCCTTTACTCAAAGTGAGGACTAAGAATAGTAAGCCTAAATTTAGGCACTGGCAGAGAGGAGGAGGAGGTGGGAATCAAAGCCAGAGCCACATACCACCAAGTGCCAACTGGGACTGTGGGGGGAGGGGAACACACAGGGACCACCCAGAACGTGTGGCTCTGTCGGTTGCTTCATGCTGACTTCAGGGAAGTCCTGCCAGTGAAGAATGCACTTGGCTTAGGGCCACTGGACTTCAAACTTAGACAGAGAGGAAACCATTTCTGGAAGAGGCATTTTCTACCTTACAGTCTCTGAGTTGCCTTGACTGAGACTAAATTTTTTGTTTGTTTGTTTGTTTGTTTGAACTCAGCATATCACAAGCATCAAACTAGAGAAAGACAATTTGCTATGGGTGAGTATCTTTGCAACAAAACCCAGGTGTGCCCCAAATACAGCTATGTAAAAAATACACACGTTTTGCCTTTGTTTTTCCTCAGTCATTCCTAAATACGCACATTTCTTGTATTTCTTATTTCTCAAGCCCAAACCAGATGGCTGATTTCTTCTGAATATGACTGGTTTCTTCTGAATCTCAAGGAATACTAGAGATTTCCAGGTCTTTCTTTTCCCACTCGATTGCTTTGGGCTGGTGTGGACATTGGGAGTCTTGAGGAGAAGAGGTTCAGAGGAAGGAAGAAGTCGGGGTGTCTCCCCATCTGTCTTTGCTTGGGGCGGCTCTCACAGGCACCTGCGTCCTCTCAGGTGCTGGTGACATGGGGCAGAATCAGCACGGTCACAGCCCCCAGTCTGGGTGGGTTATCCCTTCAATTCTTCCAACCCAGGGGACAGCAGATCCCTCTACAATCCCCTTGTCTTTGTTTTGCCAGGACGGCTGCTCTTTTTCTGTGTTTGGCACCAGCGTAATTCTCACTTTATGTTAAATTCTCGCAGTTAACCTCTTCTGATTGGATCTTGAGTGACAGACATCCTAACCCCAGGCCAGGTGGCTTTATGAGGGGACGTTGCTGTGCAGAACAGCAGAAGTGGGCAGACTCGAGGGGCCAGCCTGTCTGATAGGAGGTTAGCTGGCTTTCTGCAGTCTCACCAAAGAGGCCAGTCCCTTCCTTTACCAAGAGAAGATGTTCAAGTGTTGAGAATGTCCCACACTTTCCCTAGTGGCTCCAAGAGAGCCAGAGTTCCCGAAGGGTGAAGTCAGGAATGTGAGCCGGTGGGATTTTCCCACCAGAGCGGAATCCAGCCTCTGGAGGTGTGTGTACGAGGACAGGATTCAAACCTGCATCAGGGGAATGAAAACGGAAGGCCCAGGGAAGAGCACATCACCCTCGCCAAGTGCATTTAAAAAACAAAATTCACTAAAATACTTTTAACATAAAAGAATTGAAAGTTAGCATCAACCTTCCTAACAAAAAGTGTAGTGATTTGTTAAAGCTTTATATATCATTCCCATTAGAGGTGATGGTATGTGATTTTATTATTCACGATCATACTTTTGGTTATTTTTTTAACTTCTCCATACTGTCAAAACTGGAAGTTTGGTTTGGGGGGGGCACTAACCCTGGCAACCCCTCTCCCCTGTCCCCCTGGACGAAGGGTCAGTAAAGCAAATCAAATGACAAGCAAAGACCAACAAACAAAAAGCTCCAAACCCCATTTTGCCCGGTCTGGGTTGGTTCTCATTTTCTGTATTCTTTGGAAGCGACACACTGTCACGCCAACACGAGCTAGCTTTTTCCTTAGTTCACTTCACATTTTCTTGCTTCAAGTCTAACGGGCCGACTCGGCGCACCTCACCAGGGGCGTCGTGCTGTTCCGCTACGCTCAGGACTTGATTGTATTCTCAGCCGGCCGGCGGTGTGTTAAGTGGCCCACCATAAAACAAAGGGCCAATGAGGGAGACACACAAGCTTGAAAAGAAATAAAACCATCATTTCCTCAGAAGACTTCCCTTATGAAGGAGGAAATAAGAACTTAATTGGCATCCAAACTAACAGCAGCTGAAAGCCCTAAAGCATAAGAGCAATTAGACCTCAAACCCAATTAGCCTCCCCTTCCCACGCCACTTGGAGGCAACAGGTGTCCCCGGACTCCTTGGTGGCGGCGACTTCCTTGTTAGTGCTCCCCGGTTGCTGCCGAGGTGAGAGGGGATTCGAACCCCTGGAGACTCTTGTCCTGAAGATAGATATCTCAGAAACCAATTATGCTGGCCTCCCTGGGAAGCGGACTGGCTATAAATATCAACCTTCTCAGTCCTTGCCCGGTTATCTTCTTTATTTATGGTGGGGTGTGTGCGTTCACTTGGGGTACAAGTCGAAGTATGGAGTGAACATTCTTGTTTCTGTCCTAAATGGACATGAGCAGGTACTATCATTCCCAGCAGCTGCTTACAATGGCCGTTCAGAAAGGATGGTTATGCAGGGGAGTAAATGTGCAGGGCGGTAGAGGTAGGTGCTGGTAAGCAGGAGGCTGCATGGGACTCACCGATTGGAGTCATTGTGGGGACAAAGACCTCCCTGTGGGTGAACACAGACCCTGAAGACCAAAATCAACTGATACGATGGCCAGCGTCCAGCAGAGGTAGTCAAGAGTGTTGTGGTACAACTTAGCAGAATCAGTATGTGAAAGTGCCCAGTAGTAAACCTGGTAGGTGGCAAGTGCTGAGTCACCGTGGACTCCTCCGCCCTGAGTTTCCAAGGCAACATGAAGGGAGAATCCGTTTCACGGGGACTGTGTTGAGACAGCTCATACTCTGAAGGCCAAGCCAGAGAGCTTGGCCAGATACAGGAGCGGGCAAGGAGAGAATGCTTGCTCCCAGAAACATCTGCAGTAACAGTGAAGATGCTGACAGTACAGATCTTCCCTTCTTGGTGCACGGGATTTAGATGCCCATTTATGCGACAAATATCCAGATTCATTCTTGGAAGAGATAGACACACTGTGCCTTCAGTTGGGATGAAAATGTCAAATGAGTATGCCATCTCAGCCTGACCTGTGTAGATTCCTCCTTCTCATTTCCTTCCATCTCCCTTGGGTCGCACAACACAGTCCTACCTACCCACTGATGGGTGGAGAGCATAGCATCTTTGAGCCTTTTCTTGCTTCCATGCTGAGCCTTGTCTCTTCAAGATATTAACTGGGGGACCATAGTTGCTTGATGGCCTGTTATCCAGAGCCTCGATTGACCTTCACTGTAGAGTGGGTCTTCCTGAGTCAGGAACATTGGCTCTGCCTGGGTGTAGAGCCCTCTAGGTCTGAGATCTGTCAACCTCCAATGCTGGTCAACCCAGCTTCAGGAGGGAAAAGGAAGCTTACCTTTTACAGCTTCTGTGTAAAAGGACTCCTTAGAAGGGCTTATCTTTAAGGGGAGGAGAACGTAGAGCTGACATCCTGTAAGTAAGCGAGAGAACCAACGGGGCATACAGCGCCAAGCAGGGTGAGAGGGAGCGCTTCGGGATTACTCGGTGCACGGCCGCAGCGTTTGAAGAGCTTCCTCTTCTTCCCCCAGGGCACGGTTCCTCCAGCGTGAGAACAGCCCAAGCACACCATGGGCTTGACACTGAAAGGTAACGGATAGATGTTATTTTTCTCATTTTCAGGTAGTCAGGGTAAGCTCTATGACCTCCTCTTGACTTTCCTCTCAGTACAATGGCAATTATGGTTTTACACACCAATTATCACAAATGTAAGTCATGGAGCCTACCAGCAAAGGTGCCCTTTCTTCCACTTATGTAGGATGATAAAAGGTCTAGGACAGCGTCACTGCAAGTGTGGGTCACAGACAGACACTTGTGTGGTAACGCATGAGTATTTATTAGTGCTCTGCTGAGGGATCGGGCTCTAGCCCTACGTATATGTCTACCGTATCACTGAGTACATGTTTGTTTCAGCCACTGTGTTTTTCAGACAGTTGTCTTTCGGATGAGAGAAGCAGTGTGTTGAGTTACTGGGCCTGAGCCCCTGTGTCTCACAGATGCGCACAACCCCGCAGGGCTTGAGCACCTTGCTGTAGACCGTCCGAGAGCTAGAGCCAAAATCACTTGTGGACTTCTCATGTCCTGGCACTGAATCACTTGTTTTTCATGTTTTACTATGCATTCTCTTAATGGTGTAGTAAGATATTCTAAAAAAGTACTTATAAAGAATCTTTTTTTTTTTTCCCACATGATTTGGAAAATTTGGGAGTTTTAAAACAATACTCTTGCATTTCTATCTTAATCTTCATTAAGGACATGTTGATGTTTTTTCTAACAAGACTGTTCAATTCATGAAAATTAAATAGCAAAAGCCAAATAATCGGAGAAGGAGAGGTAGCCTGTGACAACAAGTCCAGGGTACAAAAAGTAACAAATGACGGTCCCTTTCTCCACTGCCCTGTGAATAGCACAGATATAACAACAGAGGGCATTTCGTAAGGTAGAGGACCAAATGAGGTGATCTCTAGAAACTGTTTAAAACAAGGCCCTGAACAGTAAAATTTCCATAAATACTGCCTATTAATGGTAGCACTGACATAACGATAGCTAAAGGTTTGAAGAAGGCCTATACGCCCTCAGCAGCTCTGCTCCGTGTCTTGGGTGTGTTATTTGATTTCATCCTTTCTCCAGCCTTAGTAGCTTCTACTACTGTTCTCATTTAAAGATGAGGACGCTAAGATGCGCTTGGAGAGCTGGTTCGTGGTGGAGGGGCTGAGAAGCCACAGGGTCTGATGGTAGAGTGTTGGCGTCTGAGTACCCATCCTGATTAGCTCCATGGTAGCCACAGAAAGGGAACTCAACGGGAGAGGCATCTTGTGAATTTTTTGTCCAAAAGCTGTCAGTTCTCTGAAAGAGACAACTTTTTACTGGGTCCTGGGTTCCAGGAAAACACGACTGAGGCGTAAGTACCTCGTGGAAGTAAGTCATAACTAGATCTAATTCCCAGGAGGGAATGCAGGATCACACAGAAGTTTTCCCCATAACGCTAGGGCTTGTGGACCCTTGGCGATGGTGAAGGCGTCATTTTGAATCCTGGTTCTATGAAAGTAACTCTGCAGAACACCGTGAGTTATGCTGCTCACCTGTCTCCTACAATATGTGTGGGCAATTCGTGACTGACAACAGTATTTTTGAGATTGAGACCAGACGACCATAGTTAAGTCTTCTTGCATATTAGGTCCTCTCCAGGAGACCTAAAACGGAAAGGCTTTTGTTTGGTCTTTTGTCTGTTTGTACTCACTCCCTTGGCCACCATCCATCCATGGCTCTCAACAACCGTTATACGCTAATCACTCCTAAATGTAACCCCCGGGCTGAGACCTCTCTCCCAAGTCCCTACTCCGCAGCCTATTCAACACCTCTGTGTGGGTGTCTAGCAGACCCTTCGCACACGACGAATCCTGCCCTGGGCTCTCATCCCTCCCTAACTGGTTCCACCCCAGCCTTCCCCGTCTCCGGCGACCTCGGTGCCAGTCTTGCTGTTACGCAGGCCGACAACCTCCGTCACCCCGACCCTTCTCTCCCGTCTCAGCCCTCAGCTCCCCTGCTGCATCCGCTTCACCTTGCAGAGATGCGGGGCGCTCCTCATCGGTCTCCACAGTCTTCCGGCCGTGCTGCCTGAAGCTGCCACCTCCTGTCCCCAGATCACTGCCGGGCCACAGCAAGGTCTTGGTCCACCCCCGCCGCAGGCCCTTCCCCCGGTCAGAGAGACGGTGTTGTTCCCACGCTCGAAACGAACAGCGAGTTCTAACTTCTTCCCGAGAACAAGTCGAACTCCCGGGGCACGTGTCCGCCTTCCCCGGCCCCCCCGGGCCCCCCCGTCCGTCCTTCCCGCTCCTCTTCCCTCCCTCGCTCCATCCGCCTCCACTGGCCCCGGCCCTGGCCCCTGAGGAGTCCACGTGCTCCCCTCCAGCCTTCCCTTGTCTTGCTCCTCTTCCTGAAACCCCCTCCCCGAGACGGTCTTCTCGCTTGACCCTCTGGCTTCCTCCTGGGCTTTGCCCAGACTTCCCTTTCTTGACGACAGCTGGTCTAGGCCTTGTGTCCAGGGGCACCCGTCCTGCTGTGCAGGCGCAATCGGCCCGGAGTGAAGCAACCCCGAGGCCGCCGTGCGGCATGTGGGCGCACACAACACTGCGAACGGCTTCTCGGTCGAACCTTATGAAACGGGTCCTTTGACAGACGGAGAAACGGGAGCACAGAGGTGCAGAAGCTTGCTTCCAGTCACGTGGCACGTGGGCGAGCTACAGCGTGAGCGCATCAGCCTGGCCTGTGCTCGCGCCGGTCTCTAAAGCAGAATCCTCCACCCCCACCCCCACCCCCCTGCCATCCGCCCCCCTGCTGAGGGACCCACTGTTGTCCTGTCAGGCACACAGGGCAGCGACGATACCACCAATTTAGTTTTTCAATCATCCTCTAAAGGAAACAGAACAAAGACTTCGGTTTTAGGGAGACAGATATTTAGATTAAAGTTATTGAGGTGTCCAAGGTCACCCCATGAGTGGAAAGCCGTGCTTAGATGATAAACCTGACTCCCAGCCTCCAATATTTTAGGAACTGTGCAGTTCTCCCCCACAGGTGGCCCACGAGATTGTCTGTGCAGAGAAAAGTGCACGGACCCTATGATATCATCAGTACGACAGCCAAATCCTAGAGGGGACAGTGATGATTTTATTGATAACATAAGAGACACCCTAGACTTTGAGCTGGGGAATAAGTCCTGAAGGCAGCTGAAAAGAAAGCTCTGGGGTAGAGCCAAGATGCTTACCACCTGAGCATAAATGGCAGGAGAACGCTTCTTTTTATAAAGCGCAGGGGAGCTGCTGTTGTGTCACAAGCTTGCCCGACGGAGATCTGGCCCATTCCGGTGTGTCTCTGTCACAAGTGTAATTAGCACCAATAGTGCGACAAGCTTCCTGCATGACCTTCCTATCTTCACCTGGCCAAAAGAGCCTGTGCTACCACAGGAACGGCTTCCAGTGACCCAGCATGAGAAATCAGCTTCCCGATGACGCCCCCACCTGACCTGCATGCTCTGAGCTTCCCAAACTTCTTTCTCAGCAAGTATTGTTATTTTTGATCATCCTTACTCATTGTGTGACCTATAGGAACTGCACGGCTCATGAAGTTGCCTGTGTGAAGTCTACTTAACAAGAGACCCCAGGGTTTTGCCTTCCCCTGCCGAGACGCCCCTCTGCTCACTTAGAGCTGGGAAAGCTGTGTGAAAGAGCCTTGCTCTTTGCCAAGCTCACGTGTTTAAGTTCTCCCCGGTAAAGATGTCATCACACATCTCGGCGTGGGACGGGTCAGAATGGGGATTGGGAATGCTTTATTTCTAAACCATTCTAGGAAGTAAGAAGAGAAATCTCATTATTTATAGAAGGTCTGTTCTTCCTTTTTCATAATTTGGCCTGAAATTTGGCCTGCAGTGTTGTGTTTTAATGTTAAAAAATTTCAGCAAAAATGTATCAACCTCCCATAAACAAAACAAAACAAAACAAAAACAAAAACAAACAAAAAACACTGGAAATTGTCCATCCTCATTGAGGGGTAATTTGTTGTTAAAATCACAGTTAAAATCAAGATCAATTTAGGAAGAAATGTGGAACTGCTCAAACACAGACACACACACACACACACACACACACACACACACATAACACACACAAAACCGCCCAACATATCTTTCACTCTCTGACGTCTGTATGCCAAGTCAGTGTTCTTCAGATCCTCCCATATGTCCCCAAATATGCGCCTGCTTATTTCATCATGGCAGGCTAATAGCTGTGGCAGGTTAGATTAATTGTGACTTGAAACTTGGCGTTCCACAGGAAGAAAATATAACTTTCAAATACAATACTTCTAACAAGTGACTGATTTTCTTGGAAAAAAAAAAAAAAAAAAAACCTAACTGTCAAAACATGACATGTCAAATCCAGTTTCCTTCTACCAACATATCACAATCTGTTTTGATGGAGAAAGGATATATCTTAATTATTTGTTTTTAATCTGACTCCAGACTTGACATACGGCACTTCATTAAGTTCTCTCTACATATTCTGGTAAAAACAAAAACAAGCTGTACAAAGTTATTCAACTTCTGGCATAAAAGTTATTTTTAAGAACTCCTATTGCTTCTGATTGAGGTTAAAGGATTTAAAAAAAAAAAAAAAAGCCTTCTAAAGCTTGAAGTATTATCCATTTTGAAAGATTTGCCAGAAATCAATCACAGTAGACATTAGCTGTTGGCAAAATTTGTTTCCTGGGTGAGGAGGGGTGTGCATCAAGATAAATTGTAATTGGTTTTTCCATAAGGTTTTTCCTTCTGAAAGTCAGATATAGTAAATTGGGAGAAAAATGCATATACAAGCTAGTATTTCCAAACTATGGCTGAAGCCCTTTGTCCCTCAATTCAAACTCGGATGAGGGAGACAAAAGACTATATATATATATATATGTATATATATATATACATATATACATATATATATATATATATTTATTTATTTGACTTCACACAGAATGCTTTATCAGTGCCTTTACTAACATAGCAAAAGGAAGCTATTCTGACAAATTTTTGTTTCTGTTATCTGAAGGCCAAATTAACAGAATTATCAATTAACCAGAGCATTTAATTTTTTCTTGCATGTTACAAAAAAAAACAAATTAAAAAAAACTCCTTATTAAAGATTTTTTAAAAAAATTCCTTCTAGCAAAAAAATAACATTCGAGACTATGCTGGTGCCAATACAGATTCAACCTAATAATTTGAATTAAAATTATCAATGTACCTGGAAATGATTAAGAATGTTCAGAAAGATCCATTCTTTTACTTACCCATTCGTACAACAAACCCTGGCTACTGAGCTTCAGACACTGTGGACTGAGTTAAAGCACTGTACGCTCTAGGAAGATAAGACATAATTTCTGCAGTGGGACGTTCATGGTGTTTAGGAGACACATTGTGATGACAACCAGGGAGAGGAATGAAAATGGAGAGATTTTAGCCAGAATCCTCTGAAGCAAACACTGGACACAAGATTGTTTAGGGATCAAGCCACTGGAATCAGTCCTACGTTTAGAGACTACAGGCTCACTAAAGTTTTATATTTTGCTAGTGTCTCTGAAAAGCCCGTGAAAATAGTCCAGCGAATCCACACAATTTAATAGCTGTATCTATAAGAGCTAATTTCTGACATCCGTTTGCTAATTATCAAGCCCCTACTTTGATGGGTGAAAAAAATCTCACAGGGTTGTACTAACTGGGAAAGCCTCTGGTGGTGTTGGGAGATCCACATAGTTGAAAGAACTTACCATAGCTTTCTTGGAAGTTTGGAATTTCAGAGTAAGTTCTAGCTTACGACCAACACTGGGTTATGAATGACTGGAACACAGATTAAGCGAGCCCAGTGTGAACAGGCACATGCACACGCACACGCACACACTCACTGAGGCGTCAGAACACCAACGCAGAGCTCATCACTCTGCCCTCCGGAGCGCAGGATGAAGGCTTGTCTGTTAGACTCATCCGTTTGTCCTCACTGCATATGGCCACGTCTAATACACAGTAGACACTTAACAAATACTTCTTGACCAACCCTGAAAGCAGCACAGAGTCAGGTCATGGAAGAGGTTCATGGACAGGGACTGAAATCCAGCAGTGGAGACCCCGGGGAAAGGAGCGTAGGTTTCATCTGTTTCTGAAGACGAGGTCACTGAAGGCACACGAGACGACCTTGTCTCACAGAGAATTGCAGCATTTGGTGGCATCTGATCATCAGCCCTGACTGGGGACACAGATCTAAGGCTGACAAGGAGCATTTCAGTCTTTGTACATTTCTTCATAGGTCACGGTGCTGCCAGTTTCCAGGACACCAACTTGGTTATTCTGAACAGCTCAGTTTCTGCCAGTCTCGGAAAGTTTCCACTCTTAAAATACAATTCTTGTGTCCATCTGGCTCTATTTGGCTATGTAATTAAGATGTTATCTGTAGGGAGGGCCAAAACCAAGTAGATATCTCATTTTTCTACCCTAAGTTTTATATATAGATTAACTAATGTTTAAAGACAGAAGTGGGTATACAAAGATAAATACCATTACCAGTGGACTAGAGAGGGGGGCGGTGAATGTGTCGGAGGACCTTACATTTACATGTGCGAAGGAAGGCTCTTTCCTTTTGAATCAGGGAGACCAGCGAGGGAGGTCTGTGTCCAGGAAGACAATAAGGAAGTCTCCAACAGAGTAGAAAGCAGTGATTGCCAGGAGTTGCATATTAAAGTGAGATGTATTCCTCACTGAAGCAATTAATCCTACTAGTTCTCAGTAGACAAGAGATTATAATCTCAGGGAAGCTAAAGCCTAAATGGTGTAGGAATATGATATAATGCCCAGAAAATTGTCAGGATTCCTAGTCCAGCCACAGAAACAGTTTCACAGTAAGAAGAAAGGCACCAATGGTGCTCTTTCCTGGATCCATAACCATAGAGGACACAGGAGGGACTGGAGACCCCAAAGGGCCTCACACACTGTGGGGGAACAGTGGCTGGTATCATTTACCGGAGGACTGTCCCCAGTCTACGGTCATCGCCAGGTGGGAACACGCGGTTTCTGAATATTGGTAGTGTGTTCTCTACAACTTGGGCCGGAATGCTCCTAAGAGGAAACGATCTGAACTGTGCAGTGCCATCTGGACCTCGAGTCAATGAAAAGATAGATAAAAATCCCTTAAAGTCACCTTGGCTTTTCATTTATCTCCAGGGGCTCTGGTGAAACAGACACAAATGGAGAAGCAACACCGGCCCAGACACACACTCAAAGTCACCGAACAGTGACAGAAGCCGTTCTTTTTGGAAATCTCTGCTTTTCCTCCTGCACTGATGAGCTTTGGCTAGAGGAGGAAGGGCTTTTAATGTGGCGCTTCTTCGAAGGTGAAATAAGTACAAGGACAGCTACTTGGGCGATTACTAATGAAACCACTAATGGAACTACCTGGAATAACATTCTCACAAGGGGAAATGGAAGTTTCCGTGGGCATCACTATCACACCGCGTGAAGGAGAGCTGGTTAGAAGCTGCTGGCACCTTTCACATAAGAAAGGGAAATGATAAGGCTTAGCCAAACAAGATTATATATATATAATATAATATATATATATATATATAATACATATAATTATATATTATATTAGCCAAACAAGATTATAAAATATTTTTAACACTCTTTTAATCAAACTCTTAATGCAAGAAATCCATGAGAGACAATTTGAAATCAAACCTCAGAAACTTCCTCTTTGGCAAGAAATGGTAGAGAGCAGGTTTTTAGAATCTGAAAATATCTTATTTCCCCTTCAACGTCAGCTTCTAATTTTTGTCTGGTCCCGTAGCAATTTCAGCACACACCTGAGTGATGCCCCTGATGTCAGGATTCAGTCTGAATAGAATTGGGTCTAACACATTTACGGTGTCCTCGCAGGGAGGACTGAGGGCAGGAACAGTTTCTAAGGTCTGTTTTATGAGGACACGAATCCCATTCACGAGCCCCCCCCCACGTCCTACTATCTAACACCATCATGGGGGGAAAGGGAGGCTAGGGTTTCAGCATATGGATTTGTGTAGGGGTCGGGTGAGGCCTTCAGTCCACCGCGTTACCTCGGGTCCATTCCTTACAGCAGGGCTCCCTCTTGGTGTTGTACTTTCTGGAGGTTTTAACAAATGCATAATCTTAAGTATCCACGATTGCAGCACGCACGGCACACGGAGGGTTCTCTCATTGATCTCCCCCATCCTGAAAACCTCTGGTTCTTTCACTGTCTCTATGGTTTTGCCTTTTCCAGAATGCCATGAACTTGGGACTACAGACTGTGGAGTCTTTTTAGGGCCGCTTCCTATACTCAGTAATCTTCATTTAAAGATTCTGTTCTTTTTATAAGTTGTGTTCTCCAAAGCTAAGGATTCTTTTCATGGAAACAATGTTCTAAAATTTGGAAAGACATCATTCATTTTCCTCAACTCCAGTTTCCTCATTTGCAAAATGGAGATATTTTAATTTCAGTTCCCAAGAACTTTGTTGAGCACCGAAAGGGATAATTTACCATCAGAAAAGTAAAGTGTTAGACAAACATCATTTTTTCTTAAACTCTCATAATGAGTGCGAGGACATGGGGGACTTGTGGAGAATAGAAACTATCAGATCATCCCTGACTTGGATGAGGAAGGAGAGGCTAAGGTCTTGTTGTTGTTTTTAACTATGTTCAGAAATCATTTCTTACTATTATTTAAGATGTTGCCAAAGTTCTATTATGAGAGTAGTCACCAAGAACACATTAACCCAGGAAAAAAAAAGGTCCATCCTCTTTTTTTTCAGTTTCTTTGTTTCATAACGAACAGTTGATATTTTAACTTTTCTTTAAGCTTCTGGAACTTATTCCATACGGAGCCACAATGACTTCTAAGTACAAAATACTGCTCCTACTTTTCCCCAGACTATCCAGTGTCCACATATTCCATGGTATTTCTAAGGCAGACCCTTTTCTGTTCCATGCAAAGTTATTTATTTTGGATGAAAGGAATCTACTTTCCATACTTGCGCTGTATTCCAGACTTGCCAGGGTCTGATGGCATCCTGTTGATTTCCATACTAGCAGCATATACTGTTTGCTCAGGATCATTGGAGAAATATGAAAGAGTATTAAGATATTAGAGAAAGTCTAAGATCATGTGAGAAAATGAATTTTTTTTCATAAAATGATTGGTTTTCATGGATCATCTTCCAGATCTCTAAAATATTTCTGGATAAATTAAAGATTTAAAAGGTCCTTCCATGAATCACCTGTCTTAATTTTCCCTTGATCTCTATTGTGACAGTTCTTATAATAATCTTACTCATCATTTAAAAATATACGTTTGGGTTTAGTCTATCAAAGATCTGAACAATGTTGTATAAATGTATCTATGTCCATAGGTGTCAGAGGGTTGGAAGAAACAAAAGAGCTATATAATGTATACATTTTAGTCTTATCAATGCAGAACAGGATTCTGTTATGTGATGATGTTTGTTTTGAAAAGATTCTATGGCATGACCAAAAACACAAGTAACAATTATTAATTTTCTCTATCTAGCACAATCAGGTGCAAAAATGTGACATCTCTTTTTAGCTCTTTTTAAAAAAAACAAATTAAATATGGTTCTAGGAAAAAAAATTGTACAACATGGCAGGAGACAATATCTGCTATTACTGCCATCTAAACCATGCGTGGAGAAGGGGGCACAGTTTGTACTGGAAGGCTGTAGGGATGCTAAGAAAGTCTTATTTTTGAGGCTCAGACACACGGGTCTGCTTGGGTTGAGGCTGGAGCAGAGAGACCCAGGACCTCCAGCCCCATCACAAGTTTGCTCCCAGGAACAAGCCGCAGTGGTCTCCCTTGGATTGGCATGGAGAGGCCCCCAAGAAGGGCATGTGTTCAGGATCGCAGGAAGCTAGTGGGGAGCAAGAATATTGAGGTGTCCCCTGGCATGCCAGCTAGCCCACCAAGTCCATGGCAGGGACAGGTTATCTACAGAGGGGAGAAACTGCAATTGCTTGCGATAATTCCAGAAACAACTAAACCCAGGTACAGACCAAACAGACCTATATGCCCACTGGGAGCCTGGCAAAAAAGAGACATGCCCATTTCCGGGCAGAAAGATACTATTTCTCCAGGGATGGATTTCTCTACCTGGCATAAAACTTGTTCACGAATAAAGGCTATCAGAGACGGTCTCAGGCAAACAAAAGTTAAGAGAATTAATCATCAGCAGAGCAGTATCATACAAGTGATACAGGAAGTTCATGAGACAGAAGCGAAAATACCAGATGGAGATTAACATGTACCACAAAGAATGTGTAAAATCATCATTTGTAAACATAAGCTACCTAAAGCAGATAGTTTTCTCATTTTAATCTTGTTAAAGGAATTAACCACTTAAATAAAAATAGTGGTGGGGGTTTGTACTTGATGCCACACCTAGAAATGAAATGTGTGACCTGGGCACAGGGGCGGGAGGTGACAGGACAGAATGTCGGAGGACCTCACGTGACGTTCCAGAGGGCCGAATGATTGAAGCTGGGCTGTGTCAGGATATAGGAAACCCCAAAGCAATTAGTAAGGTAACGAATCTAGCTAATTCATTCTTGTTAAAGGGGTTCCTTAATAAAAAAAAAAGTAGTGATAAGATGGTAATGTAAAAATATATTTACTTCACACTAAAAAGGGGAAGAAACAACGGAGTGAGATGGAGATGGGACAAATAGTCGTTATTTAACCTAAAAGGCAGTTTTTTTTAAATTTTTATTTATTTTTTATTTTTTATTTTTTCTAAACATATATTTTTATCCCCAGGGGTACAGGTCTGTGAATCACCAGGTTTACACACTTCACAGCACTCACCAAAGCACATACCCTCCCCAATGTCCATAACCCCGCCCCCTTCTCCCAAACCCCCTCCCCCCAGCAACCCTCAGTTTGTTTTGTTTTATTTAAAACTTCATGTCACTACATAAAAAAACGAATGATGTCCTGTATGGTGACTAACAAAATAAAAAGTATATAAAAATATAAAATCTCATGTCAGATTTGAATGAAAACACCAATAATTATGTGACATAATATTGGCTTAAGCAATATACTCTAAGGAGGAGATTGTGAGATCAGACAAAAACCCAGAGAGAATCCCCGAGGTGCCGTCTACGTGAAGAACAGGGAGCATCTAAGCACAAACGGATTGAAAGTGAACAGAAGAAAGGTTGGTCATAAAGATGCGAAGCCCAGATGATTTCGATCGGCCGTGTGAGCATTAGGTAGAGTAGACTTCAAAACAAGAGATATTACCGAGGAAGAAAGGAGACATTGCACAATGATAAAGGGGTTATCCCAATTTCAGCACAGAACTGGGAAGCAGAACGCGCACGTCGGGGAGCACGTGTTTGCGGAGGGGCTGCGCACCGGCCTCGTTTTCCCCAAGGTCCCCAGGTAATCTCAGCAGCAGGGCACACACGCAGCACCGACCGGCTCCTGCGTGGCAGTCTGGCGCACGTGGAAGGGACGGCGGGCAGAGCGGTGTGGGCGCCACGCCACGGGCAGAGACAGAGCCAGGGTCAGGGCGCTCACACCCCGTTCAGGGTCGCCCCAGACACAGGGCAGCTCTTCTCTACGAGCCGCCACGGCCTGCACGACTGTAGGTCAGCGTCAGGAAGTCAGAGCCCAGCCTGATCACGCTGACACGGGGACTCCAGAGAGGCCCTGGGGATGCCGGGCACGTCCAAGAGCAAATCCTCTTCATGGGCAAGTGCAGAAGTCGTGCGTTAGGGCTTCGTGACAAAGAGGCATGTTACTTTTTCCTGAGCAACTGACTCCTCTTTTGTGTCAAATCCCAGGAAGCTCACGACCCCTTTTACGAGGGCCCAGCACTGCGGAACGTTGATTTCGCACAGAACTTGATCTCTGCGGCAGCCCACCTGTCCCTCCCAATCGCTGCTCTTCGCAGAGTCCTCGGTCGTCGGGGTCGGTCTTGTCGATGGACATGCCGCTCACCTGAAGGCTGGTCTGGGGCAGGAGGGGCCTCTCCACGGGCGGCTCGTTCCCACGGCTGTTGGCAGGAGACCTTAGTTTCTTGTCACATGAGCCTCCCCGCAGGGCTGGAGTGTCCTTCGGGTACAGAAGCTAGTTTCTCCCAGAGCACACAGACCAAGAGACAGCTATGAGGAAGCCACGTACCCCTCGTGATGCAGTCTCTGACGGCACAGGCCGGCACCTCTGCCACGCTGGGTTTGCTGTGGGAGTCCACCTGCCCCTTCTCTCTGGGAGCGGACTACATTGGAGTGTCAGCTTCAGGACACAGGGATCACCGAGGGCAGGTGGGAGGCTCATCGCCATCTCTCTACTTGCAAAGTGATGTGGTGCCCGGTACCAAGGAAGGCTTCACAACAGAGGTAGTATTTAAAGTAGAGCTTTGACATACAGATAATGGGGAATGAGTATCACAGAGGAAATATATGGAGGAGAAAAAATATAACCAAATATAAATAGGAATTACAATGCTGTTCAGGGTAACGGGAAATAGGACACCATAATTGGAGCTATTGACGAAGAATAGACGGAGGCAGGAGAAAACGATGCTGGAAAAACAGACAGGACTCAAGTTGTGTCTCAGATACCACAGGAGGGAGGAAAGCTTGACAGTTAGGAGTAGAAATTATGAAATTTGTTTAAATAAGAAAGCAAAATCCCAAATCTCTTTTTGGCGAGACTGATGGTTAATTGGAGTGTCATGATCAATGTGGACGTTTGCTGGCTTCCTAGAATCTGGGTCCCTCCCCACGGGACCCCTCTTGTGCTTGATGGTGTGCTCTTTCTGGGGAGGTGGACACCACCAGTGAACTACCTGTCCTGAGGTCACAGACGGTTCTGTGGGCAATGGCGAGCCTGAGCCGTCTTGATGGGAAGGTGCGTGAAGGTCCGTGAAGGTGACTTTGAAGGTGTGGACAGAGGGCAGGCACCAATGCAGCCATCTCTGTTCCCAACGGTTCACCTGAGAGCCTGCTTGTGCTGAGCCACCTGGCAGGGCCAAGGGAGGACTGGTCACCTGTCTGATTTCACCTGTCACCTTCACCATCACCTGACTGTCACCTGACAGCCCCCTGACATCACCTGAATCCCTGGGAAAAAGTCCCACCCGAAAACCACCTTGTATCTGGCCTCCCCCCTAATTCGGTTTTGATTTCAGCTAGCCTGAGTCAGACTTTTGGTTGGATGCAAATGTCACAGCAAATACAATTTTCAAATGTCATTGTGGAAGATTCTGCCCATCACACATCCTCCAAAGTGCATAGTCTCTACTGGGTTTGGTGGCTGAGGGAAGGTACATGAATTTCCAGAAGGGAAAGTGTGACTGACTAAACATTACACATGTTTCCTCCCATAGTTACGTGTGGTATCATAGTTCTCACGTATTATGATAATATTACTTTTATATTGTATATGGCTATAATTTCCCCTGGAGGAGCATGCTGGCTCACTGTCTCTTGTGCTTTCCCCCAGGTGCTCGTGCGAAGTATTTTATCAGTGGAGGAGAGGGGTTCTGATTGTATTTATCAGATGCTCGGGAAGATGATCTAATAGGGAAGGGTCATGGGCTCAGAAACCAGATTAATCTGGCTATCCATCTGATGTCCATTTAATATTTCATTCAATCCTTTGTTTATTACCCAGTGTCATCAATCACAATTACACACGTCTTTAATGAAGTGTGCTAAGGTCCAGTACACAATCACCGCAACAGGCAGACGTCTCTCTCTCTCTCTCTACTATGAAAGCTGGCCACCTTCCAGGCTCTGCACATCTTCCTCTTCTCCATTCCACTCATCAGAGCTCCTGAAAGGTTGACAAACAGAGGTCTGCAGAGGCAAGGCTGAGAGCTGGGGATGGGGGCGTGGGGAGGCGACCCTGGCCGCAGTCTCAGGAACTGGAGACAGACGCAGCTTTCTGGGTTTCATGCGCGGGGCAGAGTCACAGGGACGCGAGGGTAGAAGGAAGGTCTCCTGAGCTCCTCACTCCTCGTCTGGGGCAGACTGACCCAGCTCCAGGGAGGCTGGTCACTAGGAGCTTTGTTTAAAAGTTAAGCATCACCACGAGTCTTTCCATTGCATTTTATCATCATTAACGCGTATGTCTGTACGTATTCGTCTCCCTGATTCATTGTGGGCGCCTTCAAAGGTCTGCGGTTTTCTTTTGGACACGTTCTTCATACACGAAAAGAAAGGCTGATCTACCTGGTGAGCGGTAACCAAAGACTTTCCTGGAGGTGAGCCAGCAGCGGGCCCTTCTGCCTGCAGACCTGCCTGGGATGTGAGAAAACCCGCTGCGCGTGTCCAAGTCCTGTGATAGTTTTCCGTAAATAAGCTTGGTTTGACAGTTTGGAATAATTTATTTTATTCGTTCGTTTGTTTTTTGGTTTGGTATAGATAACTGACAGGTTGTTAACAACTCACTTGACATTCACCAATCTATGCTATTAGAAGTGCATTTTATGAAGTATTTGTCAATTTATAGACTCTTACCTATGATGTGATCAATAGTTCTATTCTATGATATTTTTGTTTTCAAGTGATTATCGTTGTGGATCATTCCCCTCACAATAGGGTCACCTTCCTCACCTCCCAGAGGTACAGTTATTTGAAATTCTTCCATATTTGCTCTGTATTTCTCACTTTACCTCTGCAAGTTATTTTTATTCTGGTATTTACATGTTTCTTATTAGAACTGATGTTAGTCACCAGGAGACTGAGCAGAGTTTTAAATCTGTACCAACCGTTACATAACCAAGAAAATTTTTTCCCACATCAATCATTATACAAATTTAGATTCTGCAGATCACTAAAATATCTCAATTTTGCACTTTTTCTCCTGGAATCGGTAGAATTTCATTGCTGGTAGGATGACTGCAGGTTGCATGAAACTTGGATTTTAGTCATTAACAGCTTTAATACACATACAATCCCAAACAGAACGTCAACCTCATACCTCTTCCTTTTCTATTGTATTTTTCCAGTCTCAGTTCTGCCCACACAAAGCTCAAGCAGCTGCTTGATTTAGGTGACTTGCAGGGATGTGGTTCTGATTCCCCCCCAGAAAAGAGCTCCAACGGCAGGTCGGTGACTGGGAAGATGGGGCATGAGAGCTTCTCATGAGGAGAGGGCGAGCAACGCCACTCTAACCTGTGTGCCTTTTTTTGACTTACTCATAGCTGAACAGCTGAATTAAGTTCCAAGCATTCACTTGAGCTCGAGGGGGTTCCTGAGGTCTGCAGGCGGTCCAGGGCCTGATTGAAAGGCATGTGATTCAACTATCTCTTCTACAAACTTAGCAAGAGCGGCTGGCATTGTTCCCAGACTGCTCTACTCTGAGCCGCTGTCCTGGAGAAAAGTCCACGAGGAAGGTCACAAGGGCATTCAGTGTAGCAAGTGGTCAAGATGAGATCAGTCGAGTGCTTTTCTGACCACTGCAGGCAGCTGCTTAAGGAGTGTCTGAGTCTGCCTCTAGCCCTTGGCAACATTTTCCTCGCTTGGAAAACTCTCCAGTGTCCTGAAGGATGCCAAGGCGCCACATTAGCCTCGGATCCCAAGTGCCTGAGCAGCACAACCAGAGAGAGTGGGCCTCTTTCCCAACTGCTCTGGCAGAAATTCTGGGCATTTCCCACAGTTTGGTGTTTTAAACCCTCGTCTATTTCGGGATGAATCTGTTCGACGACCAGGTCTGGATTGCACTCGTGCCAAGCCATGGTGCCCGCCTGACTGAAGCACCTGCGTTGAAGGTAAGAGCAGGCGGTTCTCCAGAGGAAGGGGTTATGGGTGGGGCAGCAGATAAGCACTAACCCGGAGTGTATACAGGGAAGGGCAGTCGAGGTGGTGCGACTTCCAAGCTGACCTTCTTCACGCTAAACACTTATTTGCAATGACTCTGCAATCCATTCCCATTCTGAGGAAACCTTCACCCCGTCTCTTATAACCTTGCTCCTACGTGGGTTTGGAGGATTAATGGACTCGAGCCGTGTGGAGAGAAGACTGAGGTGGCAGTTGTCGGAGATGGAGATGTACCACTAAGAGGCAGCTCAGGCGAAAATAAGCCCATTCTCTCTCCCACCTGCACTGAGAAATCATCAGAGTTACGGGGAGGACATTGAGGCAGCCTGTGGGAGAGGGGACACCAGCTGTGGTGTGTGGTGAAGCTTGCTAGTGTGACCTCTGGCTCTGTAGCCCCAGGGTCTTGGGTCACACTTGCCTGGGGACCCCGTCTCACTCTCGGGTCGGGGGATAAGCTTGTCATTCTAAGCAGATCTCCACATCACCTTAAAAAATGCTATCCGTTATTAGATAGAGACGGTGAGGCTGGGTGGACGAGGGTTTGTGTGACTCACCAGACAAGCACTGCCTCCTATGAAGGTCTGTTTAAGTGAGGCTTATTTCTTTACACAGTGTCCACTGCCCTATACACCGACAAAGCTCCAAGAAGAGAGTAAGTATAAAAATACTAAAATTAATATCTCAGGCTTTCATGGTATATAAGAAATGAAACCACCACTTCTGTCATCATATATAAAATGTAGTTAGGTCTTTGTTAAAACAAGTCCTTTCAGTGTTCTAAAATATTAGAAACATTAAGTTCTTAAACAAACTTCATAAACGATTATGATGGAAAATTTTGATTATTTTTCCAGAAAATGTAAAACGACAATTTAAAAATCTATATTAATTTTTTTATTTGGGCATTTCTCTAGTCATAGAAATTTAAGTTTTAAAATTTTAATAGAAAAGAGGAATGATTAAAAATGTCTTTTATGGTAGTTAACTCAAATTCCCAAGACAAGTAATTTGACGCCCACGGAATGTCAACTAAACAAAACCAATTAAGAAGCTAATCAAAACTTTTAAGTGTTTTGTGTCTGCCTAGCTCTTAGAAATATAATGGGGATGAATCCCACCTGGTCATGGTGGATAATCTTTTTAATGTGCTGTTGGATCCTGTTTGCTAGGATCTTGTTGAGAATCTTAGCATCCATAGTCATCAGTGATATTGGTCTGAAATTCATCTTTTTGGTAGGGTCTTTGCCTGGTTTGGGGATCAGGGTAATTCTGGCTTCATAGAAAGAGTCTGGAAGCTTTCCTTCTGCTTCAATTTTTTGAAACAGCTTCAGGAGAATAGGTATTATTTCTTCTTTGAAAGTTTGGTAGAATTCCCCAGGGAATCTGTCAGGTCCTGGGCTCTTGTTTTTGGGGAGGTTTTTGATCACTGCTTCAATCTTCTTACTAGATATCGGTCTATTCAGGTTGTTGATTTCTTCCTGGTTCAGTTTTGGGAGTTTATAGTTTTCCAGGAATGCATCCGTTTAATCTAGGTTGCTTAACTTATTGGCATATAACTATTGATAATAACTTCTGATGATTGTTTCTACTTCCTTGGTGTTAGTTGTGATCTCTCCCTTTTCATTCATAATTTTATGAATTTGGGTTTTCTCTCTTTTCTTTTGGATTAGTGTGGCCAATGGTTTATTGATCTTATTGATTCTTTCAAAAAACCAGCTTCTAGTTTCATTGATACATTCTACTGTATCTCTGGTTTCTACCTCACTGATCTCAGCTCTGATCTTGATGATTTCCCTTCTTATGTGTGGAGTTGGTTTGATTTGTTGTTGATTCTCCAGTTCTTTAAGGTGTAGAGACAGCTGCTGTATTCTGGATTTTTCAATTTTTTTGAGGGATGCTTGGATGGCTATGTATTTCCCCCTTAGGACCACCTTTGCTGTATCCGATAGGTTTTGGACCGAAGTGTCTTCATTCTCATTGGTTTCCATGAATTGTTTCAGTTCCTCTTTGATCTCCTGGTTGATCCAAGCATTCTTAAGCAAGGTGGTCTTTGGCTTCCAGGTGTTTGAGTTCCTTCTGAACTCTTCCTTGTGATTAAGCTCCAGTTTCAAAGCACTGTGATCTGAGAATATGCAGGAAATAATCTCAGTCTTTTGGTATCAGTTGAGTCCTGATTTGTGATCTGAGAATATTCAGGGAATAATCTCAGTCTTTTGGTATCAGTTGAGTCCTGATTTGTGACCCAGTATGTGGTCTATTCTGGAGAAGATTCCATGTGCACTTGAGAAGAATGAGTATTCTGTTGTTTTAGGGTGGAATGTTCTGTATATATCTATGAGGTCCATCTGTTCCAATGTGTCATTCAATGCTCTTGTTTCTTTATTGATTTTCTGCTTCGATGATCTATTTCTGAGAGAGGAATGTTAAGATCTCCTTCGATTAGTGTTTTCATATCAATATGACTCTTCATCTTGATTAACAGTTTTATTATGTAATTGGCTGCTCCCATATTGGGGGCATAGATAGTTACAATTGTTAGATCATCTTGGTGGATAGTTTCTTTAAGGATTATGTAGTGTCCTTCTGTATCTCTGACTACAGTCTTGAGTTTAAAATCTAATTTATCTGATATGAGAATCACTACCCCAGCCTTCCTTTGAGGCCCTTTGGCATGAAAAATGCTTCTCCATCCCTTCACTTTCAGTCTGGGTGTATCTTTAGGTTCAAAATGGGTCTCTTGTAGACAACATATGGATGGGTCCTGTCGTTTTATCCAATCTGCAACCCTGTGCTGTTTTATGGGCGCATTTAGACCATTCACATTGAGAGTGATTATTGATAGATACATTTTTATTGACATCGAGTTATCTTTGAAGTCTTTCTTTCTGTAGACTGTCTCTATATTTCTGTTCGATGCTATTCTTAGAATTTTTCCTCTTTTATAGAACCCCCCTTAATATTTCCTGCAGTGTTGACTTGGTGGTTGCATAGTCTTTTAAGCCTTGCTGGTCTTGGAAACTCTTTATCTCTCCATCCATGTTGAATGTCAGTCTTGCTGGATAAAGTATTCTTAGCTGCATGTTCTTCTCATTTAGTGCCCTGAATATATCTTGCCAGACTTTTATGGCTTTCCAGGTCTCTATGGACAGGTCTGATGTTATTATGATGGGCTTTCCTCTGTAAGTAAGGAGACTCTTTGCCCCAGCAGCTTTCAAGAGATTATACCTACAATTATAATTCCTCAATTTGACTATCAGGTGTCATGTTTTTTTTTTTTTTTTTTTTGGAATGTATAATCTTGGGTGGAGACCGTTCAGCCTCTAGTACATGAATGCTGGTTCCATTTGCAAGATTGGGAAAACTTTCATGAAGGACTTGTTCCACTATATCTTCTAGACTTCTTTCTTTCTCCTCCCCTTCAGGGATTCCAATAATTCTGACGTTGGAACGTTTCATGGCATCATTTATTTCCCTGATTCTGTTTTTGTGGCTTCTAAGCTGTTTGTTCCAGGCTTCCTCCTGATCCTTTCTATCTGTTTGTCCTCCAGATCACTAATTCTATCTTCTGTCTCAGTTACCCTAGCTTTGAGAGAGTTTAGATTAGATTGGAACTCCTTGAGAGCATTGTGAACCTCCTCCCTGGTAGCTTTAAGCTCCACCCTAACATTGTGAACATCCTGTCTGGTCGCTTTCAGCTTGGCCCTAATCAATTCTGTTTGGATATCCATGGCTTTATCCAACCTAGCTATTGCCTGAATAATAGTTAGCCTGAATTCTCTTTCTGACATATAGTCTATGTTGATAGCCATTAGCTCTATTGCAGAAGGTCTATCTTCTGTAATTTTCTTCTTTTGGGCATTCCTTTTCCTAGTCATTTTGGTGGAAGATGACTGAACAGATGTAGCTGGATGTATTAACCATGGTGCAGTCAAGGTGCACCCTGGAACACTTCTGAGCAATCAGGATTCCCCACCCAAACAAGAGACAAAAGAAAAGAAAAAGAAAAAAAAAAGAGAAGAAAAAGAGATAGAGAGAGAGACAGGAAAGAAAGGGAAGATGAAAGAGAAGGTTCAGCCCAAATGGGCCCCAAGGGCTACAAGGATGGTTCAACATTTGCAAATCAATCAATGTGATAGAACAAATTAATATGAGAAGAGAGAAGAACCACATGGTCCTCTCAATTGATGCAGAAAAAACATTGACAAAATCCAGCATCCGTTTCTGATTAAAACGCTTCAAAGTATAGGGATAGAGGGAACATTCCTGAGCTTCATCAAATCTATCTATGAAAGACCCACAGCAAATATTATCCTCAATGGGAAAAAGCTTGAGTCCTTCCCGTTGAGATCAGGAACAAGACAAGGAAGCCCACTTTCACCATTCTTGTTCAACATAGTATTAGAAGTCCTAGCAACAGCAATCAGACAACAAAGAGAAATAAAAGGTATCCAAATTGACAATGAAGAAGTCAAACTCTCTCTCTTCGCAGATGACAGGATTCTTTATATGGAAAACCCAAAAGACTCCACCCTCAAACTACTAGAACTCATACAGCAATTCAGCAATGTGGCAGGATACAAAGTCAATGTGCAGAAATCAGTGGCTTTCTTATACACTAACAATGAAAATACAGAAAGGAGAATTAGAGAATCGATTCCATTTACTATAGCACCAAGAACCATCAGATACCTGGGAATAAACCTAATCAAAGAGGTAAAGGATCTGTACTCGAGGAATTACAGAACACTCATGAAGGAAATTGAAGAAGACACAAAAAGATGGAAGACCATTCCATGCTCTTGGATCAGAAGAATAAACATTGTTAAAATGTCTATACTGCCTAGAGCAATCTATACTTTTAATGCAATTCCGATCAAAATTCCACCAGTATTCTTTAAAGAGCTGGAGAAAATAATCCAGAAATTTGTATGGAATCAGAAGAGACCCCGAATCGCTAAGGAAATGTTGAAAAACAAAAATAAAACTGGGAGCATCACATTACCTGATTTAAGGCTTTATTACAAAGCTGTCGTCACCAAGACAACATGGTACTGGCATAAAAACAGACACGTAGACCAGTGGAACAGAGTAGAGAGCCCAGATATGGACCCTCAACTCTATGGTCAATTAATCTTTGACAAAACAGGAAAAAATCTACAGTGGAAAAAAGACAGTCTTTTCAATAAATGGTGCTGGGAAAACTGGGTAGCTATATGTAGAAGAATGAAACTCGACCATTCTCTTACACCTTACACAAAGATAAACTCAAAATGGATAAAAGACCTCAATGTGAGACAGGAATCCATCAGAATCCTAGAGGAGAACATAGGCAGTAACCTCTTTGATATCAGCCACAGCAACTTCTTTCAAGATATGTCTCCAAAGGCAAAGGAAACAAAAGCAAAAATAAACTTTTGGGACTTCATCAAAATCAAAAGCTTCTGCACAGCAAAGGAAACAGTCAACAAAACAAAGAGGCAATGGGAGAAGATCCCACGGATCCCACGGAGATCCCAATCCCACGGAATGGGAGAAGATATTTGCAAATGACAGTACAGATATCCAGGATCTATAATGAACTCCTCAAACTCAACACACACAAAACAGGCAATCATATAAAAAAATGGGCAGAAGATATGAACAGTCACTTCTCCAATCAAGACATACAAATGGCTATCAGACACATGAAAAAATGTTCATCATCACTAGCCCTCAGGGAGATTCAAATTAAAACCACATTGAGATATCACCTTACACCAGTTAGAATGGCCAAAATTAACAATACAGGAAACAACATGTGTTGGAGAGGATGTGGAGAAAGGGGAACCCTCTTCCACTGTTGGTGGGAATGCAGGTTGGTGTAGCCTCTTTGGAGAACAGTGTGGAGATTTCTCAAAAAATTAAAAATAGAACTTCCCTATGACCCTGCCATTGCACTCCTGGGTATTTACCCCAAAGATACAGATGTAGTGAAAAGAAGAGCCATCTGGACCCCAATGTTTATAGCAGCAATGGCCACGGTCGCCAAACTATGGAAAGAACCAAGATGCCCTTCAACAGATGAATGGATAAGGAAGATGTGGTCCATATACACTATGGAGTATGATGCCTCCATCAGAAAGGATGAATACCCAACTTTTGTAGCAACATGGATGGGACTGGAAGAGATGATGCTGAGTGAAATAAGTCAAGCAGAGAGAGTCAATTATCATATGGTTTCACTTATTTGTGGAGCATAACAAATAGCATGGAGGACATGGGGAGATGGAGAGGAGAAGGGAGTTGGGGGAAATTGGAAGGGGAGGTGAATCGTGAGAGACTACGGACAATTGAGACTATGGACTATTGAAAAACAATCTGAGGCATTTGAAGTGGCGGGGGGGGGGGGGGGGGTTGGGGTACCAGGTGGTGGGTATTATAGAAGACACGGATTGCATGGAGCACTGGATGTGGTTCAAAAATAATGAATACTGTTATGCTGAAAATAAATAAATTTAATTAAAAAAAATATAATGGGGGGGGGGATGTGATGGTGTGATTTATAATGAGAAAGATGTATATTTAGTCCTAGCACAGAGCCCCTAAAATCTTTGGAATTTCTTAGGTGATGAGAGCAATACTGGTGTCTCCTGTTAATGAGGTGACTTTTGGAAGGCACCTAAGGATGGAGGTGGTTGCCAGGGGAACCAACTCTGTGATTACAGAGTTGGGACTTTTGGTCCCACCCCTGACCTCCAGGGAGGGGTAAGGGTTTGGAGGCTGAATCTATGGTCAATGGCCAATGATCCAATCAATCATGTTTCTGTAAAAATGCTTTTTTGAAAACCGAAATGGATGGAGCTCAGAGAGCTTCCAGGTTGGGAAACATATGGAGGTTTGGGGGGACTGGCACCTGGAGAGAACAACGGAAGCTCCTTTCTCCATATCTTGCCCCACACATCTCTTCCATCTGGTTGTTCTGAGTTACATCCTTTTACAATGAACGTGATCTAGTGAGTAAGATGTTTCTCTGAGTTCTGTGGGCTGCTCTTGCAAATGACTCAAACCTGACGAGGCAGTTGTCTCTAGTCCGTAGCCAGTGGACCAGAAGTACAAGTGAGGACGTGGACTCGTGTCAGAGTTGGGGGGCCATCTCGTAGGGCTGAGCCCTTGCCTCGGCGGTCTGACAGCACCACCGTTAGAAATGGCAGAAGTGAGCACCTAGCTGGAGTCAGAGAGTTGCCTGGCGGTGTTGAGACGCCCGGCCCTCACACTGGAGTGGGCTGCATTATCCTAACTGGCGTCAGAATCAGTAGTTGGGGGATCAGAGGTGGAGTTGGGAGCAAGACTGTAGAAACTAAGAGCATATTTAAGAATGAAAGGAGAAAAGGTCTAAGCTCCACCACTATACTCATATGATGCAGAGTAATGAAATTTGACGTTATTTATTGAGCGCTAGCTGTGTGCTAGGTATCCTGGTAAATGTATGCAGAATAATGAAATTGGATACTATTTATTGAGCGCTAGCTGTGTGCTAGGTACCCTGGTAAATGTTTTACATATTTCATTGCATTAAATTTTTCCACTTTACAGAAGGAAGTGTCAAGCCGTGGTGAGGTCACACAGCTAATACATGAGAGATGTGGGATTTTCACCGAGGTACTGTGCTTCCAGGGTCCGCCACAGACGCCAAACACCTCTCTCTGACAGGCATGTATGGAACACATATTCAGTTGGTTTCCGTACATGTTCAGTTTCAGCCATTCTACAGAACAGATGCCACTCGGGTGGAATTATGTCACTGCAAAAGTCGTATGCTAAAGTCCTAATGCACAGTACCCCAGAATGCACCCTCATTTGAAAACAGGGTCAGTGCAGACATGGTTTGTTCAGATGAGGTCGTCCTGGAGTAGAGTGAGCGCTCATGGTGTGGCTCATGTCCTTACCAAGAGTGGGGGCTTTGGCCATGAACACAGACAGAGAATGCCATGCGAGGAGGCAGACAGAGACCTACAAGCTGAGGGACTGGGTCTTGAAGATGGCCAGAAAACCACCCGGAGCAGAGCAGGGGCCTGGAAGCTTCTCACTCAGGCCCAGAAGGAAGCAGCTTTGCTGACGCCTGGGCCAGACTTTTGTCCTCCGGGCTGTGAGGCCGCACAAGTCTGCTGTTTAAGGGCCCCATCTCTGCTTTGTGATGGTGGCCCCAGGAAACCGAGAGAGAGTCTGTCTTCCTCCCTCCACCCAGAAGGAAGTGAGGACTAAAACCTGGCAAAACATAGACACTTCAGCTATTTAAGGGCAGAACCCTTATTAACATTGAAGCCTTTTGGGATCCAAGGCCCCCACTCTTTGAAGTGGGATAGCACCAGGAGCTTACAGTGGGCTGCACGTGATCCCTTAGTCCTGGCAGGAAACAGTGTGTTGCCTGATACATATTCTCAATAAGGGCACTCTTTCTTGGTTCATATAGTATAAGAAAAATATTTCGGGGCACCTGGGTGGCTCATTGGGTTAAAGCCTCTGCTTTCAGCTCAGGTCATGGTCTCAGGGTCCTGGGATCGAGCCCCGCATGGGGCTCTCTGCTAGCAGGGAGCCTGCTTCCTCCCTCTCCCTCTGCCTGCCTCTGCCTACTTGTGATCTCTCTGTCAGATAAATACATAAAATCTTAAAAAAAAAAAGAAAAATGTTTCTTTTTTTAAAAGGACTGTTAATTATTTACATATTCAGAAACCTTCTGGTTTCCTCCTTCTTTGAAACAATTCTATACCATAGACATGTTTCATCGAATAAGTCTGCACTAGAGGCTTTTGCTACTTGAAATGCACTCACGAATCTGGGTGTTACACATAAACAGTGAATCTTGGGACACTACAGCAAACACTAATGATGTACTATATGGTGACTAACATAACACAATAAAAATAATAAATAAAAAAAGGGTCTTTAGAATTTTATGCCATTTCATTAAAGAATTGGGCATAATCTGCATTCTTAGCTAGAGCTAAGAATCACTGAGTACCAACTTATGATTGTTTCATGTTAAAAAGATGGTGAAGAATAGAATCGTTTATTTATCCGGGATAAAAGTCTTTCCAGAACTCCACATTATAGAGTTCACAGGATAACCAAATTCCTTGAGAAACACTTAATCTCTTGTAACAAGTGACTCTAAGGCAAATGGCCAGTTACTTGAGGCATTTATGTATCTGTTTCTAGTCTTTTAGAGAATTCTCTTATCTTTTTTTGTCTCCAACTCCAATAATAAAAAGCAAGCAAATTGATAAAAGAGGTCATTAATGTTGCATTTGGGTTAAATGATAAATCCTAATAAAGATGATTTGAAAAATCCTGAGCTCCATTTCCACTGTTCTCTTTATAAGAGATCTCTATCAGGATGCCTATAAAATGCATTTGTTCCGAAGTATGTGGTGAAATGCCCGTTTCAGAACAAAAGCTGATGGCAGTGCAGAGTGGGAGTAGAGGAATAAATGCGGAGGTTATTTTTATGATGACTAGGTGTGCAGACGTAGGTCTGCCTCCTTCTTTGAGCATTACGATGCACCTGTGCAAAATATGTTCACTTGGCTGCCAGAGCTAGGAAGGATTTGATTCAACATTAGCTGAACCAGAAGCTTTAATTCTTATCGTGGGCAAGGATATTTCCCAAGCATCTTCATTAGCTGTGGGACAAAACTGAAGACGGAACAAATGTGAGTGTGAGTGACATTTGGGTAGTATTACTCACGGGTGATGTTGAGAGAGAGGGTGATGTGAACAGAAATGTTATTGGATTATTTTAATGAACAAGCCACAGGAGTAGATGTTATTTCAGTATTTGAAGTGTATCCTAAGGGACAATTTATATATCCTGGGATTACAACTAGGAGCATTTTGAGAAACCACTAGGACCATCTTTATCCAAATACAACCAAAAGTCAGTTTCTTCAAAATTCCAAGAAAGGGGCAGGGCAGAAGAAACAGAGAGATGGGAGATGGAAATTGGAAAATCTTGTTAACCTGGCCGAAATATTTTAAACTCAGGATTTTTTTTTTCCCCCAGTGTGGCCATTATGCTTAAATATATCATCTGAAAATCAATCAAAACACAACTTGTGTTTCTAGTGATAGGTTTTCTAAAACTTCAATTTTTAGTATTAGAGTAGAATATCAAGATGTTTTATGCAATGAAAACAGTCTAAAAAATGTGGCAACAACCACTAAATCTAAAGTCCACAATTTGTTTTGGGGGAGTACTAGATTTTGCTTAGAAAATGCTGTAGACATGCTTCAGAAAACCATGGTGGATACGTTTTGGATAAATAAATACTCTTTAATTTAAAAAAATGTTGATTCAGACAGTACAGATTAGATTTTCTTAAAATCAAATACTTTATGAAGGTATTTTTTGTGCTATGATGCGAATCTCCAGAAACTGTAAAGATTTGTAATTGTTTTTCTGTTTTCAATGTTTCCGTGAACGGGCCACACAAATCAAGACCTTATGATAAACTGGATGAGCAACAGCCTGATTGAACAGCGCAGGCTTTTATGGTGAAGACCCCTAAAAAAAAATCACAAAGTGCTACAATTTCACAACAATTTGTTCTCTAGAATGGAGAAATTCCTAATAAATTACAAATGCTCAAAATGGCTTTGAAGAGTCACTTGTGATTTTCAAGGCTGGGATAGCTTGTCCCATTACCTAAATGACTGTTTGTGCCAATTAGTTAATTTCTTGTTATTAAATTAATCCTAATGGATTTGCTGGGTAATTTCAATTTTCATTAAGTCATGCAGGAAAAAGACAGACAGAGAGAGAGAGAGAGAGAGAGAGAGAGAGAAATGCACAACCCCCAGCCCATGACACACAAACATTTGCAGACACCTGTCCTTTATTATTCAGTCAATACATCACCATTTCTTCTCTACCAATTATATGACCATTTCTGCAGGCAAAGTAACAAATCTGGAAAGAGTATTTAAAAGAAGAAAACACTGGATCAGCCAGATTCTGGGGAAATAACATTTTGAAGAACATTAATCATAAAATTTAGAGGTAGTTTAATCACGTTGTTTGCATTTATGATTTTAAAATATTTGCATTTGAATAATCAGTAATCTCTCATGCCAGTTAAAACAAGAAAAGCAGATATTCTTTAAAAAAAAAAAGGGTTTTATTTCTTTGAGAGAGAGAGTGAGCGAGCACAAGGAGGGGAGCAGCAGGCAGAGGGAGAAGCAGACTCCCCGCTGCATGACCCGAGCCAAAGGCAGACCCTTAATCTACTGAGACACCCAGGTGCCCCACAAAGTAGATATTTTTGATGAGAAGCTCATTAAATAAAATGATTTCTGAATGTTCCTTTCAGTTAAACACTTCGCTGCACATGGGGCTGGGAGAGGAATATGAGGGGACACTGGCCAGACCGTATTTGACAAAAAGGACTCAGACCACAGTCTCTGCTGGCATCATGCACAAAAGACAAACCCCCGCCCTGCCATCCGTCCAAAGGTCTTTGCACTTGGTCGAGAACTGTCAACTTTTTGTTCTGTTTTCATCTCAGCGTCAGCTGGAGTAAGTCAGATGTTTCCTGGAGCCCCCTCTGGCTTCCTCATACCTCACAACTCCAGCTGATGCACACCACAGCCTTCTGCCCCACTTCCTCCTGCACAAAAAGGTTTCCCTCTCCCCTGCTTGCTCATGAGCGACCACATGCCTGTAGCAATTGCTGACTTCCTGGCTACGGCAAGCTCTGAAGAAATAACCTCTTTTGTTCTCATTTGGGTGGTCCTCTGCCGTTTCTACAGGCCTCATGGAAGCATATTCCCTTGTTAATTTGGAGGGTACTTCTTTGCTAAAATACTCATTTACACAGAAGGTTTGTGCCTATCCACGCAGAAGGCTTGGTGGCGGAGGCGGGATTTGGGATGGCAGGTGCATGGGCAAGTCACTAGAGTTACCGCAGATCTCCGGTGTGTGTCCTCCGTAGCCTGCAACCCCCCCATCCACAGGGGATCACTGGCTCCTTGCCTTTGTCCGTCACACGTCTCTCTTCCATTCTCTCCCTAGAAGGGTCCAAGTTAAGTTCTTGACTCTCTGTTACACACTATTCGGTTGTTCAAATGTCCCTCTTCTTTCAGATCTTACAGAATAGTCCTTCCCAGTGCTGCTCCCTTCCCTATAATTCAGTTTTATTAGTTAAAATGTATCAAAATACACTTTTATTAAAATACAATGTAGTTCTTCCTTTACGACTATGTAACGGTGCAAATCCCCAGCTGCCCTGCCAGGCGCTCCTCCACGGTCCGACGTACTTCCCAGCCGTGGACACAGGGCGCTCTGTCAGCAGAGTGAGCTCGTCCCCGAACACCGAGCCGAGTCTTCTCTGTCTTACCTTTCGGACTCCTTCTTGGGATCCTGACATGTGCTTCCCTGTTCCTCTTACCCTGACCAAGAAAAGTGACAACTTGGAAATTCGCTGGGGCACCTGGGGGCTCAGCGGGTTGGCAGGTGTCTAACTCTTGGCTATGGCTCAGGTTGTGGTCTCACAGTGGTGGGATCGAGTCCCGTGTTGGGCTCTACACTTAGAGCAGAGTCTGCTTGAGTTTCTCTCTCCCTTTCCCTCTGTTCCTCCCCCTGACCTTCTCTCTCCCTTTGGAATAAATAAAATCTTATGAAAAAAAAAAAGAAGAAGAAGAAACTGTTCATTGTTTCTCTTATTTAAATCCTTCTCTTGAAATGCAAACCAGACATGACCCTTATGGGACCTCATCGTGCCTCAGGTGGGATAACGCGCAGGTTCCAGCACACGCGCCGACTCGTGTAAATGGTGCTGGTAGATGGAGTGCTGAGTCGAGAAAGATTCTCCAAAACACGGCACCTCCAGATTCTGTAGGAAAAGATAGAGCTTTAGTGATCCTTTACTCAAACAACTGAGATGTGAAAAAGCTGTAAAAAAAAAATGGTCCTTCATTTTCTTGGAACCTTTTTAAAGATCCCGTTTAGTTACGAGAGAGTTTCTTTTTCTCACACTAAGGGGGATGGGCATGAGAGCATGAGGGTGAGGATTGGGCGTGATTCTTCGATCCAGTCTCCTGCCCACTGATATTTAGGTAATTACCAGGCTCCAGGCACTAAAACATACTTAATGCATAGATAAGTCTTCTTCCTGTAGCAACTTACAAGACAGGTGGGAAAGAACACATCCGAGTAAAGTAATGCTGGTGCCAGTATCAGCGGGGGGAGAGGCATCACGGTCACCAGTGAGACAGCCACTGTGTGCGCCGACATACATCAGGAGCGGCTATGCTCACTGTGACTTTAATGCTGGGGGTCATGGGTGCTGTTGTCCTGGTTCAGTGGCTGAAAGTGCCAGGATCTGGGGACTCCTCTCACTGTGGGTTGTTTAGAGAGGACTGCCCAAGGATTAATGCCATTACTTTTTCTCTGAAGAGCAGACAACCAATTTTGACTATTGCCACGACTTCATGTGATAGAAGCAAAGCCAGTCATGTCCACTTCGGAGTAACCGGGACAGCTTATCAAGGAACGGGTCCCATGATAGTCGTTTCCCAATGTCAGGACCCTGCTGCCCCCTCCTCCCTCGACACGGAGGTGACATTCATGCTCGTGTTCAGCATGTTTGTCACTATGGGCTTCAGATGCGGTGTCTCATCCCTGCCGGGACAGCCGCTCTGATCATACTTGGGCAGGCAAAGGGGATGAGCAACTGTCCACACTTCCAGCATTCAGAAGGCACACTCTGCAGTGTGAAATGAGCAGAAACAGGATCAAATAGCCGTTTCTTTGGACACAAGGAAACAAAATCAACCACAAGGAGCAGGTGCGAACCTGAAAATTGCCTCAACCACAAGGAGCAGGTGCGAACCTGAAAATTGCCCCCTATTATCTGTGCTTACTCACCCACTCATACTTCATGGACTGTCCCCGGAGATTTCTTGGTTCCTGAATATTTAATTTTTTTTATTATCTTTTAAAGATTTTATTTATTTGTTTCAGAGACAGAGAGACAGAGTGTGAGAGCACGAGTGGAGAGAGGTGCAGAGGGAGAGGGAGAAGCAGACTGAGCAGGGAGCCCGACATGGGGCTCAATCCCAGGACCTGGGAATCATAACCTGAGCCCAAGGCAGCTGCTTAATTGACACAGAAACCCAGATGCCCCGGTTCCTGAATATTTTAGAAATGCTTCCTACTCATACACTTATGGCAAAGATTGCAAAGGAAAAGGGTCTGAACCACTTTTAAGCCATGTTTCTTCCCCCCACTTTACCAAGGGGCATTCACGGGGACGTGTTTTCAATATCTTCATGTGGTTTGTACATCGTATGAAGTATCCGTCTTACTAGACCTGGAGCAATGCCACTATTTACTGAATGAGTAAATTGCCTTGGTTATAAGATAACACGAGGCATAACGGCATGCCTTTAAAATCTTTGTGTTGGGTGAATATAAGCAGCAAATCAAAACCCCACAGAGGCACTTGAAGGGAATTTTATCATCAGGCTGAAATGAACAGCCAACAGACCCCTGTTTTATTTCCTCTACTCAAAGCTTCATGGAAGGCTCCGCCCAGTCTGTTTGCAGTGCACGTCCTGCCTCACTGCGCTGTCCAACATAAGAAGAGATTCCAAACCCTTGAGCTCCAAATACTGGCATTTTAATAATTTAATACTTTTAAAAATGTTTGGGTGTTTCATGTTTAATAAGGTAAAATAGGCCATCAGGCATTTTTTTGTTAATTCATAAATGAAATGTCAAGGCGAATTAATCACCATGTGGTTGCTTTCCAGGGTGACGGGCGGGGACTAAAAGTTGACCCAGTCATAGTTTGCAGCCGTGCCCTTCATTGTCATGGCTGACATGCTTTATCCTCCATGACACTCGGTCATAACCCCTCCCAGTATCTCCAGACGGCCAAAACGAGAGTAGTGAGACGCCCTACCATGGTGACAGACAGATGGCCATAGAGTCAACGCTGTGTGCAGTGCTTTGCTGGACACTAACTCTGCCACGGAAGAAAGACTCACAGGGAGAAGAGAGGATAGGACCATTTGTGTCGTCTGTGCCGGGTGACGCTCTGCGGGCTCAGGGGACATACCTCCCACGTCCCTATTCTCGTAACTACCCTGTGAGACAAAGCCCAGAAGTTTGGGTAACTTGCCCAGGAGAAAGTTGGTAAATGTTTTGTCTCATCTCGGAACCCACACTTGGTCTTGCAAAAGAAAAGGCATTTATTGTTGAGTGTGTATTGCCTGCCAGGTACTGTTTTAGCTGTATGAGCTACATAAGCGAATCAGACACAACCCTTGTCCTTGTGGGATTTGAAGTAGATACGATAAGAAAAACTAAGTTTTATGGAGTAGGAAGGGGATAGCAACTGATTTCTTAAAGAGATTTTGTTTATTTATTTGAGAGAGAACGAAAGTGAGAGAGATCACAGAAGGAGATGCAGAGAGGGAGAAGACCCCCCACTGAGCAGGGAGCCCAATGTCAGGCTCCTCTCCAGGACCTGAGCCGAGGACAGATGCTTAACCGACTGTGCCCCCCGGGTGTCCCCAGGAATGGGTTTTTAAGAAAAGTAAATGACAAGAGCATGGCAAGGAGGTAAGGATGCCTAGTGACGATTTTAGAGAGTTGTCGGGGTGGGACCCGCTGAGGTAGCACAATGGTATGAATTTTAAGGGGATGCCTGGATAGCGGGAAGTCATTTTCATGGAAATGTGACAGCTGGGCCAGGTCTTGCATCATAAACAGAAATTCATCAGGTGGAAAAAGGGAATAATAGCCCTAAGGAGACTCAGAGTCATGAGGCTAGAAAGTCCTAGAACCCTGACTTCCGTGCAGTATATGTGTGTATGTGTGAGCCTGAGACGGACAGAGACAGCACAGAGAGGACTGACCTGTGTGAGCCTGAGACGGACAGAGACAGCACCGAGAGGACAGACC